>NW_019394330.1:609343-1131829 GCF_000612105.2 Orussus abietinus
GAATAAGACGCTTTTTTTTAAAGGTATTGGATCGAAGCGTCTGAAATTTTGACACGTGACTCGTGAGCACCTAGGAATTATCCTGATACTTTCAAAATTTTAATTTCTAAAACAAATTTTTTAACTTAGCCCAAGTCAGAACCAAAATACCGTCGGGCTCTCATATTTCGGTCGATGTACAATTATTGAAGACTGTAATATGACAAATACAAGCATTTTCGACACTCGATGTTTCGGTTGAGTTATAGAAATGAACGATGAGTAATCGACGCTTAAATCACGGCTTGATTGTTATCAAGTCCAAAATTATAAATGGATATGAATTATTTAGCGACGTAATGAAGATATTCCGTCTATTTTCCATGACCTAGGGGAATAGCTTGCTATACAAATGGTACTGGTACATCATTGAATATTATTAATGATGAAAACGTTAACGGCTCACTTAGCATAAATTGCACGTAAAGCAGTTATTAATTTATGGTGTATTTTTCCGGTTACTAGCATGAAAATATGGTGTTTCTCATACTCATACCTAAAAGAGTTTCTATGATAGCACCATTTTTTTTATGAATACCTACAATGTGCTTTCAATGTCTGGCGACCGGCTTTTGAAACAACCTCTATAATTGCATGTAATCATTTACTTAAACTGATCATAATTATACGGATACGAAATGAACAATTAAAAGTAGATCACTAGTAATACACTTGCGACGTGGAAAAGCGGGATACGTCTGACCACATATCGAGATTTCTACTTACATCATACCGCGGAGTCGTTCCTTCCGTTTCTTTGCTTATCCGTTGACCCCCGGCAATTCTATTTCAGTATAATGTAACATTTTATGATATGCAAAATCAGTCATCCTTATGACAAACCTAATTAGCAAAACAAAAAGCACCGTTCAGGGGTTACTTTTTTGATATATCCCTCTAACGAACTCATTCACCAGATGCGGTAACAATTCACGTAAATTGTCGTTGCACTCTTCTCTTTCCTTTAAAACGTAACTCTTCCGACTTACACGGAACGTTTACACCCTGCAGATACATTCGGAGAGATGCGATCATTCCCGAGAAGAGCGTTCTCCAAAAAGGGCGCAGGAAGGCGGAGCGACGCTCGCGCGGCCCTTCCGGTTTAATGGGGCGGGCGTAAAAAATTAAATTCCCTTCTAATGGGCAGCGGGCACGAGGAGCCGGGGAAACAATTGGCGATAAAATTAGAGACGAAGCCTCGAAGGGGAATAAAATTTTATTTTACCTGCCGGGGAGCAATTTGACTCGGGTCGTACCTCGGCCGAGCCTACGGCAGCGGCCGCCGGGTGGCGGTCGGATCGCATTCGGGTAAATACCCTTGCCCATATTACCGGGTCTACATAAAGGAGAGTACATGGGGTATGAAGAGAAGTGTGCCGGGCTAGCACCCCGGGTAATGGCAGAGAACCATCTGCCGGGAAATCTCTTCCGCCGAATATAGTAGGTCCGTAACATAATACGCGCTCGGCTCTACGCAATGCATACCAAGTCCCTTCTGACCGGTCGCGCCATCTTGCGTCAACTAGTGCCATTGTTGCCAACCTCCACCGAGGCGCCACAATTAAGGGGATATGAAAGGCGCTAAGAGATTTAATCGACGTCGATGAAGTAAACTTCATCCGTACCATTTTTGGTGGCAATGCCGTTTTGAGTACTCAAGTGGTGACATAAGCTGGCGCATCCCATTACCAACATTTATATTTATAAATATATTGACTTTTTAGTACGTATGTATCACGCTTTCATATCACCTTAAGACATCAAATTTTACTGCAACCTTGTGTACTAAAGGTGTATGAATTTTATGAATTTTTTTAACAGTCTATAAAGTTGAAAATACGGGAGGCGCTTCTCTAGGGTGACGCGAAGCGGGGTCCGGCTTTCTGGGGATTTTCCTTCCTCGGGACGAATTCCGGCAGAGAGACGCGAGTAGGTAATACGATCATGAATCGATTGTCGGTCGGTCGGGCGCGATCGCATTTCCGGCCGGGTCTATCGGTGGACGCGCGTTAGATTCGTTTGATGACCCGCGAGCCATTAAGCCGTGTACGCGCGAGGGCGCGACGATCGAAGCCCGGCCTGCGGTCCGCGAATCCCGTATAAATCCCGTACAGTTGGAAACCCCGTAAATCCCCCGAATACCCACAGTACTTCATTCGGGAAAAATTAACATTTAAGCCGGGCCCCCGGATAAAACGCTGGTAAATGACTGTTGATATCCAGCTAAGCTCCGCCTCGTCGAGCCCGGCCGGTTGCGCGTTTATACGTTCTCGTTATTGGGACAATATTTCGGTTAACGGAGTTAGCGCAAACCAGATTTATCGCCGTACCTCTTTGCCATTGCCTGCGATACGCGAGATAAATCGGCGTAAGGAAGATGCGATACCTTTCGCATCTCATATTACACCCTTCAATAATTGTATATCGATCGAAATGTGAGAGCCCGACGGATTTATTTCTTTTTGGGATGCCTCGGGTAGTTTCTACCTCTAATTCAGCCTCGTCTAAAAAAGTTACACCAATTTAAACCTCGATTACGTGCTTCCCATTCTGCGCCTCCATTGGCGAAGTTAGTGTAAGCAAGAGCCATCACAGAACTGTCGTAAACATTTAGACTTTCCAGAAACACTTTAGTGCTCCTTGGATGAATAGTTCCATTTTCTACAAATAGGAGACTTAAAAAGTATCCTCGTAAGAGGAAAAGTGACGTTTATGAGACTCGAGGAAGTGGGACCTCCGTGACCAGCGTTTTGAAAATGTACCATTTACGAAAATGTACATTTAAACGACCATGCCAAATTCAAATTTATAAATTAACGTAACGTTAGAACCTACGTGAATGACTATATTGAAAAAAGAAACTGAATTAGAAATAAATGACACTTAAGCTTTGCATGGTGATATGAATTAAATTCTTACAACAGAAGTTATGTCTATCCGTTTGCGTAATTGCAGGGTGACATAATACGCTTGATCGAAGCAAGGACAACTTTCTCGATTTCTGTCGGATGCATTAATGTGGATACGGTTCTATTTGCTTTGCCCGGATTGAACGCCTGCCACCAGCGATATTAATTATGCGGCACTTCAGCATTTAGAATGAAACAAACAGAATTGCAAATTACACAATGCTTTGTGCGTACGCATTACATTGTCATTTCCGTTTCAAACCACAATTACCGGTTCATTTACATCACCACGTGCACCTCGTTAATATCGTAAATTAATGCGCAACGTAATTTATTGCATAAGATCTAAAATGTTAGGACCGAAATGGTGACTCCCAACATCGCCTCGAAATGAAACGTTTCCTAATGCAGTCCAAATTTTCACAAATTCTCTTGTCATTCCCGAATGATCAGATCCATACATACACCAATCTTTGAAGACACTAATTCGTGAAAATATTAAACTTTAAACCGTATCACCCAAAAGCAAACATATCTCAACTAAAACATCGATTCATTTCTCTCCACTCTGCAGACACTTATTTTACATGTACTCTCTTTTTTTCCGATTTTCCGCTAACGTGCGACTTTTCATCGCTCGTTATCCAACGTCAGGTTCCTCAAAATTGTGCCATTTCCCTATATTTAGGATGTAAAATTCCGAATAAATTCCAAAATTCCGAAATAATTAGGATGAAAAATTCGAAAAAATAAACACTTTGTTTCTAATTCCGGTACGCGAACAAAGAATTTTCCGTATTCCACGTCCGATGGCGAGGTAGCTACGGTCGCGCTTAGAGTGCCACGAGCCAGGAAAAGCTCCGGAGAAAGCACCGATGTAAAAAGCTCCCCGCTTTCCGAATAGTCCGACATGCGATTCATGAAGGCAGAACAGTCGCCCAGGGCGACCTTAATCTACGTCCCGAATAAAGTTGGGTGGAAAAGCGAGGTTAGGTAACCGAAAAGGTTTCCACGTAAGATCGATTCGCCGGGGAAGAGCGAACCTGGCGAGCGCTCGATCGTAAATCACGAATCCGGGTCGGCCGTCAAGGGCGATCGTAACTCCAGCGAATACCCCAGCCGGTTTTAATTCTCTCTTCAAACGAAAAAGTTTTAATAGGCGGAAGAGGGATGGTTTGTAGGTACAGGGCTCTGCAAACTTGGCCGATCGCCGTGACGGTCTCTTTGGCTTCCCTCGGTAATTACGGCTCCCAACACCCCGACGCGTCGCGGCCGAATCGCTGTTATAATTCCCGCTTTCGCAAACCTTCCCCCGGGTAATGGCGAAAGGAGATATTCCGAAATTGCGCGCCCCAGCTACCGGGGAACTTAGATTGGCAACGATTTCGTAATAAGTCCCGCGATCGTTCCCGGCGCGACTCGCGGTGGGAAGAGCGCTACCGCGCAGGCGCCGCACCACCAACGACCGGAAGTAGGTGATTCCAGGTGAACGATCGCTTGCATTAACGCGTACTCGTTCCCGCCGTGTCTGGTTCTACCGTGTGTTTACACCTGGGATATTCCACGGCTGAACGATCATTCGAGCCGCAGTTTATCATCGGGTCGAAAGTATCCGACAGATCTGAGAAAATCCAGGACTTTAATTGGGATTTCTCGAGAAGAGTGCGACCGGAAAGGGTCAACGCACGAGGGGAGAGCCGGAAGGGGAGGGCAAGGAAAGGAGGATTCAGGAGGGAGCGGGAGAGCTCCCGGCAGCATTTCCGGATTATTATAGGTCCTGCGTCGCTTCCGGTCCTCCCGCGAGGGCCGCGATATAATTGAGCGAACGTGACGGGAATTTCCCGCAAGTTTCCGGCGGCCACCCTCGAACCTGGGGAGAAGCGACTCTTGGTCCCCTCAATGGGTCTCCGGGATTTCCACCGTAAGGACTTTTTAGAAGGACATTAAAGGCAAATGCGGCGAACCAGGACGAGGAAGGGACCGCCGAAGCCTCTGTTCGAAAGGGTTAATTCCGCCCCCGCGGTCGCCACGACGCAAGACTCGCGTCGGCGACTCCACCGGTCTGGCAATCGGGCCTCGGGTTTTGGAATCGTAAAATTTCAAATTGCCGGGGGCCGCATTTGCATCCCGCGTTTTGAGAGCTCCTTTTCCGCAAATTTATTCCTCTACGGCTACCTTCTAAGCAGTTCCAAGCCCCGCGGAACCGCCCCCGAAGAACTCGTCCTGGGGCGACTCCACCCTAGGAGCTCGGCCGTTCCGCGACATCCTGCACGGGTTTATCGCCTCGATTCCCTTATTTGCCCCGACCCGAGGGGATATCCTCGAGAAAGGAAGCTTCCCGATCGATCGCTTTCGGTATGCGTACATCCGATGCGTCCGGTATTCGCGGATATCTCTCGGTGATAACTCCGCGATGCACCTGGGGGGAATCGCCTCCCTTGTGTACGCGGAGACCGAGGCTGCACTCTTAAAAAAACATTATCTGTTTTTAACATTTCTCTTGGAACCTTTATTCAGACGTGGTATAATAATTTTACATCGATATTAAACGTTGTATGAATTTTATGAATTTTTTTAACAGCGGGCAGTTTCCGCCGAAGCGCGGTCGCTTTCCGGGGAGAGAGATGGAGGTTTGATCGAGTGCCCGGTCTCGAGTGGAAAAGTTTCCCCGCCTTGGAAATTCTCCACGATACGTGGAATTTGATCGACCAGAGTTTCCGCGAAGGAGGGCATCTCGGAAATGGAGATACGCGGACAAGTTTCCCGCGATGAACGATGTTTCTCTTCGTCCTCGCTTTTACGACGCATCGGGGTAGTATTTTCGGGCCGTACGGCGGGAAATTTGAAACGGCAGAGAGACGTACGATTTTCCAGGGAAGACCGAGGTCAGATGTAACACGGGGCAATTGCAACAAACGTTATAAATTATATAATCAAACTCGAGAAAGCCTGGTTAAAATTGCTGATTTTTATAGGATTTTTTATTAAAGAGCTGTTAAAATTAATTCCAGAAGTGAAAACGTAAAAATTGTTACAATTGACCTCGGCCTCCCCTACCAAGGGATAAAACGAGGGAAACAAGGATTCGCTTTAGCAAGCAAAAGCCGTTAACTTTGCGGCCATAGAATCCGTAGGATATAGTAACTCCGTCCGCGTAAACCTTTATGAATGGCTGCGTAAAACGGGATATTGGTTCTCGGTACTCCCGGAGGAACAGTGGGTCTGATCGCATGAATGCATAAGATCTACTTACTTTGGAGGATTCCGCCGCCCTAACCCAGTTGCGCAATCCGGCCGATCGTTATCCCTTGGCTCGGATAGGTCGGATTGTGCAAGATTCGCGGAAAATAGAAACTGCGAGATCGGGGAATATCCGGAAGCTGTATCGCGATAGGAGTTAAAATACCCCGTGTACGAGCTATTTTCGTTTCTATCACGCGGCGGACCGCTCTTTGTTATCTGATACCGCTCTCCGTTTCGCGGTGGGAAATTTTCTTCAAATAGCTAGGTCGGGATTTAATTAAGGGCATCGTATATTCTTAGTAACTTACGCGATAAAGGCTCGACTGCGCTCGCGGGATGATTTCGCTTTAAATATGGTATCTGATATCGCGAGGTCGAGTGTCGCGTTCTCTTGAATTTACGGTAACGAGCGGCGGAACGTTTTCTTTATAATAAAATTATTATGCAATTTATAGAAAGGCTCACCGAAGTACGGGCAGTTTTACAGGGGTACGGAGTTCATGCAAATTCTCCCTCGTTTAGCTGCGGTGGTAATTTTCCTTCTCCTCTTCTCTGGAACCGACTCGAATGTGCCGTGTGAACGTACCGTATCAGACCATATAAAAAAGCCTTGGTTATAATCCGGAGGAGTGACACGCAACGTCCGGAAGAGAGCCACACGGCTACCGTTTTATAAAAATACTCGTCCAGGTGCAAATTACGAATACATAGACTGGACTTAACGATCTCCTTCTATCCATGCTCTCGGACGCGGACATGTCCGAGTTTCGGACTGCGCAAATATTTCCTGTAAAATTATCAAGGAGTCCTTCGTTGTATTAAACAAAACTCACTTTGTTGTCGCAAGTTTGACCAATAAGGGCCGAAACGCAAATTCGATATCACTTCTGAAACGCGATCTATCCTTTGCAAATGGCGGGATTTACCGAATGCAAATAGAAAAATTAATCTCGTGCGAAATGTCGACTCGCATGAATAGTCCCGCGTAAAAATCCTAACCCTTGGAAAATAATTTGTCTTTTGTAAACTGAGACATTTACTCCATGAAAATCCGCGTCAGGTAGTAAAAAAAGGAATCTCAACGAGGGGCACGTTGTACCGACCTGTTACGTACACGTAATGTATACGTAACGTATACGTAACGTATACGTAAGTTTCGAACAACGTGTGTATATTTCCGAAATTTTTAATAGGTTGCACGGTATCAAGGACCTTTCGTTTGATGCGTCAAAGATTAATCCTCTTTGTTAAAACAATCTGTCCCTGGCAAACCGAGAGATTTACCCCATGAAAATGCCGCGCGTGGCAGTAAAAAACGTAGCCTTAGGGAGAATCTCGACGAGTGGCGCGAACCGCCCCGCGTAAAGTCACGCGACAACGGCCTCCCCTCGGAGGGCTCTTGCAGCTGTAAGTACGAATACCTCGAGCGAACTTAACGACCGGCATATTCACATCCACGCTCAGCTGCAGAATGCCGCACGCAGCGCCGTATAACGCTGCTCTCGGACGTCATAAACGTCACCGCCGAGGCTTCGACAAAGTCATGACCCACCTACGTACACGTGACGTAAAGAGGTCGTACAATGGACGAAGGCCCATACCTGCCCTATCTCGCCGGGTCGCACCCTCAAATCAGTCGATTCGAATAAGACACTTCTTTTTAAGGGTATTCGATAGAACTATCTGAAACTTTGACACATGACTCGTGGGCACCTAGGAATTATCCTGACAGCTTCAAAATTTGGATTTTCCAGAAAAACTCTTTAACTTGGCCCATAGCATAACCAAAATGACGTAGAGCTCCCATATTTCGATCAATATACAGTTATTGAAGGCTGTAATATGAGAAACGAAAGGGTCACAACAATTGTAGGGCAGTTTAGAACACTCTGGTAATCGAGAAACTCGCATTTGAACGGGATAAAGGCAAAAAAAGTGTCTTGTGTGCTTCTGTGCCAAAACGATGGGAATACGAGGTCTCGGAGTGAAAATTTAGTTGACACGGAAATCACAAATGGCGCAAGGGGTCTCTCTGCAGTCAATTAGAGCCTCGGAAACCATGAATCCAGGGGATTTCTGGAGTTTTACTTCGATTCCTTTATAATTATTGTACGAGGATGACAGATGGAGTATGTCATTTTGTACAATACCCAATATGATTCGACACAGCTGTGAATATGAAAACGGACGTCGGCGCCGTATGTATTTAGAAGAACCTTCTTTGCCGACGTCGGTCAAGTTCCTCGCCGTGTTTCACTCCACCTTAAATTGCTCCATATCTGTCCGGGTTCCCCTTTTGTTATCGACGGAATCGAAAAACGATAAAGGAAATCGCGGTATCACTCGCCAAGATCCGTCCCTCTCCGGAGTGAAATTCCGCGAGTTCTCTTCGCGTTCCCCGAGCGTCGCAGGGCTAAATGCAGAGGGATATCTAAATTCATTACTGTCTGTTCCGCGAAGTTTAATTAAATAAGAAGCCGACTGCAGAGCTGGCGGGGCGAGAACGAGGGAGGATAACGTGACCCACCCCTCGCCGGAGAGACGACAATAAGGATCGATGCCAAAGTGCTACAGACACCGAGTAGCCAATAAGTGCACCTCCCAGGATCGCTTCGAAGACCAACTTCGGGGAAAGTTTCTTTTCCAACTTACGGGCAATTGCCCCAACCGGTGCCTCCGAGTCTTCGAAATGTCTCGAGGGGCGTCACGGGGTGGCCCTGCGTGTTGTTTGTTAAATAGCGGTTTACGATGTATTTATTTTCTTCCTTTCGGGTAATGTGGTGGAAAGGAAACTTCCTTTGGGTATTTCCCTGATTTTTTTATAATGCGCTTCGTTGCGGATTTATGATAGTTGTAATCTTGCTTGACGAAATCTCGAATAAATGGCATACTCCATCTGTCGTTTTCCTTCATGAAACTTTTCTACGAAGTGGATGTACCGAATCGTTTCAAACGTCTATAAACAAATTTTGAAAAAATTGAAATTTCATGGGTGCCAGGACCTTCCTTATAGCCTCCATATTCACATGTTCAAGTTTACAACGATTCGGTACACCCAGTTCGTAGAAAAGTTTCATAAACGAGACCTCTTTGACGTCACCTTAATCCTTATCTTCCTTGACGAGAAATGATAAGGAAATAGAATATCCACGTTAATGTCGATCGTGAAGCTTCGGTGGGGTGTCCTGGAAAGTACGCGCTACCGCCTCGAGACGACGCGACCACCGTTCTTGCTATTCCTGGCGCAACTTCACCCTAAATAACAATTTGGAGCGTTGTTTTTAATTTTCTCCAGGCGCTCGGCAGACGCGGAGGATACGAAAAGTTTGCGCCGCCAGCGCGGAAAGTTTCCCTCCTGTCTTCGCAGCTTGCCTCTTTTTCATTCACCCTTCATCTCTCACCCCTGACGGGTCGCTCCTCTCGCCGGGCCAAGTCGAGCAAATTCATTTCGCCTTTTCGCCAAAGTCCTTTCGCTCTAGTCGGGCCCATCGGAATAAATTACATTCTTTGTAGCTTTTTATTATTTATGGTCCACTCGTGGCTACTTGAGCGAAACAAAGGTGGAATCGCCTTCGTTGACGTCGCAACGCCGTTTCGAGCTCTTTTGGACTTTAACGACCTCTTGAGACCGTCCTTAGAACGCAATGTCCTGTGGATGCTTATTCCCACCAAACACCCCATCTTGCAGTTACATAACACAGGAATAACATAACACATAACTAATTGTAATCAGTTTACCATGCCTGAATAAAACTTTCAAGTGTTATAAAATTATCATTTTTTTTTAACGGTCTAGATTTATCCGAACTGGAATTCAGGAGCCACTTCCGGCGTCCTTTCCGACGACGCCGTACCTTCGTTCAACGAACGCTCGCCCTGACAATGAGAACGCTCCTGAAGTTGTGCTAATATCGTTGAACGCCGCACAATGGCATTAGAACAAGGCGAGAAAGAGAGTCGCGGGGAGACGAGAGGAACCTGTCAGATAGGCTGTCACAACGCGACGCACCGTCGTACGATACGCGCTCGCATTCGCGCCAAACAACGCACAACATGGCGTGATGCGGCGCCTTTACGCGCCCAGGTCCCGGTGACACACAATCGTATCTCGACGGAAACCACGGGGAGCATTGTTTCCCGACGCTCCCTTCGACGCGACATTTCCTTCTCGGAGGTCTCCAGCTTCGAACTCGTGCGCGGACTTTGTTCCGTGCACTACAGTGCGACAATGTATATGTAATTTTATTACACACGTGTGTACTAAATTTATAACACGTTATATATTTCATTTGATACTATGTTATAAAATTGACATAATTTTTTTAACGGAATAGGATCGAGGAAGAGGTTGCAGAATGACAGGGGGAATTACGTGAAAGAAGTCAATAGACTTCGTGGATATGATGGTCGTGACAGATATCAGATTAATGATTGAATTTTTCGAAAATTGTAGGGTCGTCAGTTAGTCATGTTCTCGTTTGAGGGGCTTTTCACCGATTTATGAAATAACTTGGTTATCTGCTAACTATTGGTTATCGGAAATTGCGGCACGATTGGCCAGTGACTTTCCTGATCCATTGTCACATGTCATGTTAAACATCGAACGCACTCTACGATTAAGAATCGAACGCTTTGACTGTAATTACATTGGGTCCTTTTAGGGCACGGTTTAAGCTAAAAAAGTCATACCGTACAGAATTCGTAAAGATATATTGAAAATATATTCTTTTTAAGTGACTTTGCAAGAATTAACATTGACGTGCTGTAACGAGGAAGTTTAAAGAGATGAAATTGTATGTACCCAAAAACTCCACCAGGACGCAACGGCTCCTCGTAAAAAGGCTACCAGGGAAAATGCGGATTTCCAGTGAAAAGCTGATGGACGGCGGGCAAATGAAAACGAAATTAGTCCCTTAGCTTTCTAACCCAACCCGAAGTACCTAATTAGGCGAATCGCATTGGGCCGCGGAGTGGAAAACGTGAACTGTGTCCATGGCTGACCATGTTTATCCACTTACCCTATTTCGACATCTAGTCGCACGATTCGCTAACAAGTCGGCAAAACACCAATTTCTGTACATTGTGTATAAGTAACAGCGAAGCATACCGTTCAGGTGAAGTGAAACACGTCGAGGTACTTGATCGACGTCTATAAAGATTTTTCTAAATGCCTTCGTTGCCGACGTTCGTTTTTATTAATTTCGTTTTATCAATTGCATAAAGCGCATGCATAAATCAGCAGCATTTTCCGTTTCCATTGCTTCCAACAGCAGGCGCGATCTACTTAACCCAAGTTCCTCGGATTGCGATGAAATGCCACGAACCACCTTTAACCCTTATCACTCGGACCGGCAGTGACCCTGCCAACTTCTTATGCTCTTCTAATATTCTTGGAGTGATAAGGGTAAATCAAGGAAAACAGACAGCCAATAATTTGCCCCTCCTGAGCACACTTTTCCTTCGAGGCAACAATCGCGTTATTTGCTACATATTTGACCCATCGCCGACCTAGAAGGCCATGACAATGGAGCCTGAGGGTGCGGAGATCGAAAAATTCCTTGGGACCAAATGGACATTCTTTTTGGCGCACTTTGGCAAAAGCTCAACCCCCGTCCCCTAATTTTCCCTGAAACGCGTTACGTCCGCCCGGCTCCGCCTTTTCGACCCCCCGCGGCTCGCTTCCCTCCGAGGGGTGGTCGGCCGGAACTTCCGAAAGGTAATTTTATTGCTCCGATTTTTAAGTGACGACCGTCGAGGGCCTAATTTCGTTAAATGAGTTGTTTGCTAACTCGGTTAAATTCACGCTCGCACCGACGAGAGCCCCGGTCTGGTTCGGTCTCCCGCGTTCGGGTAATGGTTTGACATGGTTATTGACGTTTTAGGCCGAAACCTAATTATTCGATACATACGTGCTTGTCTCTGCCATCGCTGCGGAATACGGATACGCCGCGTTCTCCGCAATCGCACCGCGGGACGTCGCGGGTGTTCGTACGAGTGTAACCAAGTCTGATTAGTCGATTTCTGCGAGAAGGAAATCTTTGAGGTGATACGAACTAGCCAGCCTATATACATATCTGAAAAGTCAAAATTGGATATATCGATTCGTTTGAAATTTTACCTAGTGAATACGCAGGCCCTAGAGTAGCTCTTGATACTCGTGAGATTTCATTTTTCATCCCGAATTAATTTATTTATCATGGACTAGATTCAACATGGCGTGGAACGGGGACATTTTCAACGCGGAGTGTAAAAGACCAACTTCGGATGCCACTTTCGCATCCCCTTAATTACTGTCGCGACTTCATCATTTACGTAATGCAATTTCTGGAAAGACGAGGCCGTCTTAATCCCTCCATACATTCCCGTTCATTTCATCGGCGCTCCCCGCGCACCCGATTCACCCGAGAACCGTCGAAATTGCAAAGTCGAGCATCTCGCTCGCGATTCGTCGATCTCTATGCCTGGCCGCGATCTATAGGTCCGCCTTCGCGAGATGCAATTTCGAGGCGATACTCGCGCTGACGTTGGGAAGCACGAGACGGCTCGAAGTCGGAGGAAGAGAGAGGGACGAAAGGGAAGATGCCTTTTGAGGAAGAATGCTCTCGTCTATTTCAATGGCACGTCCTTTACAGTCGAGGGGAGCCTAATAAAAATCGCAACGTTACCTCTTGGAAGGAACATCGCCCGGGACGGCACTCACGCTCGAAGAGGCCGTAAGGAAGGGAATTTCTGGCCGGAAACTTATGCTCGTCCCGAGTCTAATCCTCTTTCGAACGCGGTCTCCTCCTCGAGGGGAACATCGCCTCTTGCGGAAACGCCGAGTGAGCCGATCAAGAAATGGAACGAAAGCGGGAAAGACGAACGGAATCGTCCCAATGATTCCTAAAGTGAATCTTCGGTTTTAAAGATCCTCGCCTTGTCATCGGTGATGCGATAGGGACACAATTGCATTATTACTTAAGCACGTTAAATGGTATACGGATGTGTCTTATCTCGAAACGTTTTTGTTATGCATACTATAGATAATTTTTTTATATAATAATTTACGTACATTCCACTTGATGGGTTACCTGGGCAATTACGCTCTGGCGAAAGCTACAGGTGCTGACGAAGGTACTCCTCATCTCGAGTCCGTGTCCTTTGACCCAGGTACGAGATAGTGGGGCATGATCCAAGAACAGCCGATTCAAGACACGAGGGGGCAGTCGGAGCCGGAAGCTTACGCTCACCCCGAGCCTAATCCTCTCTCGAGGACGGCCTTCCGGGGAACACCGGGTCTCGCGAGAGCCCCGATGAAACGACGAGGCTAAGGGACGAACCGGGAAAACGTTCGAGGGAGGTTCGGATCGTCCACCGGGTCCTCGATTTTAACGACCGTCGTCCTTTTTATCGCCGACGAGCGACCTAATGAGATTACGCCTTTACTTAGGCGAAAGACACCCCGTAGGGGGTGCACCTACGCGCCACCGGGCGTAAAGTCCACCCTGGCGAAGTGCGTGCACCAGGGGTGAGGCCCGCGCGAGGATGTGCACACGCGCAAGTGCGCGTGCGTGCAGGTCCGCTATAGAAAACCTCCCCCTGGCCGCCCAGGGTGCGCAATCCCGTCCTGTCCGTAAAGCGCGGAAAGAGCTTTGTGAAAAGGGCAATTGACAGGCCTTCCTATTAGTAGACGAGAAAATATCGGGAAAATCCGCTCCCGGAAAGGCTCCGGAACCGGAGGGGGAGGGGCACCGATCTAAAGTACCTTTTCACATTAAACGGCTGAATTTCAGCTGCACCCCCGTCGCCCCCACGGTGACGAGGGATCGCACCTTCCGCCCTTTCAGCGAGCTTTCCGACGTCTTCTCGACGCTTTCCTCCTTTTCGCCTTTCGGATCAATTAACGCGCTGAATGTACTCGGGGCCATCGGTAACTGGCGATCGAATTACTACGGCTTGCTTGACATTTCTTTTGCCGCCTGACGTGTTAATCAACGTGGCGAATGTTTAAGCAATTAGGGTGACGGGGGTCGGCATATGAAATCTTGGTTAGAGTTAAGGTGATGTGAAAGCCCCCTCTAATCAATCGATTCGAATAAAACGCATTTTTTTTTAGAATATTGGACCAAACGATTTTTAATTTATCTACCTCGATTCAATTTCTTAGCGCCTTTCATATCATCTTAATGAATGGCACGCAACTGTGTTATTACAATAATTGCATCAAGTACGAGCTCTCGTCCGGGAGGGAAAGCTTGTCAATTTTCCAGGTAGAGTAACCTTGCAAAGTGAACTTTTCAGCGGGGAAAAAGCTCCTTTTAGGAAAAACGGACAAAACCGAATGGGTTTTCTGGTTATTCAAGTATTCGTAAGTATGAGGGAAGAATGGAACGGGGCTGAGAAAACGAACCTCGTTCTCGAGCGATGAATTCCCTCAATTCTTGTAAATTCTCCTTTTACTTTTCCAACGATCCGTGCCCACTATTTCTTTGCCTCTGCTATTCTCCTCGGAACTCGCAATCGGAATAACCCTCGCGTTTCATTAGGATGAAAAATGAAATTTCGTAAATTTCGGGACCTACTTTTATATATAAATTGACCCTTTCATATCACCTATCGGCTCGATATCTCGATCGACTGTTTTGATCGTGATCCAAATTCCAGTCGTCGTAAAAAAAAATTACGAGGGTTCGTACTAAAGGGCACCTTTCAACTTTCCGTTTACCTAGGGTGGCATGTACGATATACCGATAAAACGAAGGGAACTAAAACGGGCCCATCTCAAAGTAGTCATTTCCGACAATTTCCGAAATCGAACGGTTGGGCAATCGCCCTTTAGTCCTTCACCCTCTTACAACGTGCGAAATAGTAGCCGCGATTATTTCCCATCGATGCTGAATTATGTCGTAAAAGCGAACGACTCACCGGCTCGTAGCATTAAGTATAATCGAATGGCGTCGTCCTACGTGCCCCTGTATCCTCTTCGTTATTATTGAACGCCCTCGGAAAATCCCGGGAACATAGGAAGGTAAAAATTGGGAACAAAGCGGTCATTCGTAAAATTGAAAATCCGACTCTACCCCTTTTCCGTCCGATTCCCGCGATGCACCTCGCAGCCGTTCCACCGAGCTTTCGTCCCTGCTCGATCAGGAAGTGTAACGAGATGGAACGAACCCCCGAGGAAGAAATTTGCAAAATTGATTACGGCACCCGCTGAAGATCGGATTTTGCGAGTTGCGCCCTATTGAACGAGCGAGGTGGTAAAGGGGCACTTGAAAGTTCTCCTCGGTCGATCTAAAGTCGTTATAAAAATCATGGTCTAATATAAGTACCTTCCGACATAAACAAACAATATTTCAGAATATGTAGACAAGGTAAAACCCTTATTTACAAGGCTCCTTGTCGGTTTCCACTTTTTACATCTAAATGCAGGCGCATATACGGCAGACCGAGGTGAATTGTAACCATTTTTACGTTTTTTATTCCTACAATTAACTGCACCAGCTCTTCATGTAAATTATTTATATACCATAATTTTAATTGATCATTTTCATTTGGAAGCCACCTGATTGGGAATCTGCGGATCGGTTTATTATTTCGAGGAAGAAGGTAAAGAGCATTTCGAAATCGGCAAGGTACCACCGGATAGGTCTCTGCTTTCGGTTTCGTGGCGGAGAGTGCAAGGGATTGATGCAACGTCCTGTAATTATGTTAAGTACATCAGATGGCGCATGCAAACTGCAGGGACCAAAGTAGCGCATAGTCTGGGGTAGAGATTCGATATAGGGGAAATGGGGAGTATATTGCTAGCCAGCCTATAACACTGTTACGCAGTAGTGAAGCCACCCTTGTGATCAGACGGTAACTAACTGCATCTCGGACGCATACATGCCTAATACATAGAGGGTCGAAGCTACCGTGTCTCACCCCGTGGCCATGCACACAGTGCATCTGTAAATATACCCATTAATACATTATCCCATAAGTGCATTACACGCGTATCTGGACACACCATTCGGAAATAGAATTATGCTAGTAAATGTCAAGGATCGTTCAGCAGGCGGATGTTCCTTGGAAGAACAAAAATATTCATAATTAAGAGTTGGACTGTCATAAATGTACTATGCGTGTCACTGAACGCAATCTGTACCCTCGTGTGCACTGTTAAAAAAATATATAATTTTATAACATTTCTGTCGGAAGTATCATTCGGATCATCGTGATGACATCAGACATGGTGACTTGCTTCATGACTGCACACGAGTACCGAATCAGAAACGGCATTGCAGATAAGTTGTATACTTCGCGTGAACTCTGAAGATGCATCAGTCGAGTGAACTGATAAAAAGGCAGAGGCAAAAAGGTGAAAAAGTAAACAGCTCGAGACGAAACGAAGGAAACGTCGGCGACCTTTTTGCGCCGACTTTCCTGAAAGCTATAATCGTTCTTTCAGTGAAACTACACCTAACTCCCAATTTGCACGATAAATTGCTTCTGCAAAAGTTTCCTATAAATAAGACCCGCGAACATTGCGATTGACGCCTGTAAAGAAAGTAGAGAGGATCAGGATGTAATTAAATAGTTCACTCATTACCTGTAATAAATTGACCTATTTATTCTTTTGTACCCCTACTAACATTTTAACATAACGAACAAGCGCAAAATATTAGACCTCAGTAGGCTTTTTATATAGGTCTTAACACGTTGTCACATTGTTTTGTTTTCGGTTTTCTTTGTTGTCTTGGGTGTAGTTATTTTAATACCCTGATTTTTATTGTATTTCGTTTGTATGAAATGTTAGGGTATACAACGAATTTTTCACGAGACCCCCACGAGAGGAGAGGGGTTAGGTTGTATTCAGGAATCTCGACTGCGGTTGATTGATTGCAGGTGCGGCCTCCCAATTTGGCGGTGTTTCCGGAGGAAAATGGACAGCCAGCGGGAGGGCCAATGCGCATCCCGATACAAGGTGGGCACCGCTCCAAGCAAGGAGAGAAATCTGCGGGATCGCGGATCATCCCGGTTGCAGTTGGCAGCTCGACCAAGAGGAGGCGAGGGCGTCTTCCCGTTCCGATTTTAATTATGGCGGCGCGGGGGACTCGACGCCGGCAGAAGGCGCCGCGGCGCAGGGGAGGAAATTTATATTTAAGTCAATATACCCTCGGGGCTGGGGCTGGGCTCGGGGCCTAGGGCTTCATTACGGGAGTCCCGGGGAAAACGACCGGGAGTTGCCGCGCGGTTCGTCCATCCCGGGAGGATCCCACAGGATCCTCGAGCGAGATCGCGCCGATTCCCGATCCCGAATTTCCGAACTTTTCCCTGGAGATCCAAAAAGGAAGCCGTGCCATCGACCTTGCTAAGGACTGCCACCCACTGGCGACAAATTTGCGAAGACCATTAAGACGACGACTAAGCGAGATCGCGCCGATTTCCGATCCCAGCGATACCCGCTCCCGAATTTCCGAACTTTTCCCTGGAGATCCAAAAAGGAAGCCGTGCTATCGACCTTGCTAAGGACTGCCACCCACTGGCGACAAATTTGCGAAGACCATTAAGACGACGACCAAGCGAGATCGCGCCGATCCCCAATCCCAGCGATTCCGAACAACTTTTCCCTAGAGATCCAAAAAGGAAGCCGTGCTTTTGACCCCCGCTAAGGGCTAGCGACAAATTTGCGATTTGTTGGATTTTGCATCCATATGAGCTCGGGAATTGGGTTCCAGGGCGAAGTTCCTGCGGCGCTCGGTCAACTTCCTTCTCGCCCCGACCTGCTCTGAGATCGATCCGCACCTACTACGTCACTGGAGAACTTCGCAAGCCGACCTCTCTCACGGACGTAGACGTCCGGGTTTCGCGGCAGACGAGCCGGTCTCTGATAAACGATGGTTCGTTGTCGACGAAACCTGCACGATCTCTTCCCTACTCCATCGAGTCGGTCACCGACCTTACCGGCCACGTCGGCCTCGTCGACGATGCGGATCACCAGCGAATCCCTTACGAGAGGACGCCGTATTCGCTCGTGTGTGCTCATCACCTGCGGTTGGTGATTATCGGATGATACCACGGTAATAACCCTTTTTAAGACGATATTAAAAGGCGGTGAGAAATTTAATCGATGTAGATCAAATAAAATTCATCTATACCCTTTTTTGATACTTAAGTGGTAATATAAGCTGGCGCGTCATGTCACCGACATTAATATTTATGTTGAGGTCTTTTGCAGTGCACATTGAAAATTATACGAAATAAAGCGTTCCATGTATCATTTTAGTAAAGTAATGACGAAGAGATCATTCATTATTCTAACAACTGTTTAGGACCAACATCTGTGACGTTTAGCTGCAACGAAACGTTGCTTTAAAAACACGCGTAGCTGTACATAAACAATATTCGGCAAATAAAGGTAAGCGAAAAATAAATTTCCGGAGAACTCGGCTCGCTGACGCACCGAAGTTTCCGATCCGATGAGAGCCACGGTAGGAAGTTGATTAAATCCCTTATCCATGGGTCGAGTTCTCTACTCCGACGAGATTAAAATTTTTCCAAATTTATAATTGCATGAGCTGCGTCGGGAACGGGATAAAGTTGCAAGGGAAGGGCAACGAACCTCCTACTGGGAAGGTACCGCGAAACGCGGACGTAAAAGGAACATCATCGACGGTGACGAGAAAAGTTTCCCCATGGTCGGCAAGTGCGGAGCAAGAGATGATTAATGCCAATGCTGGTAACCGTAGAGCGGCCAGTCGATCGATCGGAGATCGATTTCCCTATCGCCCGGTGATGGCGACGTCATCGAAGCGGGGCCTTCGTTACATCGAACTTCGTATTAAATTTCCACGAGGACGGTCCACTGCAGGCTTTCTACTGTCCCTCGCGAAAGATCAAAAGACTTTTCCCGACCTCGTTATTTAGACGCCAGTCACCGCGCTGATAATAATTGCCACACAAGCAGGTGTGTCTCCTTCCTTCGACAAAGGTATCTACGCGCCAGTTTAGGTACCTATTGCATTCAATATGCGATGAAGGTACATTAACACGTTTCGTTCCACGTGTACCACGGAACGCGTTAAGAAACATTAATCCGTGCATTTGCATTTTAAAACGAACTATTGCATTCGAAGGAATACCACTTATTCTAAATGTTAGAATGTCTAGACTTAAATATTTAAAAAATCGTATTTACCTTACGTAAACGATGATAAAATTGAAAAAAGGATTGACGTTGCAACGGTAAGGAATAATAGTTACGAAAAAGGATTTGGAAGATGTCCTCCATTTCTTCGTAAGTTATAAATTAAATTGCCTCGCCGACGCATCAAACGTAAATCAGAGTATAAACTTGACGGTCGAAGTTCCACGACTCTAAGGCCTAAATCGCCGGTTTAGCACCATCTGGGATGCTATTTCGAGATTATTCTATCATCAGATCAAAAGCCGCAGAGAGCTCGGGGATTCGCGTAGCGGTTACCGGCAAACCAGCCGCTCGACCGCGTCGGTATAAGTTTTTAATTCAATAACTAACTTATGATTAAGTTACCGGGGAAATCGTCTTGACACGGATATATTTAGGCTCCCGTCTGAGGTACGTTTCAGCATCGGATCGAAAGTCGAAAAGCTAAGGGACCTAGTGACGTCAGCAGAGCGACGAGCGGAAACGCTCGCGAGCGTCGTCGGGGTAGCGAGCATCGCTCGAGGTCTGCTTAGGGGTTTGCTTAACTTGAGATTAACTTGAGGTTAATTCACTTAGATAGAAGTTGGCTCGGGGAACCGCCACTGCTGCGGGCTGCTATTAGTATTACTCGTATTAGTATTAGTTTACTTAAGCAGCGCTCCCAACACGCGTACCCGAGACGCACCGCGGCGTGGGACGCCTGGACCGCGCCCGCCATCTTTCAATATGGCCGCCGAGGATCGTCTTTCCTGGTCTTTCCTGCCGCCTCGGGCATTTAAGGTGAAGTGAAACCACCCCTCAAATCAGTCGATTCAAATAAAACACTTTTTTTCAAGAGTATTGGATAAAACTGTCTGATACTTTAACACACGGCTCGTGATCGTGGAAGCAGGGTAAACGGAAAATCCTACCGACTTAAAGATGCGCGCTTTATGCAGTTGCAGCCATTTTGTACAATACTCAAAATAATTCGACACAGCTGTGAATATAAAAACGAACGTCGGCAACGTAGTTATTTAGAAAAACCTTTTTTACAGACGTCGATCAAGTTCCTCGACGTGTTTCACCTCACCTTAAAGCCGGCGGTAATGGACAATTCGAACGAAACGTAAACATTTTTGTGTCAGTCCTGAGCCCGGCCTTGGCAGGGACCTAAAGACTAGAAATCGACCGTATTCCTACGTCTTTAACCTATTTCTGCCGCCATTTTGACTTCTATGGTACGTATATCGTGCACACGTAAAACCTGAAATTTCCTCGTAATCGTTTATTTCAGTTGCGTAAAGGTGCAGCCGACGTTGCTGAGATCTAGATTGGATTTCGCCGACACTCCCGACGGGTGCTTTGGGTAAGGTCTGATGGAGTTTATAATATTTCACGATTTCCTTCAGATATTTTAATGAGATGTATCAACATTTTTTTCAAGAGATATATTAAATGTTTATAACACTCGAAATCGTTAGACGTCTCTTATTTCTTCGTTGGAATCAACTGCGTCGTGTTTTTTAGATACCGCTCGTTTTAACGGAGAGCAGATTTGGAATTGATCCTAATAATATTTAAGTACGGAAAGGTAAGCGAAGTGTAGATGCTTTAAACCAACTGCGGATTTAAACCTAGTTTCGATATTGCCGGCAAAACTCGAAATAAGTACTAAAATATACGAATTTAACCAAAATACTTGAAAGAACAAATATGCTTTTAACTTCATCGGAAAAATATGCAAATCCTACCTTAATTCAAACGCTAGTTCCATCGGGTTTGTATTAAGCATTAGTTTATATCGAACTATAACACATCGTTATTTGAAAGACAATATTAAACCGATTTATTCTCCTCTTACGGTTGGTACTTGCTTGTTCATCGGTTACAACAATTTAATCCGCCGCATCAAACCGTTTATTTAGGACTTTGTATTAATTTCGTTTTAAATGCACTTTTAATCACTCGGCAAAACACTGAAGCGGAAAATGGAATATCGATTCGATGTTAGCTTCATGAATTAAAAGGTCTTTTTCTTACTACGAATCCTCGGGAAAATGCTGGAAACTTTCAACTAGGACATCGGAGTCGGGAGAAACGAAACGTTTCTTAGATAATCGAAATCTCTAAGAAAATCCCTGTCCCCATCCCTTGCATTCCCCTTCTTGCACTTTTCTTATTCGTTCCTTCTTTGCCACCGTCAAAATCTTCCCCGGTTCATCTTTAGCAGTCGTGAAAATATCTGGACAAAGCATTGACGTTCTCTCCGTCTCTCTCCAATTCTCTACTCGAAGGACTTAAAACCTACGTGTCCCTTCAGAACCTCAATTTTCTCGTTACGTTCTGAGGAGTGTCCTTCATTATCTTCCTCGCCTTTCAATAAATACATAACCTTCCAATCCGAATTAAAAATGCTATTCCTCGATTAATTTATATAAACATCATCGAGGAGAAAATCGCGTAATGATGTAGTGAAGGCGATTGTCAGTCGGTGGAAGAATAACATTCCTCATTCGTAACAAATTAAATATGTTGAAAGCAAAGAGCGAAGAACAATCTCAATCGAATTATTTCCAATATTTAACGTTATTATAATCAGTAAATATCCAGCAGTATAGTGACCCGTGGACAATTACGAAAAATCAGTGATTTCGGTAATGATTGGCCGGCGAGAAGAGAGGGAGGGTGCGAAACCACGACGAGAGAGCACCATGACGCCCGCAATAATGTCGACGGGTTATAACCTATTGGAAATCATAGCACCTGGCGAGGCCGGCATAATAACGAGGCGTAATGACGATTGTCTATCACCTGAGAACCATAGGGGGACACTTGCCCACACGGGCAAATGTAATCGGTCACGCTCACGCCGACAGCGCGTACGTGAGCGAGTCGTGCACGCGGCGGCGGCGTACGCACGACTGCGCGCGATCACGTGCTCGCGTCACGTGTGTCACTGCGCATACGTATGCGCACGCACTCATACTCATCCTTCAAACGCATATACATACGCACATATATACAATACACAGGTAACACGGTCGCAAATTGAACACACGAAGGTATAATATGTGCGAACGCGTACAAGCGCAAGTACGAACGTGGGAGTATGTACGCACATGTAGACAGATGGTCACGTGCAACTTACACATATAACTATATACCACAGACCACGACTCGCGTTTCGGCTTTTGCCGCCCTCCGCTCGATATATGCGCTCTCCCGCACGAATAGCGACGCAAGACTGAATTAACGAGCGAATTCGCGCAAGCGACGTAACGTTGTAACCCATGAGCGACCTCGCTTAAACTTTCGTAATAGCGGGATATGCGTTGAATCGCGATCGATTGGGATTTGCCAGCCGTGCGGCAGTTCATTCGACCGTCATGTGCGTGCTTGTTACGGGATGATTAATGTCTAATTTTGAAGCACGTTGTATCGTAACGACGTATACCCTTTTTACACCCACGCTGAGCGAAAGCTGATCCCGACCGTCCGCTTCGACCGAATCACTTACGTTAACGTAATATCGTTATGTATGGATTTCGATTTTAGTGAAAATGTACCCTGTTAAAAAAATAGTATAATTTTATTGCATTTCTATTGAGTTTTATTCAGACATGGTATACTAATTTTATAACATATTTTGGAATTAAATGTATAACATGTATTATAAATTTAGGACGTATGTGTAATAAATTTATAAGATATGTTGTGAATTTGGGTTGATCGGTACTTGATATTAAACGTTTTTTCTAGAAAAAAACTTCTTTGCATTGTACGCAAACTTGTGAACATATGAAAAATGAAATGAAAAATATTCTTATACGCTGTTTGGGGTTTTGACGTGAAAATGAACAGAAATACCTTAAATGATGGTATCACACGGAGTAATTGGTGCAGAGTTGAGTGTACACTCGGAAAATCCCAATTAATTTGATTCAAATAATTTCGACATTTCGGATCTGCTGATCGCTCGCTTTTGATTAACACCCTCATTAACGTTGATGCTGTCCTATTTTTCATCCTATTTGACGCTATTCTCTCAATCTCAGTTATTCATTTCTAATATGGTCGTATCAGCGGTCAAAGGAGTGTCATTCGACGTCAGATTATAAAAAAATGTCCCTCACTTTTGATAATTCTTTCCGTCTATTTTTTTTTTTTTTTTCAATGGGGGAAAGCAGGTCATAAACGTTTAAACTCGTTAACACTGATACATAATTCTCCGTGTACAAGAGAAATAACAGATAGCCCTCACAGTTCATGTCAAAGGTAAATTAATCGCTATATCCTGTAACATCTTCAACATATACTTTCGGCGTACATTTTAAGCAAAGGAAATATTTCTTTAAAATAGCTCTTACTCACCTAAAGCGAATTTCACATGCGATAAAATGCACCCAAATATGATATTTATAAGCTACAATATAATTACTGGTTAACAGACTATGACTCAATATTACCTCAAAAAGGGACCATTCGATTGTATTCATAAACTGAATGTTTTCATGAGACAAATATGATACCAAAAAGCAGAATTGATTATTCAATCAAATCGAGTTAAATTATGCACAATTTCAAATTTATTTACGTACTGCCGAGTTCAGTTCTTTATTTTTATTTTTTTTCATAAATCAACAGAATTTATCGACATTTTCCGCTGCGACATGAAATACGATGTACGCGTTATATTAGCTGTGTACTTTGAAAGGGAACATTTATTAAAATGAATGTATTCATTATACATACGACTCTAGTCCAACCGATGCTTTTGTTGCATTTACCAAATATGTAAATGGGGCAAAATTTCTATATATTATTGTTAATAGAGACTTGATGAGTGTACATACGAGGCATAGTAACGATCCTCGCAACTATAACATCTATTAACCCGTTAACTGCGGAATTTACTGTAACATTATGAGTTACCGACGTGTATACACGTCGAACGCAGTTAACTTATTAAACATTATTATCACACAAAATTCCAAACAAATATTACGAAACAAACTCGTTCGTAAACGAGTTCTATCATCCTCGTCAACCCTAAATGCCCAATAGGTTATGCCATTTGAGACTATTTTTCTAAAGGTATGTACATTCAACCAGGAATTGTTAATTATAAATTGAGAAGTATCGAAAGATAGAACCGATTCTGGTAACGGAATTCATTTTTTGCTCGAGTGCAGTCGACTGCAACACAAGGACGGTCATCCGTTGCCATTGATTCCAGGACGAGCATGGCACAATACCGTACGCTCTATTGCAACCCTATTATTTCATCCCCATTTCCATGCATATACCTTGTTCCCTTTCCCCCTCTTTTCCTATTTCTCTCTTTTTTCATAGCAAGCCCTCATATCGCCTCCACCCATCCCTCCGTCCTCCTCTTTCAATCGAGTTTTATTTCCTCTTTATTAAAGATCATTGTACCTCCAAAATGCTCGCCGCACCACTGATCAAATTGAATTCCGCTTGCGGGAAGGAATCGCGTCGAGCGTTTTTCATGTCCCATTGTTACGAGTTTGTTAAGAAACGCGTGACCCAGAGCCCACTTTTGAATTTCCCGGGGTCTCGCAGCTGCAAGTGGTGGCTTAACCCCTTGACTTAACAAACATCTTACATGTTATATTAATCGACGTTATGTGATATTAACGAATTTTTTTAATAGCATTCGTTACATATCATGTTAGTCCAGTGTAATGTAATTCTAACGTGGGTAGCCACTGAGGGAGGATCGAATTAGAGAATAGAATCAGGATTTTTGCCAGAGCTCATCCCGGCCAGATCTACCGTCATAAATCCAAAGTACCCTGATCGTTTCGATTATCCGGTAGAAAATTGATCTTCGCGCAGAATGTCACGCGTCCCTGGGCCGCCATTGCGCTCAACGTATGACCCGTCAACGCGACTGTACTTCCATGGGGCCGGGGCTAAACGTCCCTATGGCATGGAGCATCAATTTTACAGGCAGTAAACTAGCAGACGCGTCGAACGTGGGTCCTCGATGGAATTCAAGACCTCTTTGCATGACAACGATGTTCCGCAAATGTCAGGCCCTCCTCCCTAGGGTGTCCCTAGGCCGCGCGTCTCGCTCGCGACCAAAGGACCGCAAACGGAAGGACTCTCCGGAAGCGACTCTAAGAAGGGTCGAAGCGGCCCCGAGGTCCGATATAATAATGCGAGATTAATGTCCCCCGACTCGTCGGTCCAGGGGTGCTACCTTGATTAATCGCCGGGACGTGAATACGTGAAACATCCAATGCGCTGCCGCGGAATAAGGGAGGGAGCCCCCGAGAGGACAGCTTCCTCCCGAAGGAAAAGTCTTACTCTTATCACCTCTCCATTAACCCTCCTACTGTCCCTCGAGGAAACCATCCACACCGGGGGAGGTTCTTGTGGCGTCTCTCGAGCCATATGAGCTTATGTGTAAAAAACGTAACCTTTACTAACAAGAGAACATGGAGGTCGAGATGCGTTCCGGGTGGATGTTCGACAGGGACTAAAAGTATCTGTTCGGTCCGTTCGGAAAATCGGAGAATATACCCTAAAAGAAAATTGTTTTACTCGAATCGACTGATTTGAAGGATGCCTCGCTTCGCCTTAATCGTCACCAATTCGGTACCGCGGAAATATTTCTTCGCCTATAAAACTTGTTTTTAAAGTCTCCGTGTTGATACCATTTTCAAAGCGCATGCATTTTGCAATGCCAAACAATTGAACCAACGTAACGAATCGTAAGGTAATTGAAAAAGTCATGATTTCTCGCATTTCCCGGTGCGGGTGAAACTTTGAGCGTTAAAGTCGCAGCCTGCCGGATCATCCCTCGACCACCCGACAGTCGGTCTTCCGTATAACGAACCGTAATTGAATGCGTTTTTGCGACTCGCGGTAATTATTATCGATATCGACCCGCGAGCGAGAATCACGGAGCCGGCGCGCCATCTCTGTCCAGCTAACAGCAGCTGACAGCTCCTCTGACAGCCACGTGACGTCTGCGGCCATTCTGCCACGCATCTAATTATTGCTCTCCGTGTACGCGGCCGGTGTGGGAGGCGCGGAAGGTATGCAACGGGTGTACAACCTGTTCTGGAAACGCGACCGCGTACGCAAGATCGAGGGAATGGCCTCTCCTCTTCCCTTTTGTTCGTGTCACTCCTCGGATGTGCCTCGCAAGGCAAATTAAATCCCCCACAATTATTTGCAAATAGTTTACCGACTGTTTACACCTCTACAACGTTTCGTGACTTTCATGTCATACGACACATTGAAAATGATTGATGTCTTGTTTGATCTATCCGACAAAGCTCAAGAAATCCCCTCGTCCAAGGATCGAGTCGTCCACCTTGAAAAAACCCGCACCTCGTTCCTACACTGTTAAAAAAATTCATACGCTTTTATTACATAATGCTGTAATAAAATTATGAAATGTGAAGTATGTGAAATTGGGTGGGAAAAATTATAAACTTGACATTCGGAAGTCACTTAGTACACATTTATAATTTTCCGCGATGAGTTTTTAATTTTATGATACTATTTTATAATTCCGTAAACGTGTCTTCTGAAATTATTATATAATCATGACATACCATGTCTGAATAAAACTTCCATGAAAAATGTTATAGGATTCAAAGAATTTTTTGAACAGTATCGGCGAGCCGGTCAAAAGCAGCTCGCTCCTGATCGTCGGAGTGGGCGGTATTATTTTTACCCCGCGACTGTAGCGACGAGACACGCGGTGTTATCAAACACGGCATTGTCTAACTTTAATTGAAAATATTGGAATAAATTTTCCAATAGACGTCGCCGGCGGAGCACGACGCTCGCGTCGGCGCCTGCGCGCGTCCACGGGGAACGGCGCGAAACCCAACGAGCTATTTGAGGCCGAGGCGTCGTATAACGTTGTTCAAAAATACCCTCGCCTAGTCGGCCTGGCGTTTTGGCAATTGAAATCTATCCCCCCCCCCCCCCCGGGCGGATCCCGCCACTCGGGGACTCTTTCACCCCCGGCAATTTCGCCGGGCCGATAAATGGAGTTCGGCTCGCTGGCTGCATTTATATGTCGGCGCCCTACGCGGGGGCGTGCGACCCCTCCGCGGAAATTCCCCCCGAAAATGACGGAAGGAAATATTCCCGTGCATTCCGATGCGCGAACGCGGGGACCCGGGACGTGGGATCCTTTTTCCTCGGTCTTCCTATTTTTCCCACTTTGCTTTGGCCTCCTCCTTTCCTTCTTCGCGCGCGACGAGGACAGGGGGAGGGACCCCACCCTCAGCGGGTCGGTCGCGTTTTCCCGTGGCGGAGGTGCTCCAACTTTAAAAGGTCGCTCCGCGGAGCTACTCGTGCTTAAGACCTCTTTTGCTTTGAAAACGCCGGAAAAGAGGAAAGACACCGACGAGCACCGAGCCGCGTCATCGATAATTAGGAGGCGACCGGGCGCCGGAGGGTATACCCGCCACCCTTACAAATGGATTCTAAACTGCCGCGGAGGGCGGCTTTTTCTCGCGCTAAAATCAATTTCTGGAGGAAGAGGGAAGGATCTTCGAGGCGTATACGCGTTGGAAGAGTAATAACCCAACTTGGGGACCTCCAAACTATTCAAAATGCACTGTTAAAAATATCCATAAAATTCATACACTTTTAATATATATTACGTTATAATTTCATTACAACCTTATGTACTAAAAGTGTAGGAATTTTATGCATTTTTTTTTTTAACAGCGTAGGCTCCGAGTAGTCGCAGAAAACCCCGGCGAACGGCAGCGGGTGATTCCTAGCAAAGAGGTGTCAGATAAATAAAAGGCAAATCGCGTCCGTCGACGGCGACGAGCGACGGACGAGATTCGGGGAAACGACGTTACCAGCGCGGCCGCTTCGTCGGGTGAGGAAGAAAGAGCGCAAAACCGAGTGGCCGAATTGATATCGAAATTCGCTGGCGAGCGCGGTGGGGGGAATTCGAGAGCAATTCGCACGCGGGGCGCAAACATTGCGTATATACGGCCGGATGTCAAGAGTAAACGCACCCCCACGGGGAGCGGAGCCCCCGGGCGATGGTGGGATTCGGCCCCCGAGGATAATTACGAGCTCGAATCTTTTCCCCCAGGACGCGCCCCTCTCGTGCGCTCCCCGGGCGTCCTCGCGGCGCCCTACCTCGCGCCCCCGGCCCGGTAACGACGGTAATGAAACGCTTTTAATGGCGTTTCCACGGGTCACCGGCGCTCCGCGGGATTTCGCCGGAGCAGTCGCGACGGTTATCGGAGTCGATCATTCAATTTCGCGCTGCAAATTGTCCGTACCGGATGCTCATATCCGGGCACTTCCGGTCCCCCTGGCGCCGCCGCCCCCGCCCTGCCGCGCCGCTCCCAAGGGGGTTGGTCCCGATCGGCGCCGAACTCTCGCTTCCGGTCGCCCGCGCAGCCCTCCCCGTCTCCCTTGCTCTTCTTCCCTCTTCCCTTCCCACTTTGCGACCCCCGCGACCCCCTCCCTTTTTCTCCAGCCACCCAGGCAACCCATGAAGTGGAATATACGTAAATTAATCGTCTCAATTAGGTCTATAAGTATAGCAAATGTATATCGTCTGTCATCCACCTAAAAAAATATCTAAAGGATATGTATAAATATCTATCTATATTGTAGATGAAAAGTATATGTCCATTATTGATCTACGAATATCTACTTATTTCTCGACGCATAGGAAATATATAATAGCTCTAGTAGACATCCACCAAAGGTTAATCGACTCTGCTCAAAAAGTGTCATGAATTTAATTTTTTTTTACAGATACATATGAATATTTATAGACCATCTATTGTCTACATACGTTCAAGAAATATTTATATACGATTAATTTACGGATATTCCACGTTCCGCGGTGCCTGGGCAGGAACATGCCGGGGCCAGGGCACCGGGATCCCGGGAACGGAAATTCAACTCCACCAGCCCTCTTCGGGGCTCACCTCCCCGAGGATGGAGGCGCCCCGCGGAGCGGGATTGTTTTCAGATTTATTACGTGGAACAGGGACACTTGCTCTTGTCGCGCGGGCTCTCCTCCTCCCTTGTGTTTGTTCGGGGCGACGAGAGGGAGGGCAAAAACTGCACCGAGGCACGTCGAATAAATATGGTGATGTACCGGCCTCGACAGAGTGCACCGACATCAGATCTAGGTGGGAATAAATTACGTTTGGATGTTGTAAATCGGCGAGGTATCAAAAGTGACCTATCTAAAAATTGCCCTTTGTCCGGGCCAACGAGGGAGAATTTTATTCACGTTTTCACGTGCATACAAGGAATCGATGAATGCGTTGTACAGGTAGCGATAATGGTACAAACACGTGGACACGAAACACGTGGACATCAGATCTAGGTGGGAATAAATTACGTTTGGATGTTGTAAATCGACGAGGTATCAAAAGTGACCTATCTAAAAATTGCCCTTTGTCCGGACCAACGAGGGAGAATTTTATTCACGTTTTCACGTGCATACAAGGAATCGATGAATGCGTTGTACAAGTAGCGATAATGGTATAAACACGTGGACACGAAGAGGTAAGAAGAGAGACTACTCGGACGAGACTCGATCGCCATTTGACAAACTTCTCAAACGACTCGGCGTGATAGGGCAAAGGAATTCCCCTTATGTTTTCGACGAAAGTTCTTTGGCGAGAAGTCCCAAACTCTTCGAATTCACTCCAGCAAAAGGATCGCCTCCTTTGACGGTTTTGGCTATTGCTCCGTCGAGACGCTGTCTAGACTTTTCCCTGACGAATCTCGGATCTCTTATCAAAGTCGAGCAACACGAACCGGGCGAACGATATTCCTCGATTCGATCGAAACGCGATCGATCGATTCCGTACTATACCGTATTTATCAATATGAATTTTCAATCATTTCGTTCGACATTCTTTCCAGGCAAAATCTACACCTGATAATAATTAGACCAACTTCTTCGGCACCTCTTTTTTTGTCGGAAGTCGGTTTCTGCAGTTCCGTGACGCTTTCTCCTCAATGATCGGCCTGACAAAGTTACGCGAAAAGTGTCAGAAGAGGTCGAACGAGTGGTAGAAAGTTTGGGGAAACTTGAAAATCGACATAGACGAGCCCGTAAATCGGCCGCGAGTAATTGGAGGACCGCGAACCGGAAGGAAGGGGGTCGCGTTTACAGGAGACGTTACTCGGAAACGACGGTGGTTTACGGCGGCGCTCGTCGATCATTAACTGCGCTTGTACCATAGGCACGAACTTCGAGTTTGAGCTCCACTCGAGTTCGAGAATTGCCAGAGTCTCCTCCCGAAGCTAATATTCCGGAAGATTACGGAAACATTGAGTACTTCGCTTAAAAAAAGGGTTCGAAAGCCCCGTGGCCTCTGAATTTACGATAGGAACTAAAAAGCACACTATCGACTTGAAACTTCCAATGACAGATTTCATTTTAAATTACTTTCGTATACGTCTACGTGAGTAAATTTAATATCCTTAATTCGTGCAAATGTATGGAAAGAAAGGCTCATAAGTATATACATAACGTGTCTTTATTGCCTTATTTACTTTCATTTTTAGATTCCTACGATGGATGCATTCATTCAATTTAAAAAAATTTTTTCATATTTTTTTAATCTGCTATAAAAAATGAAATGTTCAGTACGCACAGAATAGCGAGAAGACCATAACGAATTCGATCCAAAAATTGTATTTTTGAAATCATTTCTTTGCTTAGACCCTCTGTTTCCGCCCAATGAGTACTGTACATCCCTAAAGTCTTGAACCCTCCTTCTTTAACACCCTGTACGTACCTCGTACCCTTCGTGTACACCCAGAAACCTGTACTTCGGTAACCCCGGTAAACCGAACGACCTACTTCTCGCCGGCGGTTTAACTGCTCGCAAGCGGTGCATGCTGGAAAATTTGGGAACTCCATAAACTCGAAACTTGATTCCCACGCGTCATGCCGCGCCTCCTGATTACACGGATATGCCGATAAATGCCGCCAGTGAGCCAAGCCAACGAAATCAACCCGAAGAGATTTAACGAGAAGTGAAACCCGTGACAAGAGCCCCCTCATTTCGTTGCGAATCGGTAAACGAAGAACTCTTGCCAAAAAAATGTTCATACTCTAATGCCGTCATGTACAGACAAACTTTTCGGATGGCACTTTCCCATCCCCTTACCAAAAAAAAAAAATGAAGAAAGATTATCAAAAAGGAAAGTCTAATCAGTGATAATGACCCGAAAAAAGTATTAAAATTCTTACAACGTGGAAAACAAATGCAAGAACGTTGATAAAAGTGTGCAATGAAAAACTGTCATGTAAATGGAACATTGCTTTGCTTGTAGGACAAATATGACTTATAATATCCTAAATTAACTTGGAATATATTTATTTTCATTGATAAATGTAATACCAGATTTTACGATACACCCGTGTTCCTTATCTAATATCTTATGGGAAATTCAGTAATACCCGTTCTTGCGCGGTAATTCTCGTACGCTCTGACGTGTAATGCGTACGTAATTCATGTCTACTATGTGGATACTTTGATAAACGTCATGTCAACGGCATCGCGTCAGCGACGTTTAATGAAGGAAATTAACGGCACTTGTGAAATTATCCCGTATATTTCACTCGGTCGCGTAGATTATCAATAAATGCGATTACATGTTAAGAGTGGGCGTGTCTGGAATCTGTTTTATATTGCCATAAAATAAGATAACCAGGAATCATTTTCGGTAATAGTGGATAATTTCTACGAAAAGCATTAATTAATAAACAAGATCAACCGTGCAACTGTTCCACAAGTAATAACCTGACTCGCTGTCTAGTCCTTAATCCTTAATCACTTTGCGGTCACGATAATGCATACATACATATATACATATATACACAACCATTCCAGCGTAGTCGAATTAATTGTTAAGTCGCCATGCTACCAAACTTTTCCTGCTATTGTTTCTAAGGAACTCCAAGAGTAACACGCGACAGAAACTCGGTACCTATCGAACCAAGAAAAGCAAACATGGATTACACCGGTCCTGGAGAGTATCGACTTTATTTTCGGTTTCCCTGCAACTTTTCTGGAAATCTACCCTGTCAATTAAAGTGATGTGAAAGTGGCGTGAAGTGGTCTCGTTTATAAAACATTTCTCCAAACTGTGTGCACCGTATCGTTTCACACTTGACAATGCGAATATGGATGCTATAAAGAAGGTCCTTACATCCATAAAATTTTAATTTTTTGTAAAAAATGAAACCTCGTGAGTTTCAGGACCTACCTTAGGTCCTCCATATTCACGTGGTAAAATATGAAACGAATCGGTACATATATATATAGGCTGACTCTTTCTTATATATCGCACATATATAGACTTTTTTATATATCGCCGAGCAACGCTTTATTCGCCCCGTTTCGATCCCTCTCTTTGACCTTAATCCAGGTTCACCCCAGCGATCGAACAATGAGAACAATGCGTAGCAGTTTACTGGTGGAAACCGTTAATTAAAGCGCAGGTTGCTCGCGCGATGCAACAACCTGAATCAAGTTTAATCAGGTAGGTGGAAAACAATAGACTATGGAAAGACTATTACGTTAGACGAAAGTTGGGCAACTCGAAGCATGTTCTATTGCCAGACCTTCCATACTCGCAACCAATCCCAAACAGTGCGATCAATCGTCAATATCATTTGTTTTAGGGAAATCCATACAGCTTACGTCCAAATATTGTCAATACACCGCAAAGGAACAATGAGGACGTTTAACTTGAGACACCATTGTATATGGTGAACAATTCATTAAAAAAAAAAAAAATGTCGAATAAAAGTTCCTTGATTTCGTTGCCCTTAATTTTGAATAATGCGTACTCCCAAAGATGCTTTGTTAGGAAATTATATAAAACATGAAATATGTAAAAAAAAAAATGCTGCGTGTCTAATTTTGCATATCAATATTTCGCCAGCAATAGTCGATACAATTCTCACGCCAACGTAATAACGAATCTATTACGGATCCAATTTCGTTGCGGTTTCGTCGAGCCCCAGCCATGGAGCATTAATTCTCTCAATTAGTTAATTCACGATTGTATTCCCGCACGTACGTTTTTTGCACTCCCGGGCGAATGAACATTTGATAGTGTATAATCTGGCGACAGAGGCCAAAAAATAAATTAATTCACCATTGGAAGTAGCACTCATTTGAATATTTCACTTTCCATGTATAATAAAAATTAACATCTAACATTTTTTACAAATCATTAATTCAAAACATTAATGGAGATTCTCTGGAGCAGAAACAGCAGAGACAAAAATGGGGTAAAGTAAAACGTTAACAACTATTTTCACTTAAATCACCCGTAGATCTAATTTGTTGTTAAAAGACCCCTCGCCGTGGAATATATTTCTTCGATTTGCGCATTATTATGAAAATGAAGAAAAGCGATCCGTCAGCACGAAATCGGAAATCTAAGATGTGAAATCCTGCTGTCTGAAATAATTGGGATTATAATTGTGCCGATAATTATGAAAGTGGTCTAAGTCAAAATTAAAAAAAAAAATGAGTTTATCAGTTATTTCACGCCATATTATTTCAAACGAAATTAATTCAATGTAATTTCGAAACAAAAAATATATGACTTAGATATATATAATTATGGGCAGAATTGTAAACGCCAACCGTTTGCTCCCTAATCGGTAGAAAAGTACGTCAGCTTCTATCTGGTACTGGGTTTTGGAGCCGGGCCATTAGTATTTACCGGATTGCAAATTGGCGCGGAAATGGCATCCGGGTCGTTCAGGACGATTACACCGGCTTCGAGGCTCCTGCTGGTTACGGCCCAGATGCACTCCATATTCCTGAACTGCAAGGACTCCGAGCCACCGCGGCACAGGACCCTCGCTAAATCGGGACTCATGCACGCGGTAGCGACTAATCTCTGCGAGTGGCTGAGCGTAGATCCTCTTCATCATCCTCCTCGTCCACGTTCGTCGATTAGATCTTCCCCGAGAATCTGCGTGACGTCAGACGTCGCTATCTACTCAACCGAAGGGAACGCATCTCGAGACCTTCGAATTCGGTTCTCTTCGCTAATTTACGATACTCCCACGAAACTGAATTATGATATAATAATTAATCAAGAAACTCGGCAGAATATTGTACGAGCCAAAATTCGTTATATCGAAATATCTATGAACGATTTCATGAGTTCCAGGACCTACTTTACGGCCTCCACGTTCACGTGGTAAAATCTGAAACGAATCGGTGCGCCCAATTCGGAGAATATTTTCCCCAAGGATTTAATTTCTCTGGTACATATATATATAGATTGACGCTTTCATATCACGTTAACACTGGCGAGGAAAAATATCCCGGTTTGAAGAAAAAAAACACATTTAAAGTAAGGTTTTTTCGGGATGTAAACGTGAGCTCTTTTTTCTTTCTTTATGAAAAATATCTAGCGTACTGCTGGAGGTATTTGGAAGGACTCGGCGCGGCTTCTGTATCGAGATGTTGAAAACCAGCTGATGAAGCGGAGAACCAACCGAAGCTCAAGAGCGACAGGAAATCAAAAGCCCTCAGGGTGGCAGGAGGCAACCCCACTCCGGATCGAGAAATGAGTAGAGAAATTCGAATCTCGTTTCACAGGCCTCGGTGGAGGATGCGCGCCACGAAATCATTCGATTGAAAGATTCGAGGACGACCAAGAAGTGATCCCGAAGACTCCGATCGATTCTCCCCCTGCACGATCGAATTTGGCCTGATCTAACCAGTGTCCCTAGCAAAATTGAATATTTTTCAAACGTTTCCAATGTATTAGGCAGATAATATTTAAAAGATACTTATATTGCAATTAAACGAAACGTCTTGTATATCTTTAATACGCAACAAATAGTAATGACCTCCAATTAGAGAAGAACCATCCCTCGCTTTTTTAAAGTATCAAATAAATAACTTTCTCCTGGTTAATATCTTATTTACACATAAACCAAACTATCGATGACATCGTTAATTGAAGTTTGCGGCTATCCAGCGATATCTTCATATTGCCTGGGGGCGACGATCGATCGTTAACGAGAAACCTGACAGGAAACTGATCACTTCCCTAAACGTCATGAATATTGCCTTGTGGACAGTAAACACTAGGACGACCGTAACTCGAGCATCGGTGTAATTTTCGATGTTTTACGCTCCTTGGAGGCTTGGAATCGAAAATGAAGAGTTTCAGGACCTAGCTCGAACAATTTAGGATACCGTAGAAATAGAACATTACGGAGTCATATGAGAAAATATGGAAAATACTTTCACCAACTAAGTGACTAACGCGTGTTTTTAGAGGAAAAATTTAGTTCCACCTAAACGTCACAGATGGCGAGGTTGGCCATAAACAGTCATCAGAATAATGAATTCACGGGATTTCGACCGTTTTAAATCGATCTCTATATCATTAATTAACCGAAATGACATGTGGAACGCTTCAATTCATATAATTATCAACATAGACTGTAAAAGATTTCAACGTAAATATAAATGTAGGCAACGTGACGCGCCTTATGTTCCCGATGGAGTATCCAAAACGGCATTACCACCAAAAAGGGTACAGATGAGTTTAATTTCCTCGACGTCGATTAAATTTCCCTGCGCCTTTCGTGTCATCTTAAATGTGGGAAGGCCTTTCAGATTTCGAAAGCCCGGATGAACCTCGCATGCCCAAACGGCAAGATAGCCGAGTAAAGAAGGCGTCGAGTTCCATCGACGCCCCACGGGCGTCGTGCACCGACAGTTTGATACAGTTTACGGTAAATACATTTGGGTGGCAATCACGTGGCGGGGTGTGCCGCCCTCGGAGCAAGGGGTTGCTTTCGGAGGACGAAGAGCGAGTGGTCTAGCGGCGGGCCAGTGGAGTGCTCTTAGCAACCCTTTGTTGCTCCAGGCTGCTCCTGCGGGCCGTCAGTCTGGACAGGAACCAACGGCCTCTGATTTACTTAGCCCATCGAGTGCTCTTTTCCTCGTTGGCCGATGTACGCTCCCTAGATCGTCGCCAGAGAACTCCTGGTCTGGCCTCCTCGACTCCACTAGGCGAAAGAGTAACGAGGGAGCAGAAGAAAGAGCGATTCCTCCCCCAAGATTCGGCTCTTAGACTGGAAATGCGGATCGCCGAAACGGACTCGTTAAGGTGGAGTGAAACCCGCCCCTCAAATCAGTCGATGCGCATAAAACACTTTTTTTAAAGGGTTTGCATAGTCCTGTCTAAAACATTGACACGTGACTCGCGAGCAGCTAGGAATTATCCTGACACTTAAAAAATGTGGATTTTTGAAATCAATTTTTTAAACATAGTTTAGGTAATGGCTGCACTTGGGGAGAAACAATCCTTAAAGCCCGTGCAGGAATTTATTTAGCGGTATCATTTTCCTCCAGCTCATGAAAACCTTTTGGTCGAAATAGGTATACACAAAATCGTGGTAGAAATAGCGTTAAGCGATACTTTCGGTGCGCGTTGCCGATGTTTAAAAATAAACGCCTTTCTTGTTCCATAAAGTGTGCAGCAAAGCGATACGGAATAAAAATAAAACGGAGGATAAGCTAGGAAAACGTCGGGTCTTCGAAAGGGTGGGCCATCCCTTCGGGGCGACTAAAATGGGCTTTGTTTTTCTCGCGGATCTAACGAGGATTTACCGAGGCGGTCCTCGCGACCGATACGAGGGGGCGCCACCGTCGGTGTCGTCAACGCGAAAGCACAAATCTCTCCCGTGTGCGTGTAAACGGATCCCCGAAGGTGGCGCTGTTGCCCCGCAACCCCGAACCACCCCAAGTCTGTCGGATGATATTGAACAAGGACAAAAAAAGGAGCCGAAGAAACCTTGATATATCCGCCAAACACAGAACCTCAAACGCTTCGCTGATTTATCCGATAATAGATGGGCCGCGAGAACGGGAACGGCGAAAGATTTTTCTTTTTCAATCACACGACGGAATAGATCTGCAGATATCTCGCGGATGGTTTTGCCAAATAAATATAGGAATCCTGCATCTCTGTCCAGCTTGAAATAAAAGTCCCACCAAACACGGTTACGTGATAATAATATAACCCTTACATGACGTGTGTACCATGTAACGTAACATACATATATAATTGCAATGCTTACATATTTGTAAAAGTATTACCGAGCGGCAATAATTCGACGTTATATGACATTAATGTACCTTTAGAATAACATTCGCTATATATCATGTTATTCCAGTGTTATGTAACAGTAACATAGTGTGTTTGGTGGGACCTACATTAACAAAGTGTCGTGAACCCAAACTTAATCCAATTTATTCGCTATTTTTTCTCCCAAGAAAGCTTAAAATCCACTCGACCGCAATTCTAGCCACGAAAAAACCGGGAATCAATTTCCCTTAGACATTTTTCTAGAACCAATAAAGCAAAGGCAGAAGACCTGCGTTCGCGGGTGTCTCGGGGATCCTCTCGGTTTCTCCGATTCTCCGGTTTACGAGTAAACAGGTCGAGTAGTCGGGCCGCCTCGCGAAACACGGTCTGTCGCGATTAAAACTCGGATAACGAAATGAAATCAGCGTTTTCCAGCGTCGACGGCGTTTCGAAGGCAGGAGGAGGAGGAGGAGGAGGAACCGCCGGATCGCTCAAGGGGTTGGGGGAAAGGGCAGGGGGAGACGAGGACGAGACAGAAGCCGCGAGGCCGTCGCCGATTGGACGAGCCTCAGGAATGTATTTAATTCGATTGGCCTTTCCCGCCAAAAGGGAAGGGGCGAGGTCGCGGCGCGCGAGGGCGACGGGGTGTTCTGTTTCCGGCGGAAATGAGGCCCCTCGCGACTACCGGCTCTCCTCCCCGCCGCCCCTCGCGCCACCGCACCGGGGGAGGCTCAAAATCGTATTTATATTCCATCTCCCGCGCTCAGGTAAACGCCGAGGTGAGGACATTGGGAGGACGGCGCCGCGCATGCGCGTCGACTGGCGCGAATCCGAGGCGACGTTTAACCTCGATTTAAGGTGCAGGGAAACCCCGCCCTCAAATCAGTCGATACGAATAAGACAGGTTTTTTATTTTCTTTTTCTAAGGATATTGCATCGAACCGTCTGTCATTTTTATATATGACTCGTGAGCACTTTGGAATTATCCTGACACTTGCATATCTTGGATTTTAGAAAGAACCTTATGAAAAAGAGAATAACAGGACCCTCGGAAAAGAACCTTATGAAGAGGAACAAGCAAAATACGGTTATGCGACAATAACACAGCCGTTACATAAAGTTTGTAACACGTAATGGAGGAATAACGGACCGCGCGACGCAACGACTCGAAATGGAACTCAAACGTAATTTCACCCGCGACTGAAAATGAGGGTGAAGTCGCTCCCGAAAGGGAAAATCCAACGAGTTGACTAATCAGGAATTCAAAATGGACTCCCCGAATTCAGGAAAAGGGCACTTACTTTACCGAAGGGTGTTCGCCGCAGTTCACGGGGTTCTCTGCTGCTTCCTTCTTGTCCGAGGTGGAGTTCCGGGGCTGCGACGGCGGCATTCAGGCACTCGCGATTTTAACAAAACTTTAGGGAATCCAGAAAATTCTTGAAACGGTTCACTCGATGCGTCGGGTCCAACGGTCCGAGGCGAACTAGGAGCTCCTTGGGTCCGGCTAGATAAAGGATTCCGGGCGGGCCCCGCCGGAATCTTACGTGCTGATTGTTAATTGGCTCTAGACGCTCTTTCATTGTCCGGGTTCCCAAAATTTCCCGCTCTGCGCTGCGCTAATTGGCGCCAAAGAATTCAAAAGTCCCATGGAAGCCCAGATCGGATATTAGCGCCTGATGCTCCAAAAGTTGGCTAACAAGCCAGAAGTGGGGGTAAAAGAGAGATCGCATGTTAGCCAACGGTATCTCACATACGGGAGGAAGAGAGACGCATATAGAAAGGCGAGCATTGTGGGTAAGATGAAGAAAGAATGCACTTCGCTATATGTCGCCATAAGATTAAGAGAGATGGAGAGATGATTACAGCGCCGCCATCCGTTGGCTAACGTACTATTTATCGAGCATCGAACGTCCGTATCTTTCTAGGCTTCTATGGAGCTTCAACTTCATATTTTCTATTCAATTTCATCAACCATGTTCATTAATCGTTCATTTTAATGAAGCAGGACAAAGCAAATCGCCTCAGTAACTACTAATTTACCTATTACAAATCAATCCTATAATCAAACTCGTGTATAGTTATCAATAGATCATCAGAACTGATTATTATCCCTGCACGCCGGAATCGAAGAAGGGATCTTATGTAATCATTATATTTAAAAAAAAATGCATTTTGAAAACGAAGATTATTTTTTATCGAGGCAATTTACTAAACTTATTTATTACCAGGTATTCGCATGTCCTGGAAGAATGTAATAGTCGCGATATACCCAGGTCAGAGGACGAAACATTGTATCGTACGTAGCGCAAACCTAACAAGTCTCCGTAGCGTACGTTATCAAGGGACAGTATCGTCCTGGGAAAAAAAGGATTCTCTCCCCCGAGTTGGCAAGGAGTCGGTGAGAATCGGCGTTTATTTATTACGCGTGGAATGTTACGCGCGGGAAACCTAAGGGGAGGTCGTAATGGAGGAAAGGGAGAAGAGCATAACCGAGAATCACTGTCAGGCCGTACCGTAAGAGTTAACCAACCCCGAAGTAGACGGCAACGGGGAAAAGAACCACGCGGTCCCACGTGGTGCAAGGACGGACGAAACTTTTACCTCGCGAAGCCCCTGTAAGGCCGGATAATCGGATCATCCGGGCTGGAATAAAAAAAAAAAATGCTAGAAACGGAAAGAGGTACCGGCGCATTCGCGGTGAAGCAGCTGCGACCCCGAATTCATTTTCGATTGCGAATCCACGAACCTCCTTCCGACACCAAAAATCGATCCGCCTATTCGCCGTGAATTCTATAGTAAATCCTTCAGATCCTTGGAATTGACTTCTGATAGCAAATGCGGCAGCTTCAAGTTTTTCATTTATCGTGTAGTCACCCATTGATCACCAAATTTATTTTATATCCATACCTTTCGAGAATATCAGAGAAAGGATTAGCCCCTCTGCGTGATTTCCTGAGTTGATCAACATGAATATGCATGCGTATATATTTATGTAATTCTTTATAATACGTACATGCATACTTTTTAATATATACTATATAAAGAATTTTAAAGAATTACGTATACATGACTATTACTGCCTTCAGAAATTCTCACCATGAATATAGAAGTTATTTCAAGGTAGTAGGTTTAAATGTGGAAACGTTTTATCCATTTTAAGGGTAACTTATCTGTACTTGCAGGTTTCCTAACATAAAATCACCTGTTTGAAATTACTAGGAAAATCTCGATGGTCATTTTGTAACTTGTGCATAACATGCTGGAAATTTAATTGTGTTAATTGATTTCTTAATGATTTTAACTGTACATTTTCAAAATTCATCAAGGTCCTACGGACGAAGTTATCACAAGTGTAAATATATTTTCTACAAGTTTGTATCTGTATTTTTGCTGTTAAACGTTAAAATAACTACATCATATCATCATGTAACTACTACCCATGATATAAAAGTAAAAAGTCTAAACCGTAAGGGAGAAAGTAGCTACTTAGTGTCAAGGGTATCGACTAATAATTTAATGGTTTTATTATAAACTATTTCTTAGTACGTATATACATTTTTCATTTCTTGTTTACATATGTAACCTAGAATTACAACCAATAGGCGGTCAGGTGTTTTAGTTTGTTTTACATGTTCGTTTCTCTTTCAGATTGATTTTGACTAACAAGGTAGCTTGAAATGTATTTTATTAGAAAACTGTTAAATCAGAACAATTATAGAATAAAATGACAAGTCTAGATTTCACAATTTGTAACCATATTCACATTTTGTAAATCCTTTACCAATACTATAGGATTTTGATTTTTTCGTTTATTTAAGTTCATGACATTTTTAAAAATGATTTCAGATACAATGGCTTGATATTGATGGTTTAATACCAGTCTTATACCTATTATCGATAACACAGTTGTGCTCACTTGCGACTTAATATCAAGTGTAGCACATAATGATAATGTGTAGCAACAACGTGTGAAACATGGAATTGATCAAATTTCAATCACGTTTAAGCATTTTTTAGACTTCCATTAAAATGCTTCTGAAGCGAAGGACCTTGATCGACAATATTTAGCTATGCACAAGAAATTAAATCCTCTACCAAAATTTAGTATCTTTCGAATATCACGGTTTCATACAGACGTCGGCTGCTGAATTGTTAAGGGCTCTGATGTCCATGGCAGCTGAGCACACTTGGCTAGTGTCCATACCTAGAGGTAAAGCAAACATATGAATTATCAAATAAACAAGCATTTCTGTAAATGCAATTAATACGAAAATTGGAAAATATATGAAAGTGCCAGTGTGCGATGCCCGCTAACGTTTGATAATAGTAATCGTAACGCTAAATATTATTAGTTCACCACAATTTCCCCTCGAAGCTAAGAAGCCAAAATTGTACTTGTTCAATGAATACTTACTTCTGGAATTCCCATTCACGATTGTCGAGTGGGCAAACTTGTCGAGTCTTCAACCAACGGGAGATGCAATGGAAATGGAATGCATGCTGTGCAACGAAAGTAAAGTTGCATCATTAACAGATTACATTTGTAAACTAAATGCACTCTACTTTAATAGAAATAAACCGTGATTCTAAATGTGAGTCCTGGTGGATATTTACAATGGCAAACATAAAATACTGCTCGTTTGAACACGTACGTTGCATACACCCCAGGCTACTGTGCATTCTTCACTAGTCGCAGATGCTTGATTTGCTTGGCATTCGATACACAAATCCATTATATGGTTACGACAAATGGCGCAGTTGTCCACCACAATATCTGAAAATCACAATTTATAGTATATTTCAAATCCAAATGATATTTATATATTTCAAAGCCAAGTATAGTTTCCATTAAAAATATCCTCTGAATGTAAATTGTATAAACCCCCTTGTTATAACTAGAAAAGAAAACAAAATAATTTATTTGTAAGGCACAATTGGAGATAGAAATAAAAGCTGTAAAAACTTATGGATTACTTACCCCATGCCCACAGCGCTACGGCATTCCACTGAAAAAGATGTTTTCAGTTAAAAATAATGTATCGTTTACGTTCACAATGAGAATGCTATTCGGCTTATAACGATCACGAGAAATGACAAAGCACTAACGAGGTTAGAATGGTATGCCACCCTTAATTAGCAAAAAGAAATGATAATTATACTTTACGATACTTCTTAAAAATGTCTTAACTAACCTTTTTGACTTCAAAACGTTTCTTCTCTCCTTTACTGCTGCTAGACGTGGGCAAATCAATTTCCTCATCGTCGATGTCCATTGCTGACGCCATTTTAAAATTTTGATCTATCCGAGATACTGACCTCTGGTGATCGAAAAGAGGTAACTAGAAGGTAGCGCGTAGATAAAATGGAAATCCTTCTTACCGAAATAACCGGAACACATACTAACCATGCCGGTGCAGTTAGTATGTGGCTTGTGCATACATACAAACGGTGCGCACGCATTGGTTAATCTGGAAGTGGAACTGTAAAGGAGAGCCATCTATCATTTCATCTTTCTCGGACACATGCTTACTGAATTTCGTACGACAAGGATGCAGATACATCCAAATCCATCTCTTGGACAAGTTTACCGTGTATTCTTAAGCGTGGCGAGCGTTCCAGTTTGCTATATATTTCAGAGGTGTTTTGTCAAAACGATCGCTTCGAGACTTTACAAAGTGTTGGTATTGCACTGTTGACAGGTGAAAAGTAAGGTTAGAATTGTGCGTCAACCGAAAACACGAAACTACAAGCCGGCCAACGTTCCTTTTATTCAGAGTTACTTAAAACTGTAGTAAGTCGATATTTTAAGATCTACACGGTTATCGTAAAACCGTCACACAATTATTTGTTTTCTTGTATCAATTACTGAACAATAGATCACATTATTGAAAGCATTCGTGAAAAGGCAAATCTTTGTTCCATAATGAATATATAAATATTAACTTGAATAAGAAAATGATTGTTTTTTAATAGCTGCATCATCGTGTGAATAAAAGAATACAAACATTTTCAATTTTAAGCCTTTTGTTTTAGAAAATATGGCACTACGAACTTACGGAGATAAGCCAATAAGTTTCCAAGTTGGTGAAAATGGAGAGTATTACTGCATTGGCTCTGAAGTGGGCAATTACTTACGACTATTTCGAGGATCTCTATACAAAAGATATCCTGGCATGTATAGAAGATCAATTACTAATGATGAGCGTAAAAAGCTCGTTGAACTCGGTCTGAGTCAACATGTACTTGCCTCGAGTGTGTCTCTTTTAAGAGCAAGCGAAGTAGAAGATATTATTGAAGGAAACGATGACAAATATAAAGCTGTATCAGTACATTCGACAGAACCTCCAGCACCCAGAGAGGGTAAATCTAAGAAATCCATGGCATGGGTGCCAAGTTTACCAAATAGTTCACATTTAGATGCAGTTCCTCAAGCAACACCTATTAATCGTAATAGAGTTCATAATAAGAAAGTTAGAACTTTTCCCTTGTGGTAAGAGTTTACTAAAGATCAATTTTCCAATTCTACAATGTAATGAAGTATACAACAGACTTATAACATTGAGATTTTACAGCTTTGACGACACCGATCCTTCTGCAAACTTGGAAAATGCTGCACAACAGGAAATGCTTGTCCCAATTCGTCTTGACATGGAAATTGAAGGACAAAAATTAAGAGACACATTCACGTGGAATAAAAATGGTACATTCCGTTTTTAACCTCTTATAATGTATCTATAATACTTTTATCGTACCTCTTCTTTAACCCTTTGCGGTTTTATTTACCTCAGATTAAAATGACTTCGATGGCTGAAAGCAGACGTACGACTGCAAAGGGTTAAAGCAAATACCTAAGTGGCCTTCGTATAACCTCTAACCACGCACAAAAGTTATTAAGTGTACTATTTTTCTTAGTAAAATATCTTGGCTAACCACTTTATATTTTCAATCTTTTTTTTTTCAGAGAGTCTTATAACCCCAGAGCAGTTTGCAGAAGTATTATGTGATGACCTAGATCTAAATCCTTTAACGTTTGTTCCTGCAATTGCACAGGCTATAAGACAACAAATAGATGCCTTTCCTCAGGAGACTATTCTGGAGGATCAATGCGATCAAAGAGTTATAATTAAACTTAATATACACGTTGGAAATACTTCATTAGTGGACCAAGTTGAATGGGATATGTCTGAGAAAGAAAATAATCCAGAAAAATTTGCAATGAAATTATGTGCTGAATTAGGTCTTGGAGGGGAATTTGTTACAGCAATTGCTTACAGGTGAATCTAAAATTGCTCATGTTATTAAAAATATGCATTTGCTATACCAGTTTTTTCCACTTCATAATCTAATATATTGTTTTTAGTGTACGAGGTCAATTATCTTGGCATCAGAGGACATATGCATTTTCGGAAGCTCCATTACCCACGGTTGAAGTTCCATTTAGGCCTCCATCTGAAGCTGATCAATGGGCTCCATTCTTGGAGACCTTAACGGATGCAGAAATGGAGAAAAAAATTCGCGACCAAGACAGAAACACACGGTATGATCAGTAATACATGTCTAATATGTTTCAGATTTGAAAAAATATTCATAACTCATCATTAACGTGTTTCTGGTCATTCTAATTGCCTAAATTTCTATTGCAGCCGAATGCGACGACTGGCAAACACAACACCAGGGTGGTAAGGAATTCAATTTGTCATGACCTGCAGTATCACAGACGAACACCAGTACTTTGTACTTGCATCATTCGCACTGGTTAAATATTTACTTTTCTGTTCTGATCTGAACCAGTAACTTTTAAGTGAAACAAATAGATAATTATATACAGTGTTGCAGCAACAGGACAGTACTGAAAACACGTAGAATAAAATATGATAAGCTTTTACCAAATTACAGATCACATTACAAATTTATTTAACATTCTCTGTAATTACACAATTCATTATTAATTCTTATTTTACATAATGATATAGTAACGTAAACTATAACATAAAAGCTTAAAATATTTTTTAATTGGTATATTTTCATCATTAGATTGTAAATACTGCAGCAAAAGATAACGCATGTGTATCGATTAAAAATATTTTTTTCCGGTCACAACTACATGTTGCACAATATCTAGGGAATTATCGTATAGGGAAACATTTGAACACTCTTAAGGTGTTTTATCATCATCATATATATTAGAAGGCCGATAACTTTTGAAACTATAAACATATAGAATAAAAAAAGAATCATCAATAAATATCCAGTAAACGTGAATTCAACAAAGTTTGATTAATTTTGCTACAGTAATATTTAACACTAAGCTGAGTAATGTCCCTTTTAATACGCATAACCTCTTTAGTTAATGGATAATTAAATTCTATTCCTATACGAAATAAGATAAATTAAAATGTTTTTAAACGTGTATTACATGTTTATTTTCACAACATTTCTAATTTTCGACCTCCTGATTAACTGATTATCATACATTCTATAAAATCAGCATCGAAGAAAAATTAAATATTTCGTTAAATAGAGAAAGCTCAGCAACAAGAAAATATTAATTAAACATCAATAATCGCTAGAGCTGTAGTGGGCTTATACCACAATTTAAAAAAAAGTTGGAGAAATATCTCCATTTCGTGAGCCATCTGTCACGAATCGCGCACGTGGTCAAACTCAAACGCGTGATCTTCCAAGATATCAAGGACCACTCGAGTTGGGAAAGGTACATTCATAATTTCACGAGGTCAGGTACAGAATTGGATAGTGACGCGACATTCGAAGTTTTTTTTACATAAAATACTTAGGGGAAGTATAATTACTCCCAAATGTACAAAAAATTCTTCCATGAGGGGAAAATTTATGACTTTCTTCAAGGAACTGCATGCCGTTTTTAAAGAGACAACCTCTTCCGATTCATCGAACACGGAACACACCGTGAAATTCACGGCGTGAACACGTGCATGGTTAGGTAATTTCACGTTTTTCGAGGTTTTTGACGTTTCCAATATGAAGAATGCCGTAGATGTGCGATATATGGCATCCGCTAGATTATAAACATCTTTTAGCGCATGTGTAAACATGTTAAAAAACTTTGAAACTAGGAACGTATATGTTGTAATATACGCATAGAAAATCATGTATATCACATGAGGTATCATACTTGTTTTTATCTCATTTAAGAACAAAGGGAATTGATTTTTACTTCATTTTAGATGAGCCCCATATTCTTAAGTTTTACCTCATACTCACCTAAGTCTGAACACGCGTCACGGCGACACTCGCGAAATCCGCGAGTCTTGCCGATTCGCGGGACTCCGAGAACCGTTTGGTGGGGTTAACTCGAACGTCCGATCGCGACAGGCGCGTAAATATGCGTGCGATCCCTGAGGAGGAGTGTGGCGTGAATTCCTTGACCCGCGGGGGCTCTCCACATTGAAATGGGCGTCGTTAACAAGAGAAGTTGATAAACGCCGGCGAGGTAGGGGACAGGGAGTTATGCGACTGTCTTGACTCGACTCGGCCTCAGTTCGGGCAGTTTCAGCCACCGAGCGAGCATGGATCCGGTCTGGCTGTGGCACCAGTTAGCGCGACCTGACAAGCCCGAACGTCGCGTCAATCCAATCAATCCTTTTCCGCAAAGGCCATGGCTCCGAGATCGAGGCGCGGCTGCCCCGGCAGCCGGCAACATCGGCCTCAAGGGCATTATTGCCGGTAGGTCGTTTCTTTTTAACTTACCACTTATACCCAGTTTCCTCCTTCCTTCCTTTCATTCGCCTTCTCTCATTTCTTCCATTTTTATCGCGGTATTTACTCACCTTTGGACATGGTCCGAGTATAGATGTTTCGGCGTTCGCGATGCCTTTTGATCACACAATTGTCTGATAATGATTATGGAATTCCACTTGTACTAGTGGGAATAATAATTCGTATTTCAGAATTCTTTTAGAATCATGTAACGTGTTCGTTGATGCATTGTCGATACCGTAACGTTTGAGGTAAATTCTTTGAATGGATATCGAGTGATTTAAAAATTGTGCATTGACGATTCGAAGTATGGTATGCAGGTCTCAAATTTCATCTTCAATATGGAGTGATATACTCATCGTGCTACGTCGTTGAAGAAATTTAGTGCACGGAATAGAAATAATGGTTTAGGCTTATACCAAAGGTAACGTTACTTCTATTAAAAACCCTGAAAGAGAATTTGACTTGATCCGCTTTTGAAATGATTGGTTATCTTGATCGGTGTCATAATCCCTTGTCATGGTAAGTATTTGGCTGATGCATGGAACATATTCGTAGAGTTAATTTAATATATAAGTCTAGGGAATTCGGAAATGTTCTAAAATGATATTATATTATTGATCGTTATATGATCGTTTTGAAGTAAGAATGAACAGTTTAAGACAAATGTCGATACAAACGAAAATGTTCATTGAACATATGCTAAATACCTGCCGAGTATCCACAAATGTGCAAAAAGATACTTTTTTTTTCAATTAGCAAGATATCAAGGTATTATAATTAAGGCTACTTACATGTTATAATAATATCGAGACATTTTACAGGTGGTATAACTGGAGGTATTGAGATTATGATCACTTATCCCACGGAATACGTAAAAACACAACTACAACTTGATGGAAAGAGTGGCGCAGATAAAAAGTACACAGGAATATGGGACTGTTTAACAAAGACAGTGAAGAATCGTGGGATCCTTGGATTATACAAAGGATTATCCGTTCTTTTGTATGGTTCTATTCCTAAATCCGCAGTGCGCTTTGGTGCTTTTGAATCTGCAAAAAAGAGATTGGTAGACTCTGAAGGAAAGTTGAGTCCTCAAGGAAAATTTCTTGCTGGTGTTTGTGCGGGAACTTGTGAAGCCATTTTAGCAGTGACTCCTATGGAGACAATCAAAGTAAAATTTATTAATGATCAGAGGTCTGCCAACCCAAGATACAAAGGGTTTTTCCATGGCGTAAGCTTAATCGTTAAAGAAAGTGGTAAGTTTATTCATTCCAACATCTATTCTGCTTTCATTATTATTAAAAAGAAAAGTGGCATTTTACAAAACCTAAATAACCAATAATAATTACAATTTATACTGCATGCTTTCATATCGATGTACTTCATCAGATTTTATAGTACTTTATAATTTTCATATTGTGATTTACTTATATGTTGAACTATTTTTTTTAATTATCATAAGTTTTAATTGTATCATGTGGAATATAATAATTATTCTGTCCCATTTTATGAAACTTCTTACAGATAATGATTGCCTTCAATGTTCCACCAAGGTCAAGCTTGTTACATAATTGATTAGAACATTTTTCCAACGTCCTTAATCGTTATCATCCATTAAAACAAAATAGTTTTACACAATTTTTACAATCTTTCAACACTCTCATACATTGAATTTAAATTATAAAGAAAAAAAAAATCATGAGAATACTGCCACAGTCATTGCTTTAAATCTCCAATTCAAATTTGCTTGTTTGACTTGTAAGTGGCATCTGCCATGAAATGAGTTTCTAGCAACCGAATTGCTTCTTCGCTAAAGCGTAACCTAACTCAAGTACTATCAAAAAGTTTATACATGTTCATAATTTATTCTAAAATGAATGCCAATATAATATTTCTAAAGCATAAAGCGTTGAGTTTCACGAATAGACAATTATCGTACTAGTTAGAAGGAAACATACCCGAGTGTCCGCCTCCAATCTTGTTCATTCGAATATATGTTGCAGAGCATAAAAGTGTAAAAGACGTGAATGCGTAAATTCATAAACGTAATTAGCCCCTTTATGTCACTTACGCATCGCGTTTTTACAAAAGCACAGCGCATTTGTGATCTTTATGAGTAGATCTCTTGCTCACTATTACACGTTTCTTTAATCTCTTGTTACAGGAATTAAAGGCGTATACCAAGGATTAGCTCCAACTATATTAAAACAGGGTTCAAATCAAGCGATCCGCTTTTTCATAATGGAAACAGCGAAAGACTGGTACAAAGGTGGCGATAATAATAAATCAGTTCCTAAACTTATGGTCGGAACTTTCGGTGCAATAGCAGGTGCAGCTTCAGTCTTTGGCAACACCCCAATCGACGTTGTAAAAACTAGAATGCAGGTGAGATAATTGTTTAAACTGCTTATTAAATTAATAATACCAAGATACTACCGCGTCTCTTGATGATAAGAAATCTGAAATTGAAGACCATTTGTTCAAACTGTTGATGCTCGCGGAACAATGCCTGTTATCACAACCATGAAAGGTTAATTAAATTTTTATTGAATTTTAGGGCCTAGAAGCTTCGAAGTACAAGAATAGTTGGGATTGTGTGGTTAAAATATGGACAAAGGAAGGGCCAGGCGCTTTCTACAAAGGAACTGTCCCCAGGTTAAGTAGAGTGTGCCTCGATGTTGCAATTACATTTATGATTTATGATAGCGTCATGGAAGTCTTCAACAAAGCCTGGCCTTAACGTGGTCAGTTTATTGTTACTAATTTCAGTTTCCACGAGACCGGACACTTTATAAAAAACGCGAAACATTCCATTGTTTTGTCAGTGTTAGATTAGTTGTACCATGGTGCCAAGTTTAATCAACGTTTTCAGTACTATTAATCGAAAATGCATCGAAGAAGTATATGTACAAATTATGAAACAAATCATAAAAATCTCTAAATTAATTTATAATATAACACTCGAGAAAGAATGATAGATGGGTCTATCTTTTATACTGTTTAAACGGTCTAAAGCAATTGCATCGCAGCTTATAGTTATTGCTCTGATGTAAACTTGATTGTTGAATTTATTTACAATTTATCAAAATTATAAATATCTTCCAATTTATTGAGATATTTCATATATTTTTCTATCGTTTAGATATATTAAATATTATATAATTTAATGCGACATAGTTGCACACATAATTTAGTATTACATGGTGAATGCAATATATACTTGTCAGTGTTTGGCACAATTAACTTTAATAACGCTGCTTGAGCTACAGGGTATTGCTCGACGAAGCAAGTGTTACAAAACAGTATCCATTCCAAAAATCATTCCACATGAAACGAATTTTATATACAGATAAACGATATCTGCTATATTTTATACCATTATACCTGTACTTTAGTGAAATGCAAGAATGTATGTATTACTTTCTACTTCACCGTAGTACTGTATATTTTACTGCAAAATATATTCGCTGATCGTAAACACCAATAGTCAATATGTATCATAAATTATAAATATTGTTTAGATAATAAATATTTGGTGCTGAAAGTGCATATTCAGCAGATCTTTATATCTTATTTGTTCAACTTATAATTTTGATAAAAAGTATATTTCGTATACATATTCTTAAGATGGGTATAGTTCCTTGTCGTTCCACGCGGGGCGGTGTCGCAGTGGCTGCTCAAAAACTATACGACAGTCACAACAAAACCACGATTCAGAAAGGGCTGAAAAACTTTAAGATGTTATGTCTTCACGTAGGTACTAGCGATCGGAGCTGGGTAAATTTAAAAAGCTCCTGATTTTTTTAGCCGATCAAACGTTCATTTCTTTTTCTATAGAAATGGAGAGAGAAGATTCCCATTTCCCCCACTCCTGAAATCTCGATCCTCGGCGTATAGAACTCTGTAGCGTCTCGCTGGAGCTCGAGCGCGCGGGGCGCGTTTCTTTCAGCACAGGATGCTGTGAGTTCCTCGCTCAAAAATGTATTTGGCTCGAAACTCTACCGAGTTTTTTAATACTCTTTGGCTCGCGCAGTCGGGAGTGGAACTCGACCGAACGGGGACCCTGCAGCTGCGTACGTCCCGAGCCAGCTGAGATCGATTTCGAATAGGTACGGTCAGGTACGAGTGGGTCAGGTTAGGTCCCCGCCTCGGCCCTGTGTTAGTGGCGCACGGGGCACACCGACGCGCGAATACACCTGTGGCTTCGGTCCCGGGTCCCAAGAGGGGGACCCGGGGTCACATTCCAAGATGGCTGTGCCCGAGGAATGCGGTGGGTGCCCCCCCTAAGACGCCGTACTCCCTCCTTTTTTTCTTAATCAACTCAATTTATTCGCTCAGGCGAAAACAAACTCCGCTTCGCGATATCCAGTGATAGCCTCTCCACGCTTCGGAGGAATGAGGACGAAACGCGGGGACCCTGGGTAAGGATACGGGGTTCTTGTTGGTAGTGCGGACGCGCCAAACCTGCGGAAAGGGGCCCGCAACTCGATCGGATCGGATCGGATCGGTCGAGGCTCGCGCCTGCCCGCGCCTGCCCGCGCCGATGAGCCAAGATGGGCCTCGCGGGTCCCGAATCGGCTCTTCGCTGATGGGACCTACTCTCTGCCTCGGATGATGCCCACGCCGAAGGATGCTACCGGCTTGTATTAAACGATGTCTCACAGGGATATCTCGGAGGTAATGCTGGAAAGGAAAGGAGCACGGAACTCCTCGACTCGTTGCACCCGGGGGCTTCTTTGGAAACTTTCTCCCACTAGATTGAGTCTAATTAGATCGTTTCGTCTTTCTTAATTATTAGTCCTCGAAGGTGAGGGATTCCCTGCTATTTGTTGAAGAAGGACTTGGCGAGCTTCTTCGTACTCTAATGTTTGTTTTTCTATTTCGACGAGGGGGCATGTTGCCGTTATTTAAGTCGTGTTTTCATTCAGCAATTGCAGAAGTACGTAGTTTTAAATGTCTTAATTATTAAAAATATCGGAAGGATGTCGGATACGATACAAATATTTACGTTTAGTTCAAAGTACTCGGGCTAGCGAAGTGACCGTAGCAAGTAAAGCTCTCAAACGTGTTGTTTATCTACTTCACATTTTTGCCAAGTGGAGAAAGTATTTAGAAAGTTTTCCGGAAAAGTGTACGCGTTAAAGACATTTAATTATTACATTTATGGATATTATTTTGCGTTTTACTAAATACATTCACAATATAATTACTGTATACGTTAATTTATATTGTTTATATTGAATTAGGAATATATTTTTTTTATTAAATATTCTTTAAGTAAGAAGAATCAAAGACATGCTGTTAAACGTTCCTAGGTGGAGCCCGAAGGTTCATCGGCGCTGGCTGCTGGATCTCGGGCACTGTTCCTGGAGACGGTACGCAGAAGTAATGCAGCATGTCAGAATGGAGATTATGCTCTAGCGGCAACTCTCTATACAGAAGCTCTCGCTTTGGATCCTCTTAGCCATGTTCTGTACTCAAATCGATCAGCTGCCCGACTTAAGATGGGACTCTTTGCGCTTGCCTTGCAAGATGCCGTGAGAGCTACCGAACTGAGTCCACAATGGCCAAAAGTATTCTTTATTTCTTTTTCTGTTCTCGTGTTATTAGTCATTCGAATACATTTTTGGTGACTGAATTTTCCTGTGCTCCAGGCATACTATCGTCAAGGAGTAGCCCTGCAATGTCTGGGACGTCACGGAGAGGCTCTCGTAGCATTCAGTGCTGGCTTAGCACGAGATCCATCAAATTTCCAACTTCTCTCCGGATTAGTGGAAGCTTCTTTAAAATCTCCTCTTCGTTCAACATTGGAACCAACGTTTCAACAGTTAAGGGCTATGAAGCTCGACGAATCTCCCTTCGTTGTCATATCAGTCGTTGGACAAGAACTTCTCGGAGCTGGCCAATACAGAGCGGCTGCTGGTGTATTAGAGGCTGCCCTGACAATTGGCTCCTGTAGTTTAAAACTTAGGGGTTCGGTATTCTCTGCACTTTCCAGTGCATATTGGGCATTAAATTCTTTAGATAAGGCAATCAGCTATATGCAACAAGATTTAGGTAAGTTCTCTTTAACTAGTATGAATTTTGGTGTGTTTACATAACTGCCATACTTATTGGATGATAACGAAATAGCTTTTTTCTCTCAAATATGACATAATATTAAAATAATAAATACACGATAATCTAGTGGCCTAGTGTATTTTGCATTGGAATTAAGTGCTGTTTATAAAATTGAATGTTTACTGTGTTTTAGGGGTAGCACGATCTCTCGGTGACACTCAAGGCGAGTGTCGAGCTCATGGAAATCTAGGTTCGGCATACTTTAGCAAAGGGAGTTTCAAGGAAGCGCTAACGGCCCACAGATACCAACTTGTTCTAGCTATGAAATGTAAGGATACTCAAGCAGCTGCCTCTGCTCTTACAAGCTTAGGTCATGTGTACACGGCAATCGGAGATTTACCGAATGCCCTCGCGTCGCACAAACAATGTGTACAGTTAGTAAAACAAATGGGAGATCGTCTACAGGAAGCCAGAGAAATAGGAAACGTTGGTGCAGTATATTTAGCAATGGGAGAGTTTGAAAGCGCGGTAGACTGTCATACTCAACATCTTAGAATAGCAAGACGTTTGGGCGATCGAGTAGAAGAAGCCCGAGCTTTCAGCAATTTGGGCTCCTCGCATCACTACCGGAGGAACTTTGGCCAAGCAATGGCGTACCACGAGAATGTATTGCGAATAGCTCAAGAATTAGGCGATAAAGCGATAGAAACCAGAGCTTATGCCGGATTAGGCCATGCTGCAAGATGCGCAGGTAAGGCATAAACACAGTAATCCACGATATTCCTCTTTTAGCATCAAATCGTAAACTTTGGAATGCCGGTTTCAATGGCAATGTTTCAACGCGTAAATTTCTTCGCTTTATTTATTTTAAAGTGATGTTTTGTATACTGTTCCTTGTAGGAGATCTTGCCCAAGCTAAGCTTTGGCATCAACGTCAGTTAGACGTTGCTCTAACAACAAAAGACAAAATCGCAGAAGGCCGAGCTTGCAGCAATTTAGGAATAGTTTACCAACTCCTAGGTGAGCACGATGCCGCACTCAAATTACATCAAGCACATTTGGGAATTGCTAGGACTCTAGGAGATAGAGCTGGAATGGGTAGAGCTTACGGGAATATTGGAAATGCATACAATGCCTTAGGATATTATGAGCAAGCGATTAAGTATCACAAACAAGAATTAACGATAAGTAAAGAGGTAAGTTGACGTTTTCTTCGGCATTTGAAACTTCCATTATATTTAGTACGGATAAAAATGAGACGTGCCATCTTCGGACAGTTTATATCAATTATTTTCTATTATATTCTATTTAGGTGAATGATCGTAGTTCAGAAGCAAGCACACATGGAAATTTAGCGGTAGCTTATCAGGCGGTGCAGGGTCACGAAGCTGCATTGCGACATTATAGAGCACATCTAGCAATAGCTCGAGAATTAAAAGACGCTGCTGGAGAAGCTTGTGCTCTGCTCAATTTGGCTAATTGCCTTTCATCCAGAGGAAGATTCGAAGAAGCTGTTCCGTATTATGAGAATTATCTTATGCTCTCGCAAGAGTTACACGACGTGGAGGGTGAAGCTAAAGCATGCCATTTTCTCGGTTATGCTCACTATTGCCTAGGTAATCATCGAGAGGCAGTTAGATATTATGACCAGGACTTAGCATTGGCTAAAGATTTGCAGGATAAATCAGGAATGGGAAGAGCATACTGTAATCTGGGACTGGCTCACTTAGCTCTTGGCAATTTAGATACAGCATTGGAGTGTCAAAAATATTATCTAGGTAAGACCTGAAAATGGAACGTGTTGAAGGGTATGGGGTGAAGCAATACTACGTAGACATTTATTGTAAATCTAGATAATTGTTTAATGTATCATTTATTTCCTTTTTGCATCCAGCAATTGCACACATGACGAACCATTTAGCTGGCAAGTTTAGAGCTCTCGGCAACATCGGCGATTGCCTTCTACGATTAGGTGAATCCGAAGAAGCTATAAAGATGCATCAAAGACAATTGAATTTGGCACGTCAAGCTGCTGACCGTAGCTTAGAAGCTGCGGCTTATGGTGCTTTGGGCATTGCACATCGAGCAACCAGAAATTTGGATAAGGCTTTAGGGTTTCACACTCAAGAATTGACTCTCCGACAAGAAGCCGGTGACTTGAGAGGCGAATGTCGCGCCCATGGAAATCTTGGTGCGGTGCACATGGCTCTTGGACAATACACTCACGCTGTTAAGTGCTATCAGGAACAGCTTGAAAGAGCAAGGGAACTAGCTGATTCAGGAGTGGAGGCTCAGGCTTTAGGTATGATATAATATGAGTCCAAAACAACTGCACAAAATAAGTGCTTCCATGTGTTCCTTGGCATACATTCATACATATTAACGATAAAAAGATCGATGTCATTTTAAATCATGGCATCATAGGCGAGGAAATTGCGTAAAATTCCCGGCAAGATTATCCTTTCCTTCCTCTTTTTATTGAATCTTCAACGAAAATCTGTACAATTTCACTCTTCGGTGAATAAATCTATATTAATTCCGACAGGAAATTTGGGCATCGCAAGATTAAATATGGCTCATTATGAAGATGCTATTGGTTATTTTGAACAACAATTAGCTACGCTGGAACCTTTAACTACTGGTACTGCATTGCTTGACAAAGCGAGAGCATTAGGAAACCTGGGTGACTGTTATGAAGCATTAGGCGATCCAGAAGAAGCTATTAAATGTCATGAACAGCAACTAGCAGCTGCAACCAGACTGAGAAGCATCCGAGACCAAGAGAGAGCTTATAGAGGACTCGGCAGAGCTAGAGAAGCTTCTGGAAACTTACAGCAAGCACTTGTTTGCTTTGAAAAAAGATTAGTTGCAGCGCATGAAGTTGACAGTCCAGAGGCAAGAGGAGCAGCATATGGCGACTTAGGTGCGTAAAAAAGACTTTTAAAGTGAAGTGAAACACGTCGAGGAACTTACGTTGATATGACGGCTGCATATGTTCATATTCATAACACAGAAGTGCAATTTAAATGTTGACATTTAATTTCAATTGCACACAAAAACTCGTTGACCCTGCGTAATGTAGGCGTATATTATTATTAGTATTATCTTAATTCATACATTTTATGCTGCAGGGAGAGTACATGCTGCTCTTGGCAATCACGAACAGGCAGTCAGCTGTTTATCGCATCAATTAGCTCTTGCAAGAGGGCTTGGAGATAAGGCTGCTGAAGCGGAAGCAGCAAGTGGCCTTGGTGCCGTACATCTTCTGATGGATGATCCAAATTCTGCCCTACGTCATCATCAATTGGAACTTTCAATTGCGGAAGGTCTAGATGCAGCTGGACTCCAAGCCAGAGCTTGCGCCAATCTGGGTGCCACTCAAGAAGCTCTTGGTCAGTTGGACGAAGCAATTAGACTGCAAGAACAGTCATTGAGTCTTGCAGCTGCAGCTGGTGACCAACCAGCTAGAGCCGCGGCATTCTCTAGTCTCGGGCGACTACATCACCTGTGCGGAGACCTATCCCGGGCTTTGAGTTACTTACAGTCAGGCTTGTCGTTATCCGAAGGTCTAGGTAGGCGAGAAGAAGCTGCGAGGTTGCGGCATAGGTTGGGCCTTGTTCACTGGGAAACGGGAGAATCTAATGTTGCCGTAGAACAACTAGAAAAGGCTGCGAATCTTTTGGAATCGCTGGATGGAGCTTCGCCGCTTGTGTGTGGCCAACCAAGCAGATCCGAATTGTTGTCGGACACTTATCGGATGCTTCAAAAAGTATTAGTCAGTTTAAACAAAGCCGAAGAAGCGCTTAATTGGGCTGAGCGATCTAGAAGATCTAGGAACAATACCTTCGAAGACGCGACGCATTACTCCGAAATCATTGATAGACAACGAGGGATCATCTTATATTACAGGTTTGTCTTATATTCTATATATAGGACTTTTCGTTCTCATTATATATATGATTAAATCCTTAATCGTTGTATTATGAAATTGAAATGTCTTTGTCTTTACAGTGAAGCTGGAAATGAGTTGCATGCTTGGTGCTTGGCCCCAGGACGTGGTCTTCTCAGGTTCCACTCGACAACCCTGGAGGATGGAATTAATTTAGAAAAGCGAGTAGTCCAAGCCCGCGATACACTTTTGGGCGAAACCAGTGATCTGGCCGAAGAGTCGGCTAAGATTCCTGCCCGAGGACATCACTTGAATGCTAGCTCATACAGTCTGAGCAGCTTATTCAGTGTAGGTTCTGTCAGCTCACGTGCTGGAAGTGCTCGTTGGGGACGAGGAGTAAAAGGGCCTGCATGGCAAGCCCCTCAGTCTCTCCAGCTGCTCTATGACCTTCTTCTGGCACCTTTCGAGGACCTCCTACCGCCCGCAAGGAAAGAACTGATTCTCGTTGTGGAAAAATCACTGTATTTAGCTCCCTTGCCAGCTCTACAAGCTAGTCCTGGTGAAGATTATCTCTGCGAAAGGTTCTCGTTGCTGGTGGTACCTTCTCTTGGAGCTCTAAGGAAAAGATCGAGAACTCCCATGCCCGAAGGTGGAGCAACAGTGGCTGCGCTGGTCGCAGGAAATCCTACGCTTCCAGAGGAATCTAGGGAGGAATACGGATGGCCGGAAAGTGTTGCAGCAGCAGAGACGGAAACTGGAATTGTTGCGGAATTACTTGAAGCGAGACCACTGATTGGTTAGTAACCTTCTCGTGTGACTTTGCTTGAAACACTTTCGAGGCTGATTGATATCGACTCGTGATATATCTTCTTACGAATATTTAATTACTGTATATTTTCACAGGTTCTGAAGCAACAAAGTCAGCCGTAATTAGATCATTACCAGATGCTGAGTGCGTGCATCTAACGACACCTGTTCTCTGGAACACTGCGAGCTTAGCACTGGCAGCGGACCAATGCGAAGAGCCGACTGAAAGACCAGAATATTTGCTAACTTGTACAGATATCTTAAGGCTGAGACTAACTGCTCGATTAGTGGTCGTTTCTAGCGGTCATTGTTGGACAAGCGGAGACTCGACTACTGTGACGTCAAATGGGGTCGAACAACTTGCAAAAGCGCTATTAACAGCTGGTGCGCAGTGCGTGCTAATAGGGATGTGGCCTGTACCACCTACCGCTGGTAGCATTTTACTGCGGGCATTTTATAGTGCCATGTTACAAGGAGCGAGAGCGTCTAGAGCATTGGCCGAAGCTATGCAGACTGTGCAGCACACGAGACACTTTGCCCATCCAGCTAATTGGGCTGGTTGGTTACTTCTAGGAGGAGACGCGAGGCTATCCAACAAAGTAAATACCTTACAATTTATTATATAAACAGTATAACGGTCATCCGACGTCATAACTTGAAAAAAATTCGTTCCGCATGGAAATTTTAATTTATTATAGTGCACACTATTCAAACTGTAAAAGCATCTCTAGTCCGAGTTTGGGTACATGTAGTATTATTTTAAATTGATGTAATATTTTAGGTCGCTCTGATGGGCCAAGCTCTGGCAGAATTATTGCGAGGTGGTCCAGAACAGAGTAGAGATGCCCTACGTGTAACTCTTCATCTCGTGGAAAAGTCATTACAAAGAATACATCGTGGTCAAAAGAATGCAATGTATACAACGCAAAGAAGTATTGAAAACAAAGTAGGCGCCGCTGCTGGTTGGAAGGAATTACTCATGTCCGTAGGATTCAGATTTGAACCGGCTGGAAATGGAATACCATCTTCTGTATTCTTTCCCCAAAGCGATCCCGAAGAACGGCTAACTAGATGCAGTGCGAGTCTTCAAGCTCTCCTTGGATTAGGACCCGTCTCTTTGCATGCGCTTGTGAGACTGTTGCAAGTAAGGAAAATACTACGTTATTGTAACATTTTTCATTTGTCATTGCCAATCGGTACACCCAATTCGGGGAATACTTTCCCCAGCGATTTAACTTCTCTGATGTATATAGATTAACCCTTTCGTATCACTTTAGGCACCGGAAGCAGCAGAGGATGTAATTTCAGCAATGAGGAGAGCCAGTGGTACAACCGAAGGTCAAGAAGTCACGTTACCGGTTCGAGTGTGGAGAGCCGCGGGTTCGCACGAGCTATTTGCCAGCTTGGGATTCGATTTGATGGAAGTCGGCCAGTCGGAAGTTACTTTAAGAACAGGGAAACAAGCTTCACGACGAGCGGTTCAATTTGCTCTTCAAGCACTACTTGCCCTCTTTGGTAACGATTAAAAAAATTTTAACCGTACAGGATATCGGTTTTAACTCGGCCGTTAATAAATATGTCATTCTCGTCTATAGACACTCAAGAAGCACCAAAGAGCCTCAGCCTGGACTCCAGTAGTTCAATGGAAAGTCTAGCTTCCGTTGCACAAACTGAAAAGAATTTACCGGAAAGGCCAAGGTTAGGAGGAGCATTCGCAAGTTACGTGCGACATCGTGGGGAACCTGATGGAAAGACCACGGAACCGCCAAATATCCAGATATCATCGAGACAAACCTGCCAGAATGGAGGAGGTAAATATATAAAATATTGAAAATTAAGAGGATATGAAAGATGCTAAGAAATTTAATCGATGTCCATCAAGTAAAATTCATTTATACCCTTTTTGGTGGTAATGCCGTTTTGAATACTCAAGTGGTAACTTAACCTGGCGCCTCGCGTTACCGACATTTATATTCATGTGAAGTCTTTTACAGTCTACGTTGAGAATTATACGAACTGAAGGGTCCTATATGTCATTTCGGTAAAGTAATGATAAAAAGATCGATATAAACCTGCCGAGATTCCATACATTCATGCCATATCATTCATTCATATACATAGGCTGACTCTTTCATATCACCTTAAATACAATAGATATAGGAATAATAAATATGTAACGTTATTTGTAGGCGAATCGGATGCAGCCTTTACTCCCAGCCCTCCAATTGCTCTCAATTTGAATCATCAAACACGAATCCGAAATCTTTATCCCGACCAAAGTGCGAGACCTGGGTCGAGTTCAAGTAGTTCTGCTACCGATTGGGACAATGGCCATGCTACTGTGTTAAGACGCCAACCGCTGCCACCGTTGCCAGCCACGGTCCTCGAAAGACTAAGTGTCAGAACCGAAGTAGGGCCTAATTCGCCGAGGAAACCGCGACACCCTAATTCCAACGAGGACATTAATTCCCAAAATGAGTCCAGTCAGAATACCGAAGGGCATCCGCATAATTTGAGGAATTTGGCGACCTCATTAACGAGTTTGACGCGCGAGCTAACTCCTACTATTTCCGAAGTTTATCACGAAAGGAACCTAGGGCTTGGATTGGCTCCATCGCTTTCCAAACTTCTCGAAGAAGTCGGCACGGTTTCAGAAAACGAGCAAAACCAAATCTCCAGATCGGGACACAGTCAAACGCAAAACTGGTTACAAAACGAGCCAGAACTTTGTCGAAGAGACGAAGCTGATGGAAGATCCATCGCAGAGTCCCAGTGCAGTGCAACCAGTTCCAATAAAATACATAGAAATGCACCACCACCTCCAGTATAAATTATTTATGATATATTTTTAAGAAACAATCATTTTGACCGAGAAAAACAGTGCCGGGTACCAAGAACAAAAATACCGGAAAATGACCTTTCGAGATATTACAGTTTCCAGTTAATAAGGAAGTTTTATTACAAAATTATAGGATTACTCGATTGATACCTGGGACTATGTTTCTACAGTCTAAAACGTGCATATTATGTACTATATTATCTATAAGTATTGTCCATGTAAGATATATTTACAATGTGCGGCTCATGTGCTAAAGTAAATACTACAAATATTTTTATACGTAGACAATTACACCTGTCACTAAAAAATAGTTTCCCTGTGGAGAAGTTATTATCATTGATCATGACTAGTAAAAATTTATTATCTTATAACCGACATGTAAAAATCTGAGGATATGGCAGCCAATACCACTGCGTAACAATATTTTGCATCACACGTACATTTATAGCACTGCTTAAATTACAATCTGAAAGCTGAATAGATATTTAATTGTACAATTTTTTATATTTAATTGATATGAAGTAAATCATATCAAAATATATACAAACTATGAAATGTGTTTTATTTAAAAAATACTTGTATACAGAATTAATATAATTTTAAATGTCCGGTAACTTCATCTATGAGATCCGATGGTCCAGGACCAATACCACATACTGTTTTACTGCCGGGATCAACCTGTGTCCTCCCGGCATCTCGTATAACGTTAGTTAAAATTCCGACTGATCTTGCATTTCTTGCTACTTCCAATAGTTCAGATTCGCTGTCAACCTTGAACATCGTATTAATAACAAAATAAGTCAAAAGTTTTCGAATAGCAAATAATCATATTCACTCGTACTCGAGTACAGACATGAACGTAAAATAAATCTGCCTTTATGGAAAAATATGTACAGTAAAACATTACTGTATATTTAAATCTTTCTGACGTATTACAAAATCAAACATAAGGTTTAAGAGAAGAAAATGTAACACGAATATTTGCCTCTGTAATATGCAAATTTATTTACCTTAACTGTAATCTTTTTCTGTCCACAGTTTTCCCAAGCTTCGAGAAGTTTAGGCTGTCTTTGTGAAAGTTTATACGCCCCAACCGCAGCATGAGCACATTGAGCTGCTACTTTTCCTTTACCCATTTTTAAATCTGTCCTAATAACTAGAACTAATTTGAAATCTGCATCCTCATCGGAATAAATCTATAATGAAAGTAAATTGAATAAATGTGCCATCTTCATAAAGTTACTCAAATATTGTGCTCTTACATTTACACAAATATTAGATACTGTACAATTTAAAGAAATTTAATTACCGATAAATCTTTATCAATTACAGAGTTCTGTGGTCTCGTCTTTTTAACAGTATTTTTATACAGAACGTATCCAATTGCTGCTGCTAAGAAAAATACTGTTCTTGGATCTGCCGCGTAATCAGTCAAAGATTTCAATGCATCCATGATACTTATTAATTTGTAAAAGGTTAATTGACGTTTAGTCCTTCATGCACAAAGTCAGAACTTCTTTCTGACAAAATCTACAACAATCTACACCTGCTTAAGTCTATTATTGTAAGAAACCACAAGCAAAAGCATGGGCACGGCACTTCTTACGGGAGGGCTATAATGCTTAGCGTTAGTTCCTATTACAACCGGGGACTGCGCTAGTATCGAAATTTTTCACTTTATAGAAAGAGACGCAACCAATTCGCGCGCAAATTTATAACGGGTCCACATAACACCGACATTTCTCCGCTATCAGGAAACTCGGTAGAGTATCACGCCAAATATGTAGATACATGGAACGGAGTTTAAGCCCGGTTCCACAACTCGAGTTAACCGAGGTTTAACTGGCTTATACTCGGTTTAAACTAGCATGCAGTTATGCCGCGCGTAATTCAAAATTTCATACTGGAATGATTCAGTCTTATCGCCTTTCTGCAATTCCGCGCTTATCTCTACTACTTAATGATAGAGTTCAAATCGGATGAATGGGTAAGTTCTGATCAGACTTTATTGTCTACTTTTACACTCATTTATTAATTATTTATTTTATTTTATTCTTTCATGTGCTAACATACACTTTACAAGTTATTTCTTGTACATATACATTATGAAGCTTTGTTTAAATTAAAACAGTAACGTATGAGACGGGTCGCACAGGTCCAAATAGTGTTTATAACATAGTACCTTCTACAATACCATCTACAGTAAATAAATAATTCCATTTATCTTTCCTTTTGCATTTCTTTAACCTTTAATTTGCACATTTAAATACTGACGAAGCTCAGCTATAATATCGTCAATTGGACTAGAGTTTGTGTTAACATATAATTACATTCTTAATGCTACCTTAAATAATTAAAGAACCAATGCTCTATCTGATTGTAACTCATGACTAGATGATTACCTTTTCCTGTAAGATATATTCAATATTAACCATCAATTCGTACACGTGTTGTGAAGGTTACATCGATATGTATCTACCTAACGATTGCAAAATTAGGGCGTTTGCACGTTGCACTTATACATTTTGTTGATCTTCGAAATATCCTTTGGACTGAATCCGATACGCTGGCCGATTTGAATATTTGGGTTTGGCTGTAAAATATCATTCACATAAGTCACATCCAGTCTCAGAAATGGCCTCAAAAGAATTCAATAAATAGTTGTATTAAATAAAAACAGATTAGGAATAAGTGTCAATAATAAACCAGGGTAAATCGTGATTGGTGTGAGTGTAAAACTTGTGGAACAATAATTGACTAATGTAATGGGCATTTAGACTCGTAGTTTCATTTTAAATATACTACTATTGTTTACTTACCTTCGGAACCAGGGTTGCAAGACCATTTTTGGAAAAAGCTGTCCGAGAATAATGCATCACGCTATCGTAGTCATAGCTCACTCCAAAATCTTGTGTGGTTTGATTTGTGGCAGCATTGAAATTGTGTAGACGTTCTGAAAAACGTAATTACTTCGTAAGAGTCTTAAAAGACGATATAAATGGTTTTAAATCTTCTATGCCAAATTTGAAAATCTTGAATAAGTAAAGAAATAAATAAGGAAATATAACTTGCAGGAACATGTTCTAAAATTACTTTTCAAAATGTTGCTCTTGTTAACAGTTATGTAGTTGTCTCGGTCGAATCTGCTTTGTTCGTGGAGGAATCCGAGGGTGTGCATGAGTTCGTGAATGATGGTCCCCTTCTTCCGAATACACGCAGGAGTCTGAAGGTTTAATGTTTGGCCTCCAGTTTTTCTGCCAACGGAACTCCAGCAACCTGATCTTCCTTTCTTAATCCTAACAAAGTCGGGTTCTGCTCCTGTGTATGGTTTAAACTGGATACAAGTGTACATGTGGTAGTCGGCCATGGCAGCCAAAATTGCCTGACGTTCCTGTGCAGCTGAAATTGTGAATTCTTCATTACCTTTTCATATATCAAGGTTCAAGGAACCATATTATATCCTGATTTTTAGAAATATCTTGCCAGAATGAATAAGAACGAATAAGCAGTTATAAAAACGTGCGCAATAAGACCCTGCATCTAGGGAAGAAAGTAGATACTCGTATACTGGGAGACATCAATGCCCTCCCGTCCTGCACAGGCGATACCGTATCTGCAGGGGAGGCATTCATGTCCGCCATTGTAGGATTGTATCCTTTCAGCTCGTACACCTAAATATAAAAATATAAAAATAAGACTTACTGAACTTCGAGTTAATTTTGTAGTAAACGATTCCACCGGGCCATCTTGAAGAGAGCGCCCTGAGACCATTTCGAGCACTGACTTCCATCGGAAAAAGGATGTCGCCCTCGACGTATTCGCCGAGTTCTTCGGGATTCACCCCAGATTCTTCGGTCCAGTTGTCTACCCTCAAACCCGTGCTATTCTTTGGCTCCCCATACAGATTTGATCCCAGATACTCCAAGTGGCCGAACAATTCTTCGTTGTCGTCGTCGTCGGTTAAATCGTCAGACTGTTCTTCGACTTCCACGGGGAAAAGGATATCGCCACCTGAGTACTCGCCGAGTTCTTCGGGATTTACCCCAGAGTATTCTGTCCAATTATCTACCTTCAACCCCGTACTGATCTTTGGCTCTCCGGACAAATCCCCTCCTAGATGCTCCAACTGAGCCAGCAACTCTTCTTTATTGACCACGTCGTCGGCCCGTTTTGCAGGCAAGGCATCGGCTATTGTCAAAACCAAGCACGCCAACAAAGCGAATTTTAAGACCGCCATTTCAGCTTCTCAATCTTTTCTTTAATATCCGCGATACGTTTCCTCCCTGGCCTCCTAACGCTTCACAAATTTTCCTATCGCTTCCCTACCGTTTCCGATCTGAAGCGACCAACTGACCCTTGAGAAACTTTTTTAACGAGTCTTTATAGTTCGAAAAAGTCGTTTATCCCCCACCTGTTTTTTACTTCCTCATTGTCGAAAGTAGGGTCGTCAGGATGTTAGCACAGATCTATAATAATGTGAACAAACAAGAGACACATTTCGCCACCGGAAGTAGTTGCTTCCATAACTGAACGAACCTCGTGCCGTATCGTGGATTCTTCCTATTCTTGCGAATTCAATACTTGGCCAGAAATATTTACTCGAAATTGTATGTACATCTTTTATAAACACGAATACATTTTATAGCCGGATGTAGGAACGATGGATTTTTTCAAGGTGATACGAACATTTCTCACAGAACAAGGTATACCGAATTGTTTGAAATTTTTACATGGGAACATGAGCTTTTAGGAAGGTCTTGACACCGCGGTAATATAATAAATACTGAGGTAATGATAATAAAGAATCCGTCTCAAGAATGCTTAGAATGGTATGCATGTGAATTTCTTGACTAGTTACATTTCTCTCGTTACAATGCATTCGATATGATCTAGCCGTCTACGTAGTTTCATGTGGTATAAAATAAAAAAATATTTGCAAGACATATGTGTCGAATTCAGCATCGCTAAACTATCCATTGTTGGGTCTGCATTTGTACATCCTGTTGATCCTCAAAATATCCTTCCTGCTGAGTCCAACGCGTTGGCCAATTGGGATGTATCGGTTACCCTATAAAATGTTTTTTTATGTTTTATATGCAGCCAGAGTTAATCTCGTCTAAATAAAACATTTATTGAACCAACCGAAAGACTAGTGTGGACATTTGGATAAGAAACATTGCTCTTAAAAGGTTGGCTTTCATTGAATAAATATAGATCACTGAACGATCTACAATACTTACTTTAGGAAGTACGGTTGCATAACCATTTTTAGAGAATGATATCGGTGAGTAATGCATCACGCTGTCGTAGTCATAACCAACCCCAAAGAAATCGGTATATTTTCCCGAAACGAGGTCGAAATTGTCCACAAGACCTAAACAAAATAGTTATTTCATTAGTTCTTTCACAACAATATAATAATTCTTAAGTATTACAATTTATTTATAGCAAGTATCGTTACTAATGGTCTTCGATATAATCCTCAAATGCTTTCAAATCAACTTGTAAAAGGAAGTATATCTCAGTAATATCGGTATCGACCACATAGATCCAATTTTTTGTAAATAATAAATATTGGCCATGGAATTTTACATCGCGCGTCATTTGGTATTCAATACCTTCCAAAATGGTGTTCTGAACGATAAAACCATAAAAACCAATAAACCTGACAAAGAAGCGAAGAATGTGATTAAAAAATACTACTTCTCGTTTTTCACATTTGCCAGCTATTTTGGATATAATTATGTCCAATCATATTTTTATCTTCGTGTATTCAGCATCTCCCAAAATGGTGTTCTGAACTTACGGTCAATTACGTTCTGTTTGTAGATTACGACATATTTATCTCGGTCGTATCTGCTGTGCTCGTGAAGAAATCCAAGAGTGTGCATCAGTTCGTGAGAGATAGTCCCTCTTGGCACAAGACATCCTGGAGGCTGAAGGTTCACTAATTGAGACCCACTTCTTCTGCCGATAGCACTATGGCACCCTGTTCTAGCATTCGTTATCCGAACGTAATCTCGCCCCTTGCCATTGTAAGGAACAAATCTGACGCACGTGAACCTGTGGAACTCGTCCATGGAATCATAAATTCGTTGATGATCCTGTTCGCCTAAAAGTCACAATATTTTGTTACCATTTCGGATGAACCTACACCGTTAAAAAAATTCGTAAATTTCATACATTTCTGAGATGAGTTTTTAATTTTATGATACTATTTCATAATTTTGTAAATGCGTCACTTCAAGTTAAAGTACCTATCCGACAAGAATTTCTGATTTTATATATAGTGATTTATTCTCTCGATGTAGGAACAATCGAGTTTCAAATGTGGGTAAAAGAAACGGAAGAGGTCTTACTAAAATTTGGGCTGATCACGTAAGGCACCACGGCGTTCGGCCATCTTTTCGAGAGATCGCTGAGACCGTGTCGAAGACTAGTTTGAGGGGTGAAAAGAATATCGCCCTCGGCGTATTCGCCGAGTTCTTCGGGGTTGACCCCAGAATTTTCGTCCCAATTGTCCACCTTCAGCCCCGTGCTGTTCTTCGGTACTCCGTAAATCCTGTCTCCTAGGTACGTCAAACGATCCATCAAGTTTTCGTTGGCTTCCTCGTCGGTCAAGTCGCTGACCATCCTCGGGGGGGAATCGCAGGACATGGCCAGGGCCAAACAAGCCACGAAGGCCGAGAATCTTAGGGCCGCCATTTTGAGTTCTTGCGAACTTCGGATGAATCAATTCGCTCCAGATCTCAGTTGGAGCCGATTGATCCCGATTGGACTGACCGACGAAGAACATCCTCGGTGGATCTTTATACCACGAAGAAGTCGCTTCTGTCCCATTCATCGTTACATCCTTGGCACTGAGATAATCGATCGAGTGGCTGTTATCAGATTTGCACAATGTGAGCAAATAGAAATCTGGATTTGCTTCCAGCGACAGTTACTTCTATGAGCAGCTCTCGTCTCGGTATCGGAGATTGCTCTCATCTTTGTGGATTCATCCAAAATTATACGTTATTGCGAAACTCATTCCACGCGAGTGATGACGTGAACATAATCATCTGCGATTACCTTTCCATCATTCTATGAAGGGGGAAGTAGGGTAAAGTTGGGTAAATTGTATCAGGTTTACAAAAATGCCGATAAAAATGTTCCCTGTGACGTTTAGCTGCAAAAACATCGAAAACGTGCCCGGACCACGCCATGTTGGTTCTAGTCCATAAGTAAATAAATTTTTATCCTCTTAAGAACATTGTAGTAGATAAGGCTTATTAAAGGCTCTGGAGGTCCAGGATACTTTTTGATACAGCAATCCCAGAACGTTTTTCCGTATACAGATTTCTTCATGGATATAGGTGACACACATTCATTATGATTAAGTTCTGTGATAACACCTTCACCATTAATCATTATCATTCCGAGGAAAAACTCGTCAAAACTTCTCTCTATCTCAAGCCTTCGAAATATGAGCGTTATGGAGTGTAACTTATTAGAAAATCCTACAAACTTGGGGGCATAATAGATATCGTATGTTCCGTGCAGTCATTAGCACTTACTTGTTAAATATGTACTCGTTTAAATAAGCGTAAAATAAATATAAGGAGCTCGAATCGATAAAGATAATGAAATTGTACCGTGTGCAACTAAACGATTTGGTATATATTAAAGGTGTCGCCCAACTTCCGTGCTGGAAAGAATATTCAGATGTACCAAAGTAAGTAGATATAAGAAGAGCACACCCTAGATTTTATTCTGTCCAACTCGGAAATACGAAAGTGAAATTACGCGATCGAATCTTTTACGTTTCTCCACTTCCAGTAGTATCATTATATATAATTCTCGCTTTTGCTCTAATTCATAATTTATTACGCAAATTATAGCGATGGAAACAACAAACTATGCTGTGCTCGACTTAAGTAATCAGGGAATTCCCGTATTTTATTACATAGCGCGTTGTACGAGAATTGCGTTGTATAAAAAAGTTGTTGCAATATCTTTAACGCGTTGTAGGAATTCAAGCTATAAAGGATATTACTGAATGTGGTAGTCTTTAAGTGCATTCCTAATTTACTTAAGTGCGCACAATTAGTATTAAAAGTAAGTTCTAAGTGCGAGCTTAAATGTTTCACTAGCTACATAGTTTATGAAATACGAAATTCATGGACATGGAGCAATTAAGAAATGTTGATAAATCTTTCTTGCGTTACATTTATTTTCCAGTAAACTCACAATGAACGAGCAGTAATGCTCACCTTTAAAATTACATCTTAAATTACGTTTCCATAAACACTTGAGGTAACGTTGTACTATATATATTAAAGAATAGTACAGAAAAAGCACGTTTTCGTCTGTGCGATGTGTCACCGTTAAAGTTGTAATGAGTTATTACATTTTACAAAACAATTCTGCGATATCTATTGCGACAAATTTGGAGCACTCATTTTTCCTCGTACATTTCTCTAGTGTCGGCTCTTTAAATTGCAGATTAATGAAAAACGATCACAAGGGTCAGATTTCATTACAAAATATCAAATATTTTCAATTACTTTAAATCATTATACATACATTACGCAGTTTATCAGAAAAGCTTACTAACTTTCGAAACACAATCAACACTGCATTTTCTGTACAGTCATAATTTTTTCCTTATTAAGTATGTACTTGTTTAAATTAGAGTATATACAATAAATATGAATGAAACTCGATTCGATAAAGGTAATGTCAATCTACTGTCCATAATTAAACTGTTTGATACATATAAAATGTGTCTAGCAATTTTTATAATAAATTAAAGATTCGGGTCTACTGAAGTAATAAGCCGTATGAGTCTGTATATGAAGGAAAATTACTAATATGATAAACGGGGTGATGATGATCTTTTAAAATTCACAGCAGATGTGACTTGTAGAAACTTCCACGTGAATTTACGACTAGTTGATTCTCTTCCTTTCAGACATATTCAATAAAATCTAATTATCCACATAGGCAAGATATCAGGGCACGACTGAATAATTAAGTATTACATAGTTATCCATAGTTGATCCCTTGCTTGTTACACTTGTACATTCTATTAATCTTCATAATGTCCTTTCGGCTGAATCCGTCTCGCTGGCCTAGATAGACATTTTCGTTGCCCTGTAAAATATTTAATTTATTCACATCTGACTAAAATTCACCGAATTTAATTCAAGCGAATAATTAATTATGCATTTGTGTCTCCGAAGAATAAAATGTTGGTTGAGTGTAATTTACTAACTAGTGCAATACATAATTATCGTCTATAATAAAAACGACCACTTCGGTTGGATTAATACAAACAACCATTCATGGTAATTATTCCTTCTGATAAAATCTGATATTAAGTGTTGTAATCCACAAATTAATTAAGCGCAAATTCGTAGACGTAAGATTCGATGGTCAATCGACGGTACAAAAATGTCAAATAACGAAAAGGATTGATTCTGCTATTTAAATGAGTGCATTGTGTTTTAAAAATAAATAAATACTCCTGAATTTAACTTACTCTAGGAACCAAGGTTGGTTGGCCATTACGAGAGAATGCCTTCGCAGAGTAATGCATTACACTACCGTAATCGTACTCGACTCCAAAATCATTGGTAGAATCTCTTGTTGCACTCTTGAAATTGTTGTCCCTTCCTGGATCAGAAAATTCACCTTAAGTACTTCTAATTCATTGTACTTGTAGTGCATTTACATATACAGTTTCTTATCCAACATTTTCTCACATTCTTCGGAACGTGTACACCAGAAACATGAATCGTACATAAATAATGTATCTACGTGTGTACGATAATATACTCTCGCATATATTATGTAATCGTTGACATGAACGTACCGGGGGTAATGTTTTCCCATTTGACTTGAACGTAATTGTCGCGCTCGTATCTGCTGTGTTCATGAAGGAACCCAACGGCGTGCATGAGTTCGTGGATGATGGTTCCTTTTCTGGTTACACATCCAGGAATCTGGAGGTTCACGATCTGCGAACCACCGACTCTGCCAACGGAACTCCAACAGCCAGTTTGTCCTGCCACGATCTTTATGTAATTGCTCTCCTGTCCCGTGGAGGGCCTAAACGTGATACACGTGTACCTGCGGTAGTCGTCCATGGCGTCCAAAATTCTCTTACGATACTCCCCACCTAAAAATGTATAATTTCATTCCTTATCTTTCAAGAAACATTTCCCGTGCATGTTTTTCTACATATCATTTGAAAGATAAAGAAATGAATTATTTTATATTATATGTGGTATAATAAAAGTATTAAAGGCTCATATTCATGTTTATTTCAACGGCGACTTACGTTGTTCGGTATATAGAATAACTCTTTCGTATCACCGTAAAGCTACCAAAGGAAATGAGAAAAATTCTTACTGAATTGGGGGCTGATCGAATAGGGGATGACCCCCCCGGGCCACCTGGAGGACTCCGCTCTGAGCCCGTTTCTTCCGCCGACCTGCATCTGGAAGAGGATGTCACCCTCGGCGTACTCGCCTAGTTCTTCGGGGTTCATCCCGGAGTCTTCGTCCCAGCTGTCCACCTTGGACCCCGTGCTGTTCTTCGGTTCCCCGTAAAGGGCTCCCTTGATGTACGACAAGCGCCCTATGAGCTCCTCTTCGTCGTCGGTTTCGACCCCCTGGTCCCTTCTAGTAGGTTTAGCGGGCAACGCGCAGACCAGGCCCAGAACCAACCAGGCCCACGTGGCGAACTTCAATCCCTCCATTTCGGCTTCCTGACGCGTTTCCTCGGTCTCTCCTTACTTCTGATGCTAGGTCTCGTCTACGACTCGGCAATTCGTACAATAGCTCCGCTTCGGTTCCCAATTGGAAGCCACTACTGACCGACGAGGAACTTCTTCGGCGGGTCTTTATACCTCGAAGAAGTCGCTCGGTCCCCACTCGTGGGCCCACCTCGGCCGCGAAAACCGCGTCGCGTCAACATTAGCATAGACGAGACAACTATGGCTCATTTGGAAATTGCCACCCATCCTCAGGGTTTCGGCACCCATGTGAACAACCAGCTAATCGCCTCGAAATGGTCCAGAGGCTTGGAAATCGGCACGCCGCCTAAGGGGTCAATTTATGCTTTCCCCAAAAATATACATTATCTTCTATTATGCGTTTTAGCATAGAGCTGATAAACGGAATGTTTCTAAAATCTGATGGTAATATAACAATCGGTTGATGTAATTGAAAAAATTTCTATCAACGGCCTTTGATAGTGGCGGCCGACTTTCTTCTATCCCACGGAATAGCGTTAACTTCCTTGGTCCTTCTCTCTGTCTATCTTTCTCCATTTCTCCCTCCATCACTCCCTGTACGGATACTACTTATTACATATTAAGAATAACCCCCACATCACTTTGACAATTAGGTGTGATTATTTGCACTTTGCATATCAAGAAAGAGTTTGGAACGAAACTAGATACATTGAATGGGGAAACTTGCATGTACAAATATGCGTAGAAATTCAGAATATAAAAATCTGGACATTCTTTTTCTACGTTTTTAATTTCCTGGCATCAGTGTAACAAGGTTACGAACGTTAATGTCTTTACAAATTGACATGAGAAACGTTTTGTCAGAAACTGCTCTTAATGCGCAGCTGGTCACAAGTGTTTTAAACACACAAATATGTCAGATCGTAATTCCGCGTTACTAAGCAAACATGAATGTACATGGTCTATGGTTTCATGTTTACCCAATTTCGAGGGCAAAATACGACCTTTCTTGATAGACATTTTTGGATCCTCGTATATGCCATTCTTCCAGAAGGGAAAGATTCGGGCTATTTCCATTCTCGTATATACATTGCTCACTATCAATTGTACGTAGCATTATCAGTTATGAATCGTCTATTTAAAAAGCTGCACTGTAGAAGGATAGAAGACGACATTGAAATCGAAAATCCGGCGCAATGCACCGAAAATTGAGGTACGAGTTGAGTATTACCAAAAATCTCTCTGAAATCAATTAATTCATACATAAAATATTTTTCCACGCCATTTAAATCGATTTTTAATTGTCTTCTTTGCAATATTACTGCTTTTAACTATTGCTTCAATTTCCACGTATTGTTAGAAACAAAGATAGTAATTCAGCATTCTCCTCTCGAAAGAAGATCTTGCATAATAATAATATATTGCGTTAATGCTGCACCGTACATTAAAAAGTCCCATTAACACGTACATAAAAATTCTATAACTTCTGAATGTCGGTAATAATTTTAAATGTAATCATATAAAAAAAAAACCAACATCTATCGGAGTAACATTGACACAACACCTGAACAATAATAATTAACGAAACAAATATTATGTTAAGTTTGACCGTGGTTCTTATACTTGATTCCAAACATTAATTGTAGAAACGAGGGTCGGTGAGCTTGTACAAATTGACTCGTCTAACACTTGTCGCATAATTAGGCCTTTTACGCATTAAGCAAGCCTTCTTTCTCTATCTGAGAATCTACAAAATATGTACGTTTCATAGAGCGTTAATAATTGAAGGAAGAGCAAAGCGAGAAACGCGAAGGGCAACGTAACTCACGTCACCTCGCACGACTACAAACTAAAACAAATTTTGTTTATCTCCTCTCCATTCCTCCCTGTTAATTTTAAACTATTCTCTTCCGCCTCTAAACGTGTATGAAATTAGGACACAAATGTTTTGCTTTGTCATTAAAAGTCTTTCAGTCATACTTGCTAAGTGCCACATATTACTTTCGCATAATTCCTCATTCTCCTTCCTTATTTACAAAGAAATCACTGCAACGATAAATCATTTGTCTCGAAACGTTTTCTACATATTTTATTTCACAGCATATAAAATCATCCTTGTTTTGATATTATATTCATTTATTTTTTTAAATTATTTATAATATTAGTGACACGAGTTTGAAATGATTTATGCTTATAAGATTTCGACTACATTTTCTTGAATTTCTTACACTGACGATGTTTTCTTTTGTTTTCGTTAACTTTTATAAAAACCGGGGAGAAAAAAGAATATGTGGTTAACAGGATAAGCGGACTTTTGATCTTTAGGTGTGTAGTTTTTTGGAAAGCAGTGAATGTCTATAATGAGTTTCGGCATCTACAACGGAAACCACTTATCACCCTGATATTACGAAAAACCGGTCATACAATTCTAATCGACTTAGTGTTACGATAGTCATACATAGGGATTTTTACGGTTTTTGCCCCATTCCCGTCTGATTTGTTGAGGAAACATGCGAGAAAATAAACTTCTTGCAGCCGCAGTACCAAGGAATATTTTAATAGCTCAATTAGCACCGGAGTCCAAATAATTAAAATCATCTGAATATTTTTCTCCCCGCCAATAAATTTCAAACATTTATTTGTAGCCCCAAATGATAACGAGCCACCAATCAACATATTTATAACAATGTTACCTTTATTTTAACAAATGTTAACTTTAACCTACGGTTAGGTAACCGATGATTTAACCGGGGTTGGTGGAACCAGGCATAAGGGTATACAAATATCATTCCATTCCCTAATATCGCGAATCTGCGTTGCTATTGTTTAGAATGTGGGTTAGCAACATTGCAGTTTACATTGAACGAGTTTATCCACAGTTAAAGGTCTGAGAGGCATAAAAATATCCGAGGGGGTCACGGTTATTCGATAATCGCGTTCCCGTTGCGAGAAATTGCGACCCGACTCTTTTTCTTGCTCGTAAAGGAGAGTACGGTGATCTTGACTCGGTACGGAATCTCGAGCAGCCTTTGAAGTTGAAGAAAATTAGAGATCTGGGACATCGTCATCGTTTTCAACATCTTCCACCCTTTTACCAAAAGCTAAGAACTTTTTCTAAAATTGTACAATATTTAAAAGTATGTTTTCATTGACGTGAAACATTTCAACAGGGGTAAAAAAAAGCGTAACGAAGTGAAACGATACCCCAATAGTTGTATATTGTTATCCGATTTCCACGTAAAAGTTCACACGTTGACGGTGAACCTAGGTGTATCTTATTTCGGTAAAGACCCTAATAAGGTCTTCTAAAGTCAAGAAAGGAATCGCAAAGGACAAAATACGCCATTCGTTAAGCAATTCGACATAGAAACTTGCATTACGTTACCTTTTCAATACCTTGGGCATCCTTATCACGGTTCACTTTCCGCCAGTCTGATCAAGAACCTGATAAAACAAACGATATTATCATGGCATATTATCTGGATTATTACAAAAAATGCGGTTTCGAGACCAATCGTAATTTCCTCCATCTATGTTCAGAAATAAGTATTCCGGTATGAGAGTGGCTTTATTTGAACGTGTGCAACAAAAATGATTAAACAGCGATATATCACAGTACCGTACGCAAAGCCTGTATGAATCGCAGATAGAACAGCATAAAGGCCAAATGGCGCGAGACTACTTTCCTTCGTACATTCAAGGACAAGATAGGACACATCGTGTACCCGATAGCGCGCTTTTTCTCTTAGGTTTTCTTTCCAGCGTGTTCCCCGGGACGTACTCCTCCTCCCCTTAAGCTTTGCGCCTGTATCTAGGATTTCGACATTAGTAACAAAGTAGTAAGCGATGGCTTAGGCATTACGCGTTCGATCGACGCCGATCGGTGCGCTCGCTCTCCCCGCCGCGGACGAACCGATAACTAAAAACTTCTCGCCGAAAGCCGTCCATTTCCCTCCAAGGAAAGTAAACGAAGCGAGGGTACGAACGCCCTTAACACGCGAAAGGAGTATTCCTGGAACCTCACATGGAAAAGGAATCCGTCCATCCTGACGATGGGAACCGAAAACGTGACTGCGACGAAGAAAGGTTCCTTCGTTTATCGATCTCCCTGCCTGCCCCCCCCTTTTTTTTTCTTATTTTTTATTTCGATATCTGTTTCCAGAGGGTTGAAAAGCGAATCCGGCGTTTCGTCCATCGAACACGTATTACCGGGAAATGCCGCGTCCGAGCAACGCCGGAAACTTTTGCGTGTATAATCAGAGATGATAATCGGAGATGTTTCACGCCATTGTCGAAAGGGAGGCACGGCACCCTAGCTGCTGAACCGCTTTCAAAGGGGCGAAATCTCTATCTCTCTATCGATAAAGAAAAACGCGCGGTATCGATAGAATGAAGTTATCGTCTTTTCGTTTTTGGCATCAGGGTCAACGTAGGTTCGGAAAGAAGACTACGAGTACAAATAAAGTTGCTATGCGTGGACTGAGATACGACGCGGCACATATACCCTGTTTTACCGATCACGAAGGTTTCGCTCCTTTAAAAGTAGTTGCAATTATTACAGTGGTGTAAGAGCGTAGAGGGCGCCAGGGGGCCGAGTCTCCCTTTCAAATGGCATAAAACATCTCGCTCATCTCTGGTATACTATACGTTGGGCCGAAACCGTAGGTACTGACTTCCCGTGAGGGTTTATTCTCGAATTCATAACGAGAGATATCGTTATCATAGGTCCATTGGAACGAGACGAGCTAACGATAACGACATACGTCGATACGAGTTACAGAATAGACCTCCTAGGGTCCTCTTCTGTAACTCGTAACGACAGCTATCGTTACGGCTAACCCGTGTTATTCCAATGGGCTAACGATAAGAATATCTGTCGTTAGGGTTAACTTGTCTCATTCCAATGGTTTAACGATAATGATATCTATCGTTACGAGTTACAGAATAGGCCCGGTCGTTGCTTCGTCAAAGAGAAGCGTCGAATCGTTAAGACAGTGACATCGGCACGATCGCCGTTTCCTCGAAGCGTTACAACGTCATGGGCAGGACTATTTCGCCGGAAATTAACGACGATCCCTTCGTGACCATTGCTCCGGTTTAACGTAACAACCGTCCAGCTTAGTTTTCCGTTTTATTGAGACGTTACAACGTTTCGATACGCTCGTTGTTCCATTGAAACATAACCGCCGTTTCGCCGAATTGTTACATTTAGCACGATCGATGCCCCATCGAAACGTACCCGCCGTTTCGTCGAGACGCTGCAGCGGTTCGGTTCGCGTTGTTACGCCTGAACGTAGCTGCCGTTTCATCGAGACGTTTCATCGATCAACTGCAACCATCGTTTTACCGAAATCGGATAACGACTTGCCGTATCCACCGCTCCGTCGAGCAGTTGAAACGGTTCGATGCAATCGTAACTCGAGATCGATAAGCGACAACTCTCTCACGGAACTGTAACAACGATCCGGTACAACGGCCGTTTCGTCAAAGGCGCTACAATGGTCGAGTACGGTCATTGTTCCGAGTTAACGATCCGCCAATACCATTGTTTCGCTCCAACGCAACAACGGCTCGGTCCAATCGCCGTTTCATCGAGGCATTGCAACGGTTCGGTACAATCGTTGTTCCATCAAAACGTAACGAGTCGAGAACGGGGAAGGAAGATTATCTCTTCGTCGGAGTCGATGTACGGTCACTAGAGCCAGGCCCTCCTTCCGAATTTAAAAAAGAAAAAAAAAAATAAGGAAACATATGAGAGACCCTTCACGTTTTAAGGTGACATGAAAGGGTTATTCTGTATATAAAAAACATAATATTTATAAAACTTTTCACCAAACTGGATGCACCAAAACTTCAAAACTTCGGCATGCGATTACGGACGCCCTAAGAAAGAACGTGGTGCTCGTGAAAATTCATTTTTGATAACAAAAATTTCTATTTATCCTGGATTAAAATCTAGAATACATTTTTTTTTTTTATGAAATTTCATAAGCACCGCGTTCATCCTTAGGGCCTCCATAATCCCGTGCTGAAGTTTCAAATGATTTGGTGCACTCACTTTGGAGAAAAGATTTATAAATATTTTTTTTGTTTTATATGCATATTAGGTTGATGCATTAGTAATGGTACTTTTAATACGTAACGTAACGTGTAAAAAAAACGTCATGATATATGCATCAACCTAGTAGAATGACCCTTTCATATCACTATAACGATGTGACGCGATTAAGACAATCCGGGAAAACCGCGTGCGTTTTCGCCGGTCCCGCAAAAACGCATGGTGCGATTCTATCCTAAGGCGGGTCCAGCCGTATTTTTGCGCACACAATCACTATTCGCGTACAAATATAACCAAACGTTGGTTTCATTTCTGCATCACAAACACTATCCGCGTACAAATACAACCGAACGTTGGTTTCATTTGTGTGCGCACAGACCCCATACGCGTACACTGGGAGACATCAATGCCCTCCCATCCTGCACAGGCGATGTCGTATCTGCAGGGGAGGCATTCACGTCCGCCATTATACAAATACATTCGAACGTTGGTTTCATTTGTCCGCCACGAACACCATACACATACAAATACCTCCGAAAGTTGGTTCCATTTGTCCGCGCACGCGCAAATACGATCCGCCGTTTGTCGGTCCTTCAAAGAGTTTTCCTGCGGATCGATACCCAACGTGGACGCATTTGTCGAAGCCATTATAGTTTGAACGATAGCACGCACGAATAAAAATTTCCTAGGCCGAGAAAATTTACACACCCACACGCACACACAGACAGACAGACATTCGCGACCGTAAAAATGTACGCCTGGACCCACCTTTAGATTATGGCAACAGTACAGTCCATCAATCCAGACCAGATCCGACAAAAACGAATTATTTCTTATAAGCACGGCGACACACGAACCATATCCGATGCGGCCCTATCTGATTTAATTTGATATGGACATATATAGCCACGTCTAAAAAAATTAATATACCTGTTCGGTTGGATTTGGACTGGCCATCTGGGACCCGATTCTGGAGTTCACACGATCGACTTTCGCCCGCGAAATAGACAGTTTCATATAAGACTTTCAAATGTTGACCAACGACTTCGCAATAGTGCATAATTTTTCATGCCGATCTATTCGTATGAGGAAAAAAAAAGAAAATCGGGATGAACTCGAGAAGAGGATACCTGTAGTATAGCCACAACCTTAAGCTTCGACAAGTTCGGACGCCACCGTCGAAGCTCTTATCGAATCGGTCGAGGAGAACGCGGGAATAGATTCGCCGGAGTTGCGATTCCCCAAAGGGAGGACGACTTAAGGCGATATGAAAGGGTCATTCTATACATATATAAAACGTCAAAATACGTACACAAATATTCTCCAGACTGGATGCACCGAATTACCTGAAACTTTAACACGTGGTCCTAAGGAAGAGCGCGATGCTCGTAAAATTTCAATTTTCGAAAAATTAAATTCCACGAACATCGCGTTCTTCCTTAGGGCCTCCATAATCTCGCGATGAAGTTACAAATGATTCGGTGCACCTAGTTTGAAGACAAGTATTATAAATATTTTGACTTTTTGGTATGTATATATGACACTTTCATATCACCTCAACGACTTCCAGCTACGACGCCCGATATGCAAATGACGCTCGACGCGGTACACGCTGAACCAAATCCCTTCCATGTGCTCGAGGCTGCACTCCAAGCTGAACCAGATACCGCTCTTTCGTTAACGAACGTACTTTCAGAAGAGCAGGGAAAAAGAAGAAGAGAAAGTAGAAAAGAAAAAACAAAAAAACCAACAAAGAGCGCGCTCTCCTTCGTCGCACGTAATTTTGAGAGATTTCGGGGGGGAAAAAAAAATAAGAAAAGAAAAGAAAAAGGGAAACAACAAAACGCGTCATTGACTGCAATCAACCGATCATCGTTAAATATCGTTATCGCTAAACGGACAAGTACACTTTTTTTTCCCCTCATGCGTTCAGGCGAGACCCGTCTAACGGTAATTTTATTACTTCGCGTTAACCACGTTTAGGGATAAGTTTTTTGCGATTTTCAGTTACTCCATTTTTTAGTTATACGTTTTTTTTTTCTTTTTTCCTTTGCGCGGGAGATTGCTGCTCGGACCGACGTATCCAAGGAGTAGGGTTCCACCCCCGAAAGACACGATAAAAGCGAACGACGCGGCGATTGGTTTCGGCTCGTTAAATGGAATACTCCCTCCTTCGTCCCCTCTCGTCAAGAATCTCGCCATCGCGGTAGAAAAAGGCCCCGGCGATGCGCGATCCTTTTTCCAGCTCCTTTCGTTATCGGGGAAAAAATATCTCTGCGCCGTCTTCCTCGCGTCGACTCGCTAAACGACTACATAACGGTGTTCCTCCCCCAGGGTCGCGGCGAGATTCACCTTCTAGGTCGAAATCTATAAATTCAGTACCCAACCAGCAGGCTATACATATACGAATTGAAAACGGTCCCTCGCGGCCCCATTAGAACGGAATCACGAAAGAGAGGATCGAAACGCGGCATCGAAACGGGCAGAAGAGCGAAGAGGCTCTGTCGTCCTTTCGTCTCGTTCGCGGAATCCGCGCGAAGGATGTCGTTTTGCACGGATAACGAGAGCTACCGAACGAATCGCCTCCCACGGATTCCGCGAACATCCTCGACGTTGGAGCCCTCGGGCAAAGAATTCAGAAGCCTCCATAGAGACCCAGAAGGATACGGACGTTTGGTGCTTGACAAATAGTACGTTAGCCGGTGGATGGCGGCGCTGTAATCACCTCTCGGTCTCTCTTAATCTTGCCGCGATATATAGCGGATTGCATTATTTTTTTATCTTACACCCAGCACTCGCCTTTCTGTACGCATCTTTCTTCCTCCCGTATGTAAGATAAGAGGCTAACACGTACGATCTCTTTTTTTACCCCCTTTCCTGGTTAGCCAACTTTTTCAGCATCAAGCGCTGACATAGGATCTGGGCTTCCATGGAACTTCTGAATTATTTGCCTCGGGACGACGACGACCGTCTTTCCCGACCTGTCCGACAAATTTGGACGTACCTCGATATAAAACCTACGCAAGCCTTATCGCTTCGCACTAAAAAGTAGCCACTTTGGATGAGGTCGACCCTCGCAGCTCTGTCGAACAGATCGTGAATCGCGGCCATTTCCATCACGGCAAGCCCGACGCGCTCCGTCGGATTCCAGCGTTTTCATTTTCCCTCCTTTTCTTGTCTTCCTTCGCCTATTCGAGGATGCTGACTAGCGCGAGCCTCGACTTCGATACTCGCGTCGACTCCGGACTCATCGAAACGTCCTCGGCGTCTGCGCGATAACGAAGGACAATCGGGATCGAGTCCTAAATCGATTTTCTTCCTCTTCCTCCCTTCCTAGCCCCCCTTCCCCTCCTCGACCTCCCTCTATGTACAGATATAACATACGAAAAGTTAATGTCGGTTCTCGGGAAACCTTCCGGATAGTATCGTTCGTCCGAACAGCAACCTTGGCATTTAAGTCCAACTAGCGCAACGTGACTTATCTACGCGAACTCCCTCTCATTCTATCTCTCCATTTCTCTCATTCTCCCACACGCATGCACACCTTCGCGCGTTCCATCTCCCTCGCACTTTCTCTCGCCCTCTCGCTCCCCCCTTCAACGCGATCATAAGCATCTCCACTTCCCTTCATTTAATAATATTTATCTCTAATTAATAGTTACTTATTTAACGTTCATTAAATAAGCGAGTTCGTGTAAAAATTGAGCGCTCCTCGGCGCAGGCGCACAGTCTCTCTCTTTTACACGTCAGGATTTGGCTGTTGGCCCGTCAACCTTGGCGCGCAGATCCCCTCCCTCATTCTCTCTCTCTCCCTTTCGTTCCCTCTTTCTCTCAATTCCTCGGAGCCGCCTCCGACGTTTCGCCTTTGCGCCGTCCGACCATCTCTCGACCGGCGCTGCCGTCGTTGTAAGGGAGAGCCCACTCTTTGGATCCACACCAATGTCCCGCTCCGTCTTCCAGTTATACATAGTTTTAACCTTTTTTTTATACAAACACGTTCGCAGCCGTAACACCGGCCAACGACACTGCGCGCGTCGTGCGGTCTCTTCGAATGGCTCCCCGAACCGGCCGCTCTCCTTATCACGCCTCGCGAAGCGTCTATCGACATCGCGTAAACGCGGCGCCCCGAAAACGTCTCGCAATCGAGAGACCGTCGTTGCGTTTCCGCCGCTGCAGCCTCGCCGCGACGTCACTTCTCGCGCATCCGGCGGTTTCTCCCCTTCGTTTCAAAAATTCCAAGATCAAGCATACGTTCCCATTTACGGCGTTTACGACGTTCACGAGGTCCACGAGGACGCTAGTAGCCTCGCACCTCGCCCAAGAAAGGCTGGGAGGACTCGAGAGGTCCCTCGCCAGGTCGCAGGACCTTTTCTCCCTCTACGTTGATGCCACAGTGTCCGAAATGCAGACCAGGCGAGAAGTGACGCGCTTCTGAAAATTTACATCGACTTTCGAGGTCTATGTACACTTAGGGTTTAAGCCTACGAGGGGACTCCTCTTCGTTCCTGGCTCCCTGCGCCTGCCTTCGCCGGTGAAACATTCGGGGCAAGCGGGACAGAAGAACGCGCCAAGAGTCAACACTTTAACCCGGCAGGAGGCGCTAGTAGCGAACTCGACCGACGCTCTCGCGTCGTTCTCGCCGTCTCTCCGAAAGAGAGGGTCGACGCACGTTTCCTTCCTTCTTCCCAACGATTACGTTCCCTCTTTTGGCGACTGACTATGTATATACAAAACAGGGTATCTTTACTTCCATCTCGCTATTTCCTCAGGCACTGATCGCGCCACCTGGCGTCGCCGACTCGCAGAGGACGAGTCGAAGCTACGGTTGTAACGCTTTGCTGACAAAGCTTTGAGCTTCCCCCCCTCCCTGCTCCTTCTTTCTCTTTCGTCGGATCGTTTTAACTGTACATTAACCGCCTTTGTTCGTTTCACAAGGTACCGCAGACGGGAAACGGCTCGGAAATTCGATTCGGCTAGAAAGCCGAATCGATGAAGCACTCTCTCTCTCTCTATCTCTCTCTTTCTCTCTGTCTCCCCCTCTATTTCCTCGAGGCCCAGGATTTTCTCACGAGGTTTACTGATTGTTTCAAAGCCTTTTCATAGAGTTACTTTTGCGTCCGCCTTAACGTTCGGTTTCACTGGCCACTATAGTACTGCACTCGACCGTTCGTTGCCGGAACCGGCATTTCACTGATAACGTCGTTCCATGCTGTGGAAAGAGAAAAGAAATCATGAGTAGGTTGTACTTTCTATACCTTATTATCGGTATTTTTAATTTACGGCTTCTGTCGTCACCTCTCTAAGAAGTACGGAAACGTTCTTATTCTTAAGAGTTTTAAATAACTTTCCTTTTATCGTTTGTCGCGTCATCTGACATTGGGATCTCCTTGTGATAAGGGGATCCTCGTATCGCATCGTTTTATCGAAGTCAGTGTACATTGAAAAACGAACTTTCAGAGACCGAAGACTTCTCTGTGTCGAGATGTAGTCAAAAAGAAACTTTTTCAAGTGACCTTTATTCAATCCATTAATTTTATCAATTATTTGGAAAAATTGTATGCCAAGTGTTTTGGAAAATTTTAAAAAATCAGTGGATATCTACTTTTATGGTATTATTAAAATCGTCATCATCATTTCGGATGCCACTATCACATCCCCTTAATGAGGACACAAGCCGTGAAAAGTATCTCAAAGTAGACATTTGCTCTTAGCATTCTAACTGACCTGTCCCGACGAAGGTCACGATTTTGTCGTGATTGTAGTTCTGCACGTTGACGGCCTCTTCCGGCGCGACGAAACGGGCGCAGAAATCTTCTTTCGGCGGATGACGATATTTATCAACGATGCCAGGCGGAGGCGGTGGAGGAGGCGTCGACGGTAGGTATGTATGCGCAGGATGAAACCTCTGAGGATAGCCCATGTATGGCAAAGGTGGGCCCATCACCTGGCCATGGTGGACCGGATGGTGAACTTGACCGTGAGGAGGCTGCATGTGGAAATTTGGTGGAACCTTGTCGAACCTTATGTGCTTGTCGAACATCGGCGGCGGACGATCGTAGTTGGGAGGCGGTTTATCGAATAAGGGAGAAGCGTTGGTCTTGTACCCAGGACCGGCGGTAGGGTTCTCATCGGACTCCTCCGAAAGTAGGAGTTGCTCGTTAATCTCAAAGCCGAATGTCAATTCACATGGCGAGTCGCTGTTCCTGGTGACGTCCGACGAGGTGTCATCCAACAGAATGACCGCCGGCCTCGACGAGGTCTTCCTTCCCTGTATCTGCGCCTCTCCGATTTTCGCCGATTCCTTGTCGACCTTTAAACAGTTTTGTTGAACCGATCTTCTGGCATCGCCTTCCTCCTGCGGTTGGTCCTGCTGCTGCTGGTCTACCTTAGCATTCTGCGTCGGAGAGTTGGACTTCGAAGGCTCGGTCCTCGCGCAAGCGTTTTGCTGAGGCTCTTTTTGCACTTTCAACGTTCTATCAGTCTTAATGGGTTTTGCCGTGTATTCTAAATCCATCTGTACCCGTGGCAAGGATTTTAAACTAGTTTGCAGCCTAGACTTCTCCGTATCCGAGTCTTCGAGCGGGCCTGGCGTTACGTTGCGAGGACTTCCTGCTTTCTTAGCGGAGTCATCGTTAGGACTCTGATTACTCGGTAACTTTTTCGCGGCATCCTCCGGATGTGGATTGCCGGGCTTCCTCGAGTCGCGCTGTTCCTCGTTATGTGACTGGTTTTGTAGACTTTGGACGTTCTGTTGGAAGCCCCTGCGCGCACGAGGATTGCTTCCTCTCGCGTTTAAGTTTGCATCTTTCCCGGAGGTTGGTTCTTGAGAATGATTGTTATCCAACTCGGTTGATACATAATTCGGAATAGAGTTAATTTTCGGTGGGGATGGGTTTGTCGACGCAGTCTCGCTCGAGCTTGGACTCGAGTTATTGGAACTCGTATTTTTGTCCTGCTGCGACAGCGACCGGTGCATCTTCTCAATGTCCTGAACATATTTGAACACTTGAAAGTTCTTATTAAAGGCTTCCTCCTGCGCGTCGGTTGTTTTACTCTCCGGGGAACCCTTCGTTTTTGACAAAGTCGGTGACGGTGGTTTTTCAAAGCCGAGATTTAAAGCGGGCACGTGATTTGAATGTGAAAAATTATGTTGTCTCAGCTTCCTATCGCTTTGCTGAAGCTCGTCCAAACTCGGATAATAATCTTGCGGTAACTTATCGGGTTCCGAAGGAGCTTTGAACGGGACGGTAGGCCAAGATTCTACGTTCAGCACATTCGGAACAATGGCAGCCATATTTAAAACGGAGCTGGGAGAGACGTTGATAGTTGGCATGCGTGTTATGTCGGCATAACTCGCCTGCGGTGTTCCACCGGAAGAGGTGGCATTTTTTGTTAAGCTATGTTTCACTGTATTCGACGTAACTGGTAGAGAATGAACGGAATCCAAGTCACTACTGTCCGACTTGTCGCTGTAACAATAAAAATTAAATGTACAATCTTGAAACGGAGAAACAATTTTGGTACATAATTTGAATGTGCGTAACTTGAACATATTCGAGTAACAAAGGAACTAATATATTAAAAGTAGGTACATTGATCGAAAGGTATTCCAGAGTAACAATAGGGCTTATAAATAAGAGAAATGTCACGATTCCTTACCTTGGCGGCATACTACTGGCAGATTTTCTTCTAAGTTCGGGTGAAAGGGGCGTTCTATACTCGTTAGGAAATCCTCTGGACCTTTGCAAGTAGGATCCAGAATTGGCCAAATTTTGTGCTCTACTACCGCTGGAACTCCTTCGTTTCTTGCTCTTTTTCTTTTTCGTTACAACGAGGAACTCCGGTTCCGGTTCGGGGTCTGGATTGATTTTCTTATTGGAGTTTCGTCGAGTTGCATAATCATCACCTGTGTCGTTACAATAAATGGACTGACCTTCTTCCGTTCCCCAAGACCTCCTGTCGCCTCGACAATCGACCGTCGCATCTCCGGTGCTCCGTTGTTTGGCACGACGCAGTGCAACGTTTATCGTGCCTGAAAAGAACAATGAAATTACAGAAAGAAAAAAAAAAAAAGCATACGGAGATGCTACCGATCAAAAAGTCATCCCCGTATTCCATTAAGAGGATATGAAAGGCGCTAAGAAATTGGATCGACGCCAATTAAGTAAAATTCATCTATACCCTTTTTGGTGGGAATGCCGTTTTGAATGCTCAAGTGGCAAGATAGTTGGCCTCCATATTCACGTTGTAAAATTTGAAACGATATATAAGCTGGCTCTTTCATATCCTCTCAACTCGTGCCAAAGATCCTCGACATACGACCTACCTTGCTGACTGGAAACGCTACTGGCCCCGCTGGAACTGGAACTCTTCTCCGCGGTGAGATCTTCCAGTTTCGTCTTAGAAATTTCCTCGAGAGAGTTCGACTTCTGCAGCTTCGCCGACAATTGCTCTCTCTTGGAGTCCTTCTCTCTGGTCCTTGGCTTGGCTCCGGAACTGGACTTGACCCTTACGGCGTTGCCGGTCTTGCCCTTCTTACCCTTTGACTCCTTGTTCTCGATGAAATTAATTAAGCTATCGATGTCGTCGTTTCGATGACCCTTAACGTTCTCGGCCTTGTAAACAATGACATTAGGCTCTTGAGTGTGTTTCCTGCGTGGTTTCTTTCGTTCCCCGTTGTAGCCTTGAACAGCGTTACCGTTCTCGTCCAAGGACTTTTTCTCACCGGAGGCGGAAGAATCCTTTCCCGTAATGTGCGGGGCTGCAGTCAATCTGGCTACTTCTGCACATGCATCACGCGTTTTCCATTGTGAACACTGGCCCACCGTCGAACGTTCCAAACCGTAGAAACTTAACAGGTTGAACGAAGGAAACTCACCCATGCCGATGTTAGACGGTGACCAGGGCATCACGGAGTACATGTGGGGGACCTTGGCCTGCTGGGCGCTAGAACCGTTCGAACTTCCGCCGACCGCGCATTTTATACTATTGGACGTCTGGAACGGAAGGGTGCCGACTGCCTCCGGCCCGTTTACCGAGACTTTCGGTTTTCCCTGCTTCCCGTTATGTTCGCGGATTGGGAATTCAATGGTCGTGTCTACGGGTGTCTGCGGTACGTCGAACGTGGCACGAGTCGTCGTTTGGATCGATCTGCGAGGATCTATTATCTTCATTTCGGTTCCCTCATCCTCTCCGGTCTCGTTGGAGAGAATTCGCTGAGCACCGGCTACTATGGCTGCCACATTGTTTTCGCCGATGCTGCGTACCTGTAATCCGCAAACGAGAGACGAGTTTAGTTTTCATTTCTGTCGGATGGAGGGAGGCTCGATATCTCAATGTATCGTTACGTAGAGTCGCTTAAGGCGATGTGAAAGCGGCGTCAAAGAGGTCTCGTTAGTATCGTTCATAGGTATTCTCAACATTTTTTCATTAAAAATGTAATTTCATGAGTGTCAGGACCTTCCTTATAGCCTCCATGTTCACGTTATGAAGTTTCAAACGATTTGGTACACTCAGTTCGGAGAAAATTTTCGTGAACGATTTATGTCAGTATAAAAACGAACGTCGGCGACGTAGGTATTTGGAAAAACCTTTTTTTACCGACGTCGATCAAGTTCCTCGCCGTGTTTCACGTCACCTTAATTGTCCGTATTGTTTAGCCCTTTACCTCAGCATCGCTTAAATCGATCACCGTGTAATCCGGTTTATATTCGGGTGGTGGATTGTCCGACTCGAGCATCTCATTTGTCCCTTGTTTTCCTCTACTGGTCCCCCTCTTCTCGCGATTCTCGGTTTCGGCCTCGCAAGGATCACCAGTTTCTCTTTTCGCGTCTTTCTTATCTTTATCCTTCTCGTCCTTCTTTGGACCCCCGTACGACGACTTGTCTAAGGACCTCGATTTCTCTTTATTTGTCCAGTCGTATGACGACCTTTCTTCGGAAAATCCCTTCTGAAGTTATTATCATGAATCAGTGGCAGGCACAATTTAATGAAACTGTTCGTTTAATTATCTCAAGTCTTAATAAAATAGATTATGCAAGAATTCATGAGCCAGGTGGTTAAATGAAGAAAGACACACGTACGTCAATAAAGACACGATTTCAAATTAATATAACGGGAACGATAAATTATTCAAAGAAACACGAAGTATCACAATAATTTAATGTCTTTGTTCAAGATTTATAATATATAATAAGACTACGTAACTCCTGCCCAAATTATCGACTTATATTTTTCTGCAGCCCCGCGATGCAGTTTATGAAATTCGTAGAATGTAGCGAACGTTAGCATATCACGAGACCCTTCTTATCAAAGCTTAAGTATATCTTACCTTTTTGTCAAACAGTAAGTCTAAGTTTGCCAAGGAGGCAAGACTGTGAGAGGCATCGACATTAGAAGGCAAAGACCCGCCTTCTCTTTGTCTCGCGGAAACACTAGGTCCTGTGTGTTTCTTCCCTTTCCTTCTACCACCTCCGTACGTATGACTGGACCCCGAGGTTAGATAAGCGAAACTGCTGTCGAATTCGGAATTGAGGGGTTGCGCCAGGTTCTGCAAAGAACCGCCGTGAGTGAGCCGCTCCGATACCGAATCCCGTTTGTGCCTTCTGCGGTTGGAACCAGGAAGACAGCGAGAGTTGTTTACAGTTCGACGACCTTCCTGGGTTTCATCGGCTTCGACTTCTTGGAGAAGTTCCTGCAAAATCGAGTCAAACGTCTCATCTTTTTTGCCAAAGGCATTGCCCACGATTAAGGTGAAAGGAAACCCTCCCGACATCGGTAAAAACCTTTTTTAGTCACATAAATCCGCCACGCAATTGCAATAATAGGAAATCTAATATTCATTCATACCTTGAAAAGACTTGACTTTCCTTCTCGATCCTTAGGACATTTATAGGCAAAGGCTTCATCCAACAATGCACGCAGCTCTCCTTCGTTCAAAGTAGAAAGAGTCGCAGGCTCCTCCTGAAAGTAGAAATAATCATGGCGTAAGTTCATGGTTTTTCAATTGTATTCATAAGCATATGATTAATTGGATAATCCTTTTATCAAAGACGTTTGCATTGTAGATGTCACGATGACAGCGATGACAGATGACACAATGAGAGGATAACAGAAATTAATGTGTACCGACTGATTAATCAAATGATCCCATACTTGTTGCAAGCAGGAGGAATCAAGCAGTAAGGGCAGTGATCATTAAAAAGCTTCTCGTATATTATTAAAGAATGAATGATTAGAGAATGAAAGAACTTGTTACATAAGGTACATTATAGTAGACTATGCACGCAATTTACGAGGTGCCATGTCATTTCTAATATGGAAACAAAAACAGAGCATGATTCTCCTTTTAAAAGATTTCAATGTATAATTAATAATAATTTGGAAATATCACATTTTAAAAAGTGTATTCATTTACTCTACGCGTCCCTTTCAGTTGCTTCTGTTTATAGTATTAATTGTAAATACAAGATCCAGGTAATATACAGTGCAATCAATTTATGTTACTAGCTGCATAACTTGTTCACCATACCGTTCACTACTCTAATATCTTTCGAATTTGCAACATCATTGTGTATAGTTTTGGCGCGATACCAAGTTCACCTTCTATATCTTTTTCTCTCATTACGTACAAAATAACATGAGTACGCATGTATCTACTATATGCACAACCTTATGAAATTCAAAAATAAATAAAAACTTCGGAAAATCTGATCATATATACTGTCGTTACTTACTAAACTTAAGTAGAAAATGCAGATAATTACATCTGTATATTTATACCTTATTAATAAATTAAGATAGTATACTTTTTAAATTTTATCTTAGTAAAAAGGTTCTATTTGTGTTTAAAACGTTGAAATATAAGAACCTTGATCGTACACATCCTTTACGAGTTCAAATGAGATCTATATTAAAATTAATGCAGACTGTAAAATAACAGCGATGGTCGAAACAATGTATAGTCTACAAATATCACTCCAGACTAAATATTCTCATTTCAGTGAGTTTTAATGAGATAATTGTACTGTATCATTTTCAGCATCACCGACACCATTTGTGGTCAATAAGCGCAAAACAAGATACAGACGTAACGGGATTCAAAGATTTTGCTAAATCTGCCGTTATATTCATAACGCTTGGACAAGAATAAGCAGCAAATAATCGACCGCGGTTGACCATATAAGTGAAACTAACAACAACATTACAGATTAGTAACGGTAAAGCCATTTAAGGTGTTCTAGATACATAAATCAGTCATCGGTGACAAATAATGTGCAATTGCGAATACATTGTTCAGAATTTAGACTTCGCCGTGCATATCTGTTAACATTAAGGAGAGTAAGCGAGCAAAATATGATTCCACTACTATCGGCATCTACATTATGTTCCCCGAGGCTGGTATATTATCTATCCACTTCGACGGTACACTTAAATAATTATCTACCAAGCTGAAAAACTCAGCGGATAAGACTTTTTCGAGAACTTGTATCCATTGGAGACACCTCCACATTAGACGACTCGGCATGGCAAAACAAAGGCCTTATTTTTAGACCGAGCATCCGATGAACTCGCGGCCAACCGAGTTTATCGTCGCAACCTGCGCCCACCATGAATCTTACATAGCAATGTACATCGCTTGGGCCACCGAACCGATTTCCACGCATCGTTACCTGGGCCAGTTCGACCACCGCCAAGAAGCTCGCCCTGAAACCGTCCGAAATGGTCCGTTAATCGTTAAAACGCGGAGCCCAAGAAATCCTACGTGCCCTTAGGAGGGAAATCGGGTTAATCCTCACCGAGTAGACACCGCTTGAATTGTCAGCGAGGAAAGAATCCAACCTCGAGGAACAGGCAGCGGTGGCACCAATCCGTGTAAAGAAAAGTCCCGGAGTGGCCAACCGAAGGGGCCTGGTTAGAATTCGTTAAAGGACTTACACCGAGCTGGCAATAAAATGCGGTTGGGCAGTGCCGGTACAGAATTTATATTTTTAGAGGGCACCCGGGTCGTCGTCGGCAGGCCGTTCGCAGCCGTCCGCCGTTTGTCGCGTTTCCGCTCCACGCAGGCCGTTCGGAAACGGGGGGGCCCACGACGCGCGCGTACTCCGCGTATCGACGACCAGATTAACTGGGGTAACGGTCTGTCCACCGCAGTCGGCTGAACCGTGTCCAAGAGTCGGGGAAGGAGCCTCTCGGAGATTACTTCGACGAGCGGACGCGGCGCGCTCCTCTCGGTATGGCCGCCGCCATTACACTGGGAACGCGGCCATTTCAGCTTCCGGATCGCCCGACCGAGGGCGCCACGATCGCCACCAAGGCCACCCCGCCGGACACGAAAAAGGTTTCTCCCCCGGCCGAGCTGCCTAAAGCACCGCATCGACAGAGAACTCGATAATTGCTCGGCACTTTAAAACGGCTCAAAACTTCCTCAACTCGATTCCGAACACAGAAGGAAAACCATTCCTTGTTCAACGCTCGTCTCGCTCCACGATTGATCGACGCTTTAAAACGGTTCAAAACCGCGGACGAGAAATTACATCGTGAAAGCACTTTGTAACCTTGATAACGAGGAAAAAGTCACTCGTTGTCGCGAAACAGCCGATATAATGTTTCCTGCAAGTCATAAAAGTTGCCTGCAAGATGTCATCCCAAACCGCCTGAATTATTAACAATAAAATAACGGCGCAATAATAAAACGTCAATCTTTCTTTTCCGCCAAATCGAAGTCGTTACTTTGTTACGGTGTAATTTGTCACTCGTATCAGTTAGTGGAAAGATAATTTCAAAACGTCTACTCGACAGATGCACCAACGACGAAATGCCGCAGCATTTGTTATGCTCGTTAACTCCCCTTTTGCCCGATAACCGAAATTTGCTGATAACGCCCCGAAATAACCACAGCCAGATACTTTTGGCCTGTTGTCCAAACCTGCGGTTTCAACGAGAAGAAATGCGCCAACCGGGACGCTACCAGACATTTTTTTTTATTTCGCGTAGTTGGTTCTAACGATACCGTAGCTAGAAAGGCTGGGTGTAATTAAATACGTCAACGTGAATAAGTTCGGTAAATAGACCAGTAACCCGGTCATACGCAAAAACGACTTGTCAAGTTTCAGCTCCCACCATTCTGTCAGCAAGTTCGAATATTTCTAATCATTTGAATAATCGCATTGACTATACACTGTGAAAAATAATTAATCGCTGTACACGGGTAACTGAAACTTCTTTAAGGTGACACGAAAGGATCATTCTAGACATACAAGACGTCAAAATACTTATAAAACTATTCTCCAAATTATAATATTTCTTCGACTAGGCAGAAATGCCCAGATACCTTACAATCGAATGGTCAATTACTCGATTATCAGGTATACACGTGTAATTCCCCTACTTAACCGATTAATGAAACTGTAAACGGAGCATTCAGTGGTAAACGAGCATGAAACCGAGTCTGAGCTGTTCCTTTACTGACGGTTAGCTTACGTCTACACACAAAAGTCACCTTAGAGCGAAACGTATTACGGACACGTAATCCTCGATCCGATGCATCAGAGAATATACTAGCCGTTCGCAATAAATCTCCGGTAACCACCCTACTAATTACCGCGAACGAAGGCGCAACTTAATTAAAAATTCATACGTGTAATCGTACTCTGTACTTTCAATTATTCGCTAAAGACAATCGCTCGTGTTATTGTAACTACGTATAGTAATCGAGCACGAAGCGACTAATGAAGCAACGGAGACTGAAATATTCTCTTGGTAAGGAATTCTTCTTGAGGTTATCCGCTCATACATACGTAAGACAGCTCGACGTGTACGTGCTACGGACATGTATGGACGATTCAACGAGTCGGAATTATACATGCCAATCCGTACCCATTGACAGATGGTTACGTTAGTGTCCTTCTTTGGTGACTAGGGGAAAACGGAGTTGCGGTACATCGCTCGAGTCGGTCTTACTATCTTTCTAACACCTCACCCCTATTCGTTTATGAATAAAATAAACTTCGGAAATTGCCATTAATAATGTCGCTAATTGTTGTAATGTTGTTAATTGACGGATGGTTACGTTAGTGACTTTTGGTGACTAGGGGAAAACTTGGAGTTGCGGTACATCGCTCGAGTTGGTCTTACTATCTTTCTAACACCTCCCCCCTATTCGTTAATGAATAAAATAAACTTCGGAGATTGCCATTAATATTGTCGTTAATTGTTGTAATGTTGTTAATTGACGGAAGGTTACGTTGAAACTTATTTGTGTACACTTGTATTAACATTGTATGGTAAATCACACAATAACTTCTAATAGATAATTTACTGTAAATATCTTTATTTAGACACTTTATTTTATTACAACCTGTATATCTGTTAAGTAATGAGTCACCACACAATTTCACTTAATCACAGAGTTCTAGATCTTTTCAATAGAACTTTGTTGGATAATATCCAGTTTCACAAAGCCACCTTGAAACTTCAATTTAACACCGCAACACTTTCCTTTTCTTTAATTTTCCGTCATTCATAGAGATAGAAACACTCCTATAGAGTCTTCTGAGCTATAATTCAGTGGAGTCTAATTGTTCCAAAAACTACTAACAAAACACCGGTTTATAAGAAAATAATATAAGAAAGATGATATTTTGAGGTGTAATTGGATATACAATTACACTGCTTGCATACAATTTTGTTCACTTTCACGATACGTACAAAGATTCCGTTATTTTCTCTTCACTATAGTAATTAAATCATCAGCTATCATATTATAAAAGTCCAAAAACAATGAACTTGCAAAGAACTGGAATTGATGAAGTAGGTTTACAAATTAAGTATTATCTTTGGTGTTAGTTATAAAGTTACCTTATTCACTCTACACGTGTAACAAATGTTTTAATGTTTAGCATTTGATAAAAATAACGTTGTAGCTGTTTCAATAAAAACAACAAAAATGAAGATATTTATCTCCCTGTCCAAGACAAAATGCCTATCTCTCAAGGGCATTTCAAGGACATCTAATAGGTCATTGAACTACTCTCTTAAAATTGACTACAAATTCATATTAAGAGACTATTGTCCATACATGAAATTAATGGCAATCTCAAAATTCTTATGAAAGTTAATTAATAAAATATCACAAATGATAACCAAATAAAGTGTTAATATATATTTAACTGTTTTCATTTTAAATATAAATCTAAGGAGAAATGTTCAATGGGCTGACATAAAGAGGTCTCACTATACTCACGACAGTTACTACATTGATTTTAAAAAGGTAGTTTCATCATTAACAGCATTGCTTAACATCGAGTTAAACTCATACCCAAGAGTTATGACTTGGAGCAACATTAATTATGAAACAGATATCACCGTATAACAATTAAGTGCCCCTTGTTACAAATCATCTTTGGACATTTGATCCGCTCACCTGTTTATTCTCAAGACTTCCACTAATCAAGGTGCTCCGATCCGAAAGCGTTGCCTGCAGTCCTCCAGGCTCGGTATTGGTACCAGCACTTTCTGGTGCAAGGCGTTCGAGATCTTCGGTATCGACATCAATTTCCATTGGCTCTTCAGGTGACTGGTTCGAGGTTACAGGTTCCGCAAGATGATCCGACCCAGCAGCCACGTCGACGGAGATCGACGGCGCCGTGTCGACCGTGCTCATTGCGTCCTGGTCAGTTCCTGTTCTGCCTATGGCCAAAGGGCCTTTCCTCTCCTCTTTGGAGCAACCATGAACCCACTGTCGAGTACGGTCCAATGGACTCTTATCGTTCGAATCCTTTGGTTTTCCACTAGTAATTCTAGGAATGTAATTTCAGAAAACATGCACGCTCTCTAACATCTCGAATATTCCATGTTCCATGACATCGGTTTCAAACCGATATCACCCAAATTACATTAAAATTGGCTGTTTATACAGCAGCCCGGGATCCTTTGACAAAAAGGATCGATCGTGCCCACCTCTAAACTCACAAAGTTCTTTCAAGATCCAAACAATTCCATTTATCCTTTGGCTTTTATGAAACCAAAATAAGATCGATGCACCAATACATCGGAACACAATTGTCAACTAAACAAGGCACTGCTCACCGCCTTATCGGTAAGTCTTTCGAGTCGTAGGGTCCCTCTTGACAGTCGAGGCAATTGGTCACCGTCAACGCCAACCGAGCAGGAGACCGATGGACTTTATCTCGAATAATTTCTCATCTAAAAACTGGCAAGCAAACCCTGAAAAACGATCACCAGTTGCCAGGGGTTCCTCGTTCCTTGCTTAATCCGTTTTCTCTTTTACCTCGTCATCGGTGGGGTTAAGTTTTCCAGCCTGGATGCCGTCTCGTCGACATCACCGCTCCGTTGCCCTGGCGTGTCCACATGGACCTTCTTCGAGACGACGGCGCGGTTACGCGAAAGGACCCAGAGACGGTTCCCGCGAATCGCTCGGATCCGCGACTCGACGGGTTAGGTTCGCGCACGGGGTGCAAACGGGTCCATCGCGGGCGCCATCTTGCCTATTATATCATGAACTACGTAATGGTAATCGTTAAACGCCGATTTCCCTATTACTCGGAGGCAAGGCCTTTGGATTCTCGGTAGACGCTGGCCCAGGGCCGAGGTCGGAACCGTTCGCACCTTCTCGCCTCCTCGTCTGCCAACTCCTTGGTCCAGGCTGGCGCGTCGCTCTGCGTCGCTCGACGTCGCGGCGAGTGACGGGCTCTCCCGCTGCGCTTCCTCCAGAAGGTTCAGGCCGCGCTCATCCTCGCACCACGGGACGAACCTCGGCCACGCCGACTGCTCCGTCGAGAACTCGCCGAGGCTCCGCCTCCGACCGAAGCGTGAGCACGCGAGCAACGCGAGAGCGGCCGCCGCGAGCGCTCGCGAGCTGTGGGCGATATATCGACGGATTCAAGATGGCCGCCGCTCGAGTGGCGCTCGCCCACTTCATGCCGCTCGGGACATCGCGGCCTCCTTCGTTCCGCACCTCGCCGTGGCCTCGCCTCGGGCCCCGCCTCGACGCACCCCCGATATCGATCGGGATCCTCGCGCGCGCGAGCGCGCGACGCATCCACCGATCATCCGCGGCGGGCTCGAGCGGAGCTGAGCGGAGCTGAACGGAGCGTCGCTCACGGACGACAACGTCGCGTGGACTCCTCGAGGATCCACGGCGTCGTCGTCGCTGTCACTGGCACTGTCGTCGTCGTCGGAGACGCGACGGACGACATCGCGCCGCGACCTTCAGGGCGTCTGGCACTCCGACCGAGTTATCGATCGAGCGAGCGACTCCCCGAGGGAGGAAACAAACACCGTTGAGCACTCGAGAGGTTATCGAGACAGGTGGACGCGGACCCACCACGGGGCGCTCGCCAGGTGTCGACGACGCTCGTCTCGCGGATGACCTCGCTGCTGCTCACCGCGAGAGACTACGCCACGTCCAGGACGCTCTCGTATTTTGCCGCAGTCCGACGGGACGCGTGCGGCACGATCGCGACACGAGCAACGCTCGGCTATGCGCAGGTGCGCGCCTTTTCCGTCTGCGCGCAACCAGTTCGGGCAGCTCGCCCCGCTCGGGCGGTTAGGGTCTACGAAATTCTCGTTAGCCGGCGCTCCGGACCGTAGGCGCGCGCGTCGCCCCCAAGACCGACTGATCCAACTTTTACCGAACTACGCATTGGTTTCGACTTTTAAGGTGGAGTGAAACTCCCCTCGCATCGGTCGATTCGAATAAGACACTTTTTTTAAGGATATTGGATGAACTGTTTGAAATTTTGACACGTGACTCGTGAGCACCTAGGAGTTATCCCCTTTAAAAATTTGGATTTTACATATTCGTATAGTTGCAATAATAAACGCCAAAAAAATAGATACTTTTTAGCTGAAAATAGTACGATGTTAAATAAATGTTCACATGATTTTAAATCATTCATTGCACCTACTTTGCAGACATTATTTAAATTATTATTTGTTTTTAAAATAATGTTTCTGCGCTAGACGGGCGCATGAAAGCTTCAGAAGATTTCTGTACTTATAAACTTTAATGCTCCACTATTTGGACTCTGAATAAATTCTTGATAAACTAATCTTCCTGATAAATTCCCAAAACGACCAATCGTTACTCTATTTTTAAACTTATCTGCAGGATAAATTTTAACCAGGCTTCGGTTCAAATCAGACATAATGATCAAACTCCCTGTATACGAAGAACATAACGGAACAAAAATTAAAAAAATATCACAACAAAATTCTTTCTTAATGCAATGGCTCTACATCATGCATCGATTTTAACATGAAGAATTTTAACATTTGATTGTTATAAACACAAATTATTTGTTTTTCATATTTGCATGGTAGTCACTAAAGAATTAAGTCACTATAGAATTGAGTAATTCTCTAGTAACTTTTTAGGTTCAAATAAAATGGCGTTGCTTGACAGCCTGCTTAGTCTTCGTGAACTAGAAATGGGGATAAACGCACATGCGCAAAGAAATCGCGTAACCTTACCGTTGTGATAGGGTCGCTTCAGAAGCTCGGCTATCAATATAGGAGTATTGTATATATGAGCACATAAAGTTCATTCCATGTCAGTAACCAGAACGAAATTGTATGCGATAAGTGAAGGAACGATAGTTCAAAGGAGGGACGAGCCAAGAGATTCGGTTTTCCCGTAAGTCGCCAAACAATTTAATTCCTCATAATTTAATATTGATTATAATCGTAAAATGTCATGAATTACATGAAAAAAAAAAGTGTTCCTCCTTACAGATCCCATCGCGAATAAAATTTCCCTCCTGACATTTACTGCAAAAAGCTGACGAGTTAACTGAACAAAATGTCGGGAACAGAAAATATCTTTCTATTCGTCCCCAACATTATCGGTAAGAATCGTGGCAATTGAATGTAACTATAACATGACAGAACTTAAATAAGAATTTCTTGGGTGACAATATTATGTAGTTTACATACGATTAACCTACAAATAGTTAATTTTTTTGCATTTTTTAACTGCACATAAAAGAAATAATGCATTACTTCTTGTCTTCTTAGATACATTGACATATTAAAGCACAGCACTTCAAAGACTTCTTATATTGATTTCTGCTGATAGAATATAAGAACATTAACATTTCATAGAAACTCTTATTTGTAACTACAGTACTTCTTTGCCATACATTTCTTGAATTTTTAAGATATGATGTACATTTTTAAAGATTTGCATATTTGGTTTAGGGTACGAAAGATTCTCAAATAATGGAATTTTCAACAGGGTACGGCCGTATAATACTCGCTCTGATATCATTTTACTTTATGCCACGTAACTATGTTATTGCTTCCTGGTGCTATATCATCAGTGGTTTACTGGATGCAGTAGATGGTCATGCTGCAAGGTACTTTAATCAAAGTACCAAGTTTGGAGGAATGTTGGATCAACTAACCGATCGCGTTGGCACTATGTGTCTTTTGGTAACGCTAAGCCAGTTTTATCCAGCATATACATTTTGGTTTCAACTAAGTATGGCAATCGACATTGCCTGTCACTGGATCTATTTACACACGTAATAGAAGACATTTGCATAAAAATGATTAGTAAATTATAAACAAACTTATACAAGCTCTTTTCTTGTCTTAGAACACTTCTCCAAGGGAAAACTAGTCATAAATTTGTTGATATGTCAGAGAATCCAATAATGAGAGTGTACTACACAAATCGACAAGTTTTATTCATTATGTGTGCTGGAAATGAAGCATTCTACGCTGCTCTGTATCTGTTGCATTTTACCGAAGGACCCATATGTAAGTAATTCTTCTGTTACATTTTATTTAAATTTAGGAATGATCGCTAACAAATTATGTTGTTTCAGTGGTCGGTATTAGTTTATTCCGAGCAGTTCTTCTTTTATCCGCTCCTATTGCATTCATAAAGACCTTGATCTCGCTTTTACATGGATATGTTGCATGTATCAATCTTGGTATAATTGATGTTAAAGAACGAGAAGCCAAACGCAAAGAAAACTAATATTCTCCATAGTCTTCCGTGCTAGTCAATGTAAACTGTGATTTATCGATCTATCTGTGTAAGATTGGTTATCATGAGTTCAAATTTACATGCAACTTCCAAATAGTCATAAACTGCATATGTTGAAAGAATTTACTTTAAAACTAACTAAGTCTATAAAATTAATTTAATTTAGTATATTGTTACATGCCATTTACTTGCATTTCCTACTTACAGAAATATTTTGCATTAAGTTTATCTTTAGTTATATGTTACTTACTGCAAAAGCAGATTCCACAGATATTTTTATAAAAAAAAGCTTTATTAATGGGATACAACTAAAATTTGAAACACTACTTATATTGTAAGTAAAACAAAAAGGGGAATATTTTTCTTACCTTCCAGATATAATTATTATTCTCAGAATATATACAGAAATAGTTGACAGAATTAAGTTATATGTAAATGTACCTCCAATTATACTAATAAAAACAATGTATATTTTATTGTAAATAAATGTCGAAGCAATATTTCTGCCTATATCCCTACCTTAAAATATTTAACTCGAAATAAAATTGCAATTAAAAAAAAAACATTAATTATAACTAGCTAATTATTGCAACACCTATGTTACTGGACTTCTTATATTTGAGAACAATTTAATGTTGCCATCAATCAAAACAATTGGTTAAACAGAGTGGCATTGGTAAATAATTAATTCCTCACAGCTAAACAGTAATGAAGAAACAAGACAAATTCTAGCTTTAAGTCCATCATTGATTCTTTATCTTATATAAATTTGTTCTGACCCGGCGTGAATCACAAAAAATTAGCAATACAAAATTTGCATCATTTAACCAAATCACCGTTAAAAATAACTGACTGTACATTTCTTTCTGTCGTCACGTGGAAAAAGGTTAAAGAAAAGATTTCGAAAGTGGTTAAAGAACCACGCTGTTAAATCGAATGATATGAATAATTGTATGTTCGACGAAAGATATACATCGACGTTCATTGCTCAAAACTTGGGAAACTAACCTCAAACGACCTCCCTTGTGATTCCGGCCGCGCCGCGGCTGTCACGTCCAGTCACGTTTAAGGCGCCATCTTACCGCTTCAAACATTCGCGCATGTTGGAAAGTGAAGAAACTATTCGAACTTGGTCAAACGACGCGTTACTTTGGCTAAACAAATTGATATTAGTCGCGAGAACAGATTGTCGAACGAATGAATTAATTAACTATTCGCGAATCGGTTGAACATTTATAAAACCGGTAGACAAGCGCGAACAGAGGACAATCGGAATACATTTCTAAAAACAGACAAGAAGCGACCAACCGGCTCGACTCGGCTATGTTCGGCTACCGTCGACTTCGCTCGGAGTAAGTAAAGGGAGACTACGTAGGAACAATGGGAAGATAGCCATATTGCTGTGCCAAAATCTTATCTTAAGTCGTGAACCAAAAAGGAGGGAAATTCAAATATAATTATTTCGATCGAGATAACGTAATCCATGGGGCCCGCTCTTTAAGTCAAGATATCTAAAAAATAAGCTACATTTGGAGTAACTTTGGTAAACCAAACCAATTTACTTTCTGGCATTCTCTTTGAAGTTGGCAACTAGCAGTCCATACTTTTTAGTCAAAGTTTCTTTCTATATATTCTTACGTCCATGCAATCGACAGTTATAAGATCGGCGCAGATCGGCGTAAGGTAGCTTTGTAAATGTCCTGATTTAGTAGTATTCCGTCCCGTTTTATATTGGAGATAATTTATTATTCGCATTTGTGTACCTGTTAAATTAATTAACAACACATCTGACATGTAGCGGCGATAGCACGATCAATTTATGTTTAAGTAAATATCAATAATATTGACACAGACATTATGGAAACTGATGAAATTATGTACAATAAGTTCTATCTTCTACTGAGGGTTAGTTTTTTGTGTTATATTTACATATTTTGTTTATTTTATCAAGTTTAACTAACAGTTAATTATTTATTGAAAACGATTATATTATGAAAATGTTTTTGACTTATTAATTGAGGTTATTAATTGTTGGTTAAATTAAATATAAAACCAATTTGGTCTATCATATGTTACTAGGAAACTGTCAATATTATTTTGTAGGATCGATATAGAAGAAAGTATGATTTGGCCTTATCGAAATGTTGGACCATATGTATTCCATGTGACACATCACTGCGAGGATTAAAAATAACTGAAAATTTTGTTGGTAATGATAATTTTTTCATTAACTAAATTTTTACTTTAATTGAAAATCACTGTTTGGCATGTAAATTTCCATTTTGATTTTAACTATAATTATTACACATGAGAAATTCAAGTTCTTGTATGTTTTGAAAAATAAAAAAATGAATTTTATGACTTTTCATAAAAGATCAACTTTTTTTTAGATGATCACATTCTAGCTCCATATGCGGACTTGCCTCAACATTATACCTCTACTGATGGAAACAGATCTAAATTATATAAGTTAGAAAATAAAGTTATAACATTGGTGAAATGTAATAATGAAATGTTAAAATCTGAAGAACAATACAGTGTCAAGATTTTGTCGATCGAGAGAGGGTATAACAAAGAATTTCTAGCATATAACATATTTATTGTTAATGTACCTCTAGATCGTATTTATGAAATCTTGGAAAACCAGCACGACTGTTTAATTGATTTAAATTGTAACATTACTTCATATAAAGAGTAAGTTTCTCTTTCTTTATACTTTTGTTTAATAAGACTGTTACACATTTTGTATACTTATTTTTTAGCGCTTTGACATTTTTGATCGAAACATTAAGGCAAGATAAAAGTTTCTTTGAAGAGTGCAAGAGTGATTTACAATATCTTGATATTGATCACACAATGACTGCAAAAGACATGAGTAAAATGTTTCAAGAATTAGCATGTCATTACTGGGCAAACATTATGCACAAGCAAAGTTTAGATCTGCAACGAGATGCAAGATACCAAAAATTATTAAGTACTTCGCTTGAAATATTTATAATGCACCATTTGCATGATAGGGTATATCCCATTTTGAGTGAAGCATTGGATCAGGATGATTTGTACATGAAAAAGAAGATTGACCAGTTAATGGATTTACGGATTACTCCCGATCAATTAGGGGTTCAAGAATCTTTTGCTATTTGCTTACCAGCTGCAATAGTAGAGTTAGCAACTTTAGATGCCCGAGAAGAACCACTCCAGAAACTACTTTGTTTAAGGAATACATTAGATCTTATTGTCGCGGAAGTTAAAGGTGCACTGGCTGATGTTAAAACTAAAACTGATGATAACTGTGAGAATATTTGTTCGAACTACCAGCCATCAAGTTCCAAATCTCTTTCAAGTGATGACCTAATTCCTTTACTAGCATATGTCATTGTAAAGGCTCGCCCTACAAGACTAATGACTGATTTACATTATGTTAAAAATTTATTATGGTCTGTGTCTCCTCATGATGGACAATCTTACAGTTTGGTGATGTTTAAAGCAGCAATTTCCTTGTTGCAAGATGTTAACATACATGCTCTACCAGAAAGGAGCAGTAAAGTCAAACTGGAGCTGCCTATTGGAGAATTGTTGGAAGTTGTAAATCGACCAGAAACAAGTTTAACACCTTTGGATACTCAGATACATCAGTTGGCTACGATGCTTGAAAAATGTACACATGACGAGGAACCCTTTCCTGAAAACAGTAATAAGTAATAATTTTCTACATGTGGACAAGCAGTAATGGAGTTAATCTGCATGTAGATATGCGAATAATTGATAATTCAACTCTGATTCGCTCAGATGTAAATATTTTGGTGTTTTTAAATTGTGATAAGTAAGAAAAGGAAACATTACGCATTTTATATAAAGATAATAATGTTAAAATTCATTTAAAGATAGAATTAGGTTCTAACTACGTTTTAAGGAGTAATTGTTCAATAAATCGCAATGATACGTACATATTTATACATGTTTAGACTAAAATTGTGACCAAGGAAAAATATTAGAAAAAATTGGATAAACAGGTTACGCAAAAAAATGAATTTATATTTATTTATCCGTAAAATGTATGTAGTGATGCGATCTTCAGCATTTAAAAAAAAAGCGCAGCAGCTAACGGAACCCAAGCGCCATCTGGATTATGTCCGTGTTGATTCGTGTCGCCCTCAAGGCGGGCGCGTCATGTTTGCATTTACCCGATTATTAACTACTTAATTTTGCGTTTCAAACGTATTTAATGTAAAAACCAAGAAGAGTGCGGCGCATAAAGTGATCAAAGTGTATTTGTCGGAAGTAAAGAAGAAAGGAGATGCCGCCGTTGTCGGGAGGGTTCGGAGAACAGATAGAGGTTAGGATTTTAAATATTTCTCCGCAACCAAGTTTTAACATTAAATTATTCATTATACAATTTCAGGATTACGAAGTCCTTAATTTACTTGGGAAAGGAGGTTTTGCCAGTGTTTACAGAGCAAAATGTCTCCGCAGTGGAATGGAAGTTGCTATAAAAATGGTAAATAATTTTTCTTGTTTAGTATGGGTGCTGTAAATATTGTATGATAATTTAAATGCACGTGATAATTAAAATGTATGGTAATTCATATACAGATTGACAAAAACTTAATGCAAGCTGCTGGAATGGTTGGCAGAGTCCGACAAGAAGTTGCAATCCATTCTCGTTTGAAACATCCAGCTGTATTGGAGCTATATACATTCTTTGAAGATGCCAATTATGTTTATTTGGTTTTGGAACTTTGTCACAATGGAGAACTTCAACGGTTCTTAAAGACCCAAGGTTCTCGTGCCCTCTCTGAAGAACAGGGTATGTTTTAGCATTTAAATAATTTAGTCATGATTTAAGCCTTTTTTTCAATTGCAGCTGGTCGTATAATAAAACAAGTAGTACAAGGCTTGCTATATTTACATTCTCATCAAATACTACATAGAGATATGTCTTTATCAAATCTACTTTTGACAAGAGACATGCAGGTGGTATGTATAGACACAACGTTAAAACGTTTTCGATTTCTTTTGGTTTAAGAATTTCTTATGTTCATGAATTTCCTCCAAAAATTCTTTATATCTTAGTTCTAAATTTTACAACAAAAACGAATTAATATATTACACCATATTTCATTAAAAAAAAAACGACTTTGGTCATTATAGAAAATTGCTGATTTTGGTCTAGCTACACAATTGACACGGCCAGATGAAAAACATTTAACAATGTGTGGCACACCTAACTACATCTCGCCAGAGGTAAATTATTATTAAAACAAAAGTATTATTAATGGTTAAAAACTTTGAATTAAAAATTACAGTATTAATATTTAAATTGAGCACACTTCATGTTAAATATATAATGTTTAATTCTGATTTTTCTGCATATTCATTAGGTTGCTACAAGATCATCGCATGGTCTCGAAGCAGATGTATGGAGCCTAGGGTGTATGGTGTACACTCTGCTCATTGGCAAGCCTCCATTTGACACAGATGCCGTTAAAAGTACCTTAACTCGAGTAGTAATGGCAGACTATGTCATGCCATCTCATCTTTCTGAAAATGCAAAGGATCTTATAGATAGATTGCTCAAGAAGAATCCACGAGATAGAATTCGTTTAAAAGATATCCCCAAGCATCCATTTATTGCATTGTTTGATAAGAGTCGCACTAGTAAAGTATGTACTGCATTTTAAAATTTATTATAGATTATAAAGTAATAAGATACATTACGATTTTATAGGAAAGAATTGGACTGGGTAGGGAACTATCAAGAAGTGGTACGATAGATTCTGGATTAGGACGCACTCTGTCCTCTTGTGGGCGACAACGAATCCGATCGCGATCAGAAGAAAGAATGTCAACCACACCTGCTATGTCCAACATACTCGGATCTACTGTTAGTGCTAGAAGTGAACCTTTATCCGACTCGATAGCACAGACACGATCATCGTATCGTATTAACTGCAATGATCGCAATCGCGATGAAAACTCTGTCTTGGCTGGTATACCGCAGCCTCCACGAAGTAGAGTGTTTTTGCAGAGCGAATCGATTAGTAACGAAGTTCAGGACGAAGAGGGACAACAAAAAAGCGACAGGCAGCGAAGAAAAGGATATGATAATAATTATGAAAAGGAAGGTGAAGAAATGAGTAATAAATTGTCAGTGCCTCCATTCAATACGGAGAGACTCCAGCCCACAAGAAATCGTACTAAAAATGCTATTCTCACGATTTTAAACACTGGCGAAGTGTGTATAGAATTTATTAAAAGGAGAAACGGCGTGGTAAGAAATTGCGTTGAAAATTATATTACTAATAAATCAATGAATAAGATGTATACGCAATTGATTAGCTTAATAGAATAATTTGTATTCAAACATCTGAGTGAAAAATACGTTTATGCTTCTCTTGTAATGATTAATGAAAGTAATCCCACAGATTTTTAGAAGTAGGATTTTCCATGAAATTTATTAACGAGTGTCAAGATAACACGTAAGTCATAATGTTTTAGATTTCATACTAATATAATTTTTTTTTGTAGGAAAGAATAAATGAAGTATGTCGCATTTCCGGCGATGGTTTACGCGTCGTACTCTATAAACCTCCAGAAGGAACGTCAGTTGATCTGCAACCACCACCTTTACCAGCTCGGGGCGCAGATAGTATACATTCTTACGAGAGCTTACCGTTCCGTCATCATCGGAAATATATCTACGCTGCACGTTTCATAAAACTTGTCAAGGCGAAGACACCAAAACTTACAGTGTATACTCTCCGAGCTAAATGTCTCTTTATGGAAAACGGTCCGCATCCTGACTGCGAAGTACATTTCTATAACGGAATTAAGGTATACATAGAATGGTTACATTACAAAATACACAGCACGGTTACAGTTAATTCATTCCTGTGGATTGCATTGCAGATAGTACGTACTGATAGTATGGTGAAGATATTTGACAAAGACGGCGGTCCCACTTATGAGGAGAACGACTACCCTCCAGTACTGGAAGAATTTTATGAGCATTATACACAATGTTATCAACGGTGTTTGGTATTAGAATCTACATTAATGTCCCTGGAGTCAGCTACAGGTTATTCATATTTCCCGGCTATCATTGGACGAAGGCCAACGGCGGCTCTGAATGATGCACCTTGTTCGCAAGGAAAAGAAAATATGCCTCAGGCAACAAATAATCCACCGATTGTAAGTTAACGATGATTGTATGGTAAGAAAATTGAGAACGTTAAGATAATTTGTTTTACAAGAAGAGAATCAACAACATTAGAAAATTGATAAAGCTGTATTACATTATATTTGAGTGCATAATCATTCACATGTACTGTTTTTAGATGCCGTCTTTTGAAACTACCTGTTCCATGGTATCGACGGTGGCTTCTCGGTCACGGAGATCTAATTCTGTACGAGTGTCTACCTATAATACAAATAAAGTAACAGTTCCAGGAATTGGAATAGCTTGTCAGCTACCATCCGGGGATGTTAAAGTCGAGTACAAAGATGGATCTACTCTCACCGTAAGATTTCCATGCAATTTTGAGTCTTGTATTAGTATTGATTATTTTGTTCACTGTTTATTAACATTCTACAGTCTATTAGTCCATTATTCATGATTATTTATAATTTCTTGTTAATAGTACTTGTTTTCTATATAAATAATTTATTGTAGGTAAGTCCCCAGAGCTACGGTGGCGGTATTTTGTACGAAAATGGTAACGGGTCTATTGCAAGGTACAATCAGGATTGTCATCAAAATTTGGACGTGCCTTCAGCTGTTAGAGAAAAGCTTCAGCATTTACCTGTAGTTATCAAACATCTTGTCCCACCTAAGCACAAGAACTTACGATAAATTCAGGGTTGCTTGAAGTGTATTTTTTTTTACAGCAGTACCTATCTATAATAATTCTCGATAAAGATAACGACAAAATAGATTATATTTATACATGTGCATTTATTAGATTATACATATGGATATGGATTAATTATAGTATATCTACTTTGTATAAGAAATAAAAAAGATATTGTTAATACTAAACCTACGCACTCCTAAATCTAGGATTTAATGGATCAGGATCCAGTAAATCTTACGTCTCCATTGCATTAATAAATACGCAGATTGCAGTTGAGCCGCTGTTGGGTGTAACTGCATGAGCCGCTTGCATTCTACACTGAGGGCAGCACAGAACACGATCGCGCGGTCCAGCCCGTAAACAATCTCCTAACTCATCGTTAAAGATTCCGTCCCCTGGTTGGTGGCTCATGGATGTCCAGTTCATCGGTACAGTGTTATTTTGAGTTATTTTCCTTATTCAGTTATATTCAATTACCGAAGTAGTATTGAAAGCAGTTACTAGAGATGAAATTACTTTGAGATCTTGACCACAAATGAAAGGAGACTGTACCCTGCGTTATAAAATTTTCCTTAACCTTAAACGTATTTTATCCTGAGCATTTGAGAATGATTATTCTCATTTAACAGTAATTCATTCTATTTCCTTCGTTTCTAGGAAGGTGAGGATACTTTATTTTTAATCAAATTTGTTATGATTTATTAACAAGCCGAGGTAACATGCCGACTCCCATTTCGATTATACTTTTTGTAATCTACGGGAAAGTTTTGATACATATTATTGCATTTTAGGTTAAAGGTGAACATTACGATGTTTTCGACTTAACACAGTCTGTAATTTTTAAGGTACAGTGGCCTTCTGTTACAAATATAAAGTAATTTGAGATTTTTACTCATATGTACAAAATTATTTAACTGTCAGAAGTTTAAAGTCCAGTCACAGAATACTTAACATGTAGAGTACGATTTTTTTAAAGTATACAGTTTTTGTGGAAGCATCCTTGTCAGGAAAAATAACATTGTAAATTATGAAAGAATTATCTCATTAACAATAATCTTACTGACATTGCTGTCAAAAATGGAAGGAGCAGAGAGTACAAAAAAAAAGAAATTATGCTCAGAAGGACAAAAGCGAAAATTCTCTGAAGTCGATAGATTTAATAATTCATATAAAGGTATGAATGCAGTGGTCGATGAGCTGTTTCAAAAACGTTTTGTAATAAAGAAAGATGAGCAATTTTGCATGCCTCAGCCTGAGCGTATGTTCCAACAAGATCCTTGGCAAGTGGATGAATTACAGCAATTAAAAACTGAATTAAATGAAATAAAAAGTAAGCTAAATGATTACAGTTTACTAGAATGGCATCAACATACAAAGCAGAAAAATCGTGCAGGAGAAGTGTTTTTTTACGTTCGTAAATATATTAATCCTGAATTGTTGACACAAGCATGGTGCAAATTTTACGAGACCATATCATCATTTTCATTAATACCTAGTGCAGCAATTTCCTCGGGTGAACTGGTATCTGTCCATTTGTGCGAGGCACCTGGTGCATTTGTTGCAGCCTTAAATCATTGGCTGATGTTAAATTTTCCCACGATACAGTGGGATTGGGTGGCTACATCTTTGAATCCTTATTATGAAGGAAATTCCTTGTCTCGTATGATCGATGATGACCGTCTCATCGCGCATACTCTAAATCACTGGTGTTTTGGAGCTGACAATACTGGAAATCTTATGGATTTGAAAAATTTAGACTCTCTAGTAAACGTTTCAAAGAGTAAAGGAAAAGTATTATTAGTCACTGCTGACGGCAGCATAGATTGTATGAACACTCCGGCAGAACAAGAATCTGTAGTCGCACATCTTCATTATTGCGAAGCAATCGCTGCAATGCATCTCCTACAGATAGGTGGTAATTTTTTGTTAAAAATGTTTACGATTTTTGAGTACGAAGCTCTGTGTCTTGTTTACCTTCTTAGTTGTTTCTTTAATGAAGTCATTGTAAACAAGCCAGTTACAAGTAAGGAAGGTAATTCGGAAATTTATTTGATATGCTTAGGATTTAAAGGTTCTGAACATATAAAACCTTATCAAGCATTACTAAGGAAGTATTATGCAGTTAGATCGAATGCTGCTATGTTTTCTCAAAGTGACATACCAAGGAATTTTATTAACCAAATGATATCTTGCGGACAATTTTTCAAAACGATGCAGTGCAACATTATATTGAATAATATAAGCTCTTTTAATTCAAAATCAAGAAATGAAACTAATTACAAAGATCAGAGGTTACGGCATGCTGTAGCTAAAAGATATCTGCAAGTTTGTAATTTGAGAAAAATAGAATCGGAAGATTTAGAAATCGTTGGAAAGTCGAAACTTGCTGATACTAGATGTACTAATCTATACATGGTAACACCAGACAATTCGTATAATGAACGTTGTAAAAGAAATGATCTAGAGCCATTGCATCACCTCGAATGTCTGGCAAATGAACTAGAAGTCATTCAAGCTCCAGCATCATTACATTTACCTAAAGTGAGCATATTTTTACTTCATTTTTAAGTATTTAAATGAATGAAGATAAAAGCTGCAGTACTTCTATTCTATCTTTTTTCCACGTGAATGTCTTTGTAATTTCAGTTAAATGATGCTACCGGAGACTTGAAAATAGCTTTGGCAAAACCATTTCCTAGAGCAAGAACATCAAAGTTTTGTAGCGAACGAATCCTACAAATATTGAATGATGCACTTGACATCAAGAGTAAATTATGTAATCACGTGCAATTACCCACCGATGATAGCATGACAAAGTTTAAAACGGAATTACAAAGCAAAGAAACAACAAATTATGAGTTTCTCTATTTTCAATACAACGATGCATTGAAAAGTTACGATACAATTACCAAAATATACAATGAATTGGCGAATCTTGAAAACGGAAAGAGCCTAATTCTATTTGGGTACTCATTATTGATACAATTAAACATCGGTCTACTATATTTCCTTAATCAAACGTTTCAGAGTGTTGAATTAATCGCCGATAGTGAATTGGGATGCATTGTAATGTTAAAGTGTAACGTAACCGATGGAAATGTGCTGAGATGCTTGAAAGCAATAAAAGAAACTGCAGATATCGCAAGATGTGAGGAAAAAGTGGTGTTATCTGTGCTTCCATTGACGATGTTGCACGGTAAGAGATACAGAAGTGAAATTAAAAAAATTAACAAAGTGATGTGAAATCATTATCTGTAAATTGTCTTTTTTTAGACTCAACCTTTCATCCCAGTATTGTGGAATTTAATCACTGGATTATCAAGTGTATCGTCAATAACATTGCTAATGTCTCCACAAATGATAATTGTCGCACGGCAAATGATTCTAAGAATGATTCGACTTCTTCCACAGATGGATTCCTATAAGAATCAGTATTTTGTACCCATTCACACGTAAATACAATAAATCACACTTAAGAAAGTCTTCAGCTTCCGCTAGAAATAAGATATCTTGTATATTCGGATTTTCAAAGCAATTTCTCTTTTTCAAGGTCCATCTAGCAGAAATAGTATATTCTTTTTAAATTTATGTTTTCATTCCCCATCAATAGTTTACTATTTATATATTTTATTTAATTCCTGCGTGGTTTCATCGAAACCTTTCGATGGATGGTCCTTTTCGGAATTCCTTTAAATAATTTAAAGAGTAATCGAACACTAATGATCAATGAATTATTGTAATTACTACAGTGGAATGTTAACAGGGAAGCTTCGGTTTGTTTAACTCGAATGAAAAGTAGGATTTTATTTTAACCAAACAGAGAAACCTTTGCTGACCTCGCGCGTATATCCCCAGGCAAGATTAACGATGTTTAATTCATTGCGTGTTGACCTAAATCTCCATGTAAGAATAAGGTCCACTGCAGTTCTATTCGGATGTGAGGAATAGTAAAAGAGAGCGCGAAGTGTCATCGATACTGGGAAACTTTGTCGGCATGAAACACCTCGGCTAGTACTTCTTGAAATTCTGAAAGTACGGTACGTTTTCTAGATCAGTGTCCACTTCTGCGATGAGATCGAGGGCTCTTTTGAAATGCTGTGCTCGAAGCTTTTCCACTGGTGCAGTTGTTCCTCGGGTATGCATTGTCGGTTCAGGCCCGGCTGGCTTTTATGCTGCGCAGAAGTTAATTAAGGTAGTGCTCAACATTTACTGCCAATTCCAATGTCGGTATGATCTTTCCTAGCAGTAAAAAAGTTTTCGATTATCTTTTAATGAGGGGCTATACCAGTATCAATTGTTGAGAGGTGCTTGTGAATTTTTCTGTCTAGACTCTAAGCGACGTGGAAGTTGATATATTGGAAAGGCTACCAGTACCATTTGGTTTGGTACGTTTTGGAGTTGCACCGGATCATCCGGAAGTTAAAAATGTGATCAACACCTTTCATAAAGTGGCAAAGGATCGGCGTGTTCGATTTATAGGAAACGTTAAAGTTGGTCAAGATGTGACAATCAGGCAACTTAAGGAGAACTATCACGCAGTCCTCCTGGTATGTCTTTGTTTTAAACTCATTCTTGTTCCTGGTGATTCCTTAGCAGTATAATTTAGTATATGTCTTCATTTAATATTCCTCTTGCTGAAGATTCTATTTCATTCAATGATCCTGACGTTATAGAGTTATGGTGCCGAACAAGACAAGACTTTGGGAATTCCTGGGGAGAATCTGGGAAACGTAATCTCTGCACGGCGTTTCGTGGGTTGGTATAATGGAGTACCGTCTGACCGAGAGCTTAAAGTCAATTTGGATGTCGAGGAAGTCGCAATTTTAGGACAAGGGAATGTGGCCATCGATGTGGCTAGGATCCTGGCGGCACCGATAGATAGAATAAAGGTTTACCGTTTGTATCATAGAGCACTGTTTATTCACATCTTTTTGCTTTCCGGGATGTCTCAAGATTCGACGAAGTATACGCTGCACTACCTTTTGTGCAAAAGTCAGTCAATTGTGAGATTCAAATTAAGGTGAAGTGAAACACGTCGACGTCGGTAAGAAGGGTTTCTCTAAATACCTCCGTTGCCGACTTTCGTTTTTATATTGACATCTGCGTCGAATTATAAGAATCGACCGATTTGAGAGGGTTTTCACTTCACCTTAAACTCTTTGTAGATTGACTTACAATATCCAAACCTTAATTTTACAATTTCGTTGAATCTTTGACGAGATCTTATGTTTGAAAATTTCGTAAGAGCTGGAACTTGAATGCGGTGCATCCCATATTGTTAATTTTATTCACTGATACAGTCGATTGTCCTAGAAGACTGACATCACGGCGTACGCTCTAGAAGAATTATCCCGTAGCAAAGTTCGAAAAATCTGGATAATTGGCCGAAGAGGACCGCTGCAAGTAGCCTTCACGATCGCCGAGCTGCGAGAGCTGATAAACCTCGAGAAGTGCAAAATGTTGTGGCGCACGAGTGATTTCACAGGGGTAAGAGAAATTGTCCCTAATCTAGCGAGGCCAAGAAAACGGTTAACCGAACTCATGTTGAATTCATTGGACGAAAGTTCGGCTAACTCGTCGAATGGACACGATAAAGAGATTCGTCCTGTATTTCTGCGAAGCCCAGTTGAGTTCTTTGGAGTAGATTCCGTGGAGGCAGTGAAGCTCTCCGTTAATCGTTTGGAAGGTGACGATGTACTGAAACAAGTGGCCAAGCCTACGGGGGAATTCGAGGAAATATCCTGTGGACTCGCATTTAGGAGCATAGGTTACAAGTCCACATTGATAGACGAAGATCTGCCATTCGATGCTAAGAGTGGTCGGGCGGTAAACGATGCCGGGAAAGTCGGCGACAATCTTTACACAGCCGGTTGGTTAGCCACCGGGCCCGTTGGAGTCATTTTGACCACGATGACGAACGCCTTCCAAGTGGCCCAGCGAATTTGCAAAGAGCTCAATACAGAGGAAAGCAGGCCTGGATGGAACAAGATTTCTGAAATTCTTAACGAGAAAGGTGTGCGAACTGTGTCCTACGAGGACTGGGAAAAGATTGATAAGGTAGAGATAGAGAGAGGGAAAAAATTGGGAAAAGCGAGGGAGAAGATAGTTGACGTCAATGAAATGCTGAAGATCATAGATCAATGACCGGAAGCAGTAATGCTAGTTCTTAAAATAAGTCAGGGAATTTTTATGCATTTATATAATGCAGTGGACTTCAGTGGGTTAACTTAACATAATAGGACGAAGTAAGTGCGATCAACTAAGTAATTCCTGCATTACCAAATGGTAGTTTGTAATTACCAATTCATGGCATGCATGCTTCGGAACCAATTGGAGATGCATTGTTAAAATGAACTTATATAGGTTTTTTAAATGCTCAATAAAACCCGACATGAAGGTCTGAGTGACTTTTGTGTTATTTGGGTAAAATATTATATGTTTAAGGTGGAGTGAAACACGTCGAGAAATTCGATCGATGTCGGTAAAAACGACTCTTCTAAATATCTACGTTATTAACGTTCATGTTTGAATTGACAGCTGTGTCCAAATATATTGGGTATTGTACTAAATAGCATACTTCGTGTGTCATTTCCGTACAATAATTATAAAGAAATCCACAAATATTTTTGCTCCGATTTTTACTTGGCTTTAACTTTAATCTCTTTTTCTATTCCCCTATATTTGTTTTCATCGCAATATATTTCAATGATTCACGACACGCATGAATTATTTATCACTCTATCCGCGTATAATGTTTGGTAGGCAAATGGAGAGTCATCGCAGAGATTAAAAATTTATTTCCGGTACTATAATTTATTCTCATAGCTTAATAATAGTTGAAATGATATAATTAATTATTAATATTGGCAGCAGTCTACGGATTTGCTAATGAAGCAACGGAGTACATTCAATGCGATTTCATACAAATTACGGTAATCTGAGGCGCCTCTTTCTCGATGCCCAACTTAAACAAGCAGTCGATAAAGCGAGCTTTTTCACGTCGTGTAACAGGTCACATTTCAAATGCCTTTATTCTCCAAGATCGTAATTAGATTTGAGTACAATATATTCTTCATTAATATTTATACGCATATTTTTGTATATATATATATTTATATATTTATATGTATGCACGCGCGCGTATGTGTACATTATGCAAGAGATCGCTCGATGGCTGCTGTCCAGCCCACAGGAACATAAAAGTCATTTAAGAATATAATTTTTGTTTTCATAACGCAGCTATCTACACAAACATTAAGGAATCGCGATTTAAATTAACCTTAACCCTAGGTCGTAGTATATATTATTTACAAAAAAGAGCGAAGGGACTCCCTTCCTTTCGCAAAAATGCAGATTGTCACGGTATATCATAACTCGGCCTCAGTTTACATCCGGTCCCGAAAGCTCATTACTTTGTAAAAGTGGCTTCTTGCCGAGGGAGATCTACGATGATCGAATTGGGGATTCCGATGAAATTTTCATATGTTCCGCATTTAATAATGCAGTACATGCAATGCATATGGGAGGCTGTTTTGATTAATAGACCTTAGATGAATTTTTTCATTTTGAATCTAGAACCGCACCATGTGCACCGACTTTCAAGGTTCATCCAACATCCAATTTTGAGATGTTCCACATTGAAGAGTGCAGTACATGCTACGCATATGGGAGGCTGTTTTGATTAATAGACCTTAGGTCTTGAATTTTTTTCATTTTGAATCTAGAGCACGGTATGTGCACTGACTTTCAAGGTTCATCCAACAGGGTCGCTTGGCGAAACCACAAAGTATCAGGCTTTGGGCCGCTAATTTACTTAAATGAAACGGAATACGTGCCGATTTTTTTTACGAATACCTTCCGCAAAATCCATACAAATTTCCGAGCCCGACACGTCTCGCCTTCGTAGCAAGAACAAATGCGGAAACATCACATACGGTTTTACGTAGAGCTTCTCTACGGAATACATTTATTCTCCACAAGGGAAGAACGTGGAGATAGTCGAGTTACGCATTAATTATGTAAATGCCGTAGAAAAAAGAAAAAAGGAAAATAACTCGCAATTTGGGACGCGATGCCGAGGCTCGTTCCTTATGGCGACGATGGGGAAAATGGCTTAAAAATTGAGCTCTAGTTAGAAACCTACACTGAGAACTCTCACTTTGCGAAAGTTTAGGCTCTTTCTGGATTGTGTCGTCATCGGTTGCCCGACCTCGTAATATAATTATAATTTACGAAAGGGATTTACCAGTTAATAAGTGCAGCGTGATGCTCCTCGCAATGGAATGACTCTATCGCGAAATCAAATTCGAGAAAGGGTAATCAAAGGTTCGGGCATTTTGAATGATAGTCCAGGAAGCGGACCACCTAGATAATTATTCAAGAGCACGGAGGTTTTCAATGTCTGTCTCGAATGTCATTTTCGCGATCATCTTCCAACGTGGAGCATGTTTTGGTATGACTTTCAATCATGTGTTATAAAAACGACAATTCGGCGGCACATATACGCCTGAAACGGATAACATCCAGACCAAAAAGGGTACATGACTTGGGTAACTACTTGAAGGAGTTTCAATTCATACTTTTCTTACTCACGAAGTTACCGATGCATTTTTAATTACGAATTAGTGTACATCTGCAATCGACCGGAACTCCGCTTCTTTTTTTTTTTAATTAAAGTTTCTGAAATGCTAATGAAGCATTGAGCACTTTGAATTGAAAAAAAGAACTAATTAAAGTACTTTTCTGATATACATTCAAAGAACTTTATACTTGATCAACATTATCGGGATAGCTGGCAATTAATTACGGGGAGACCTATCGAGAACAGGCGTGCAATAATTAACGATTGGAAAGCGCCGATGAATATCCTTTTACAGAGAATTATAAATAAAATCATTTCAAGCAGGTACCTAAGTCTGTACGTGACACATCGACGTGTAATGACGAAAATACATTTTCCTTTTGCTTTTTCTTAAAGTGAAGAACAATATCACCGTTCAACTGGACCTCTGCGGATGAGAAGAGTCATATCACATGCGCATGCTCTTCTCGCCACAAAAAACATTCTCCTAGGCGCGCGATCACGTTGAGATAACTACAATAAATATCACACAGAGCAATTGAAAATGTATATATTAATCCTGTCCAAATCGGGGGATCATCTCTTGGTGACGAGTTCCTTTATGCTACAATTAAAACAGCTATTCGATAACCACAGCGAACCTCCCAACGTCCGCTTGACAAAAATAATTTGTGTGTGTGTGTTTGTAATTTATTTATATATAGGTGTACTTTCTATTTTTTCTCTTTCTTTCAGGCATACGATTGATCCAGTGATATAGCTATCTTGTTCCCCTTTTCCACCCAGTTTTTCAGCCGTCCTCGCAATTCCTCCAGGCTTTTTGACTTCGCCTTGTTTATTCTCTTGTACTTAACGTCTTTTGGTTTCGTGACTGATCTGTGATTACTCATTACCCTGTTATAGGTCACCTGGAACAAACAAAGTATTTAAGCGATCTGCGGTTTGCCAACGATGTTATAATTATTGTCATTATCGTATTATTTCGTACTTAAGGAAATTTTCTCAGTGATTATTAAAGCAAATGTCTGGGGGAAATGAAAAGAAAAGTGAAATAAATGTTAGGAAAGAAGCCGACGACGACTTGCTGGTTCTTTTCAGGGTGTAATAAAGGGACACGGTAAAAAATGCAGGACGCTTTATGTGCACTTGCAAACCGAGCAGAGTTTTACGAATTAAGGTCATACAGCTCTTAAGAAGGAGCCTTGTATACGATGCGAGACGTTTTATGACCTCATCTATTCAAAGAAAGATTAGTGAATTTTATGAATTATTAAGATATACAATTTTAATAAAGATGATTTGTAGTAATTTCCACGAGAAAATTTCCTAATGAAGGCTGCGCTGTCGCACAGTGGCGAAAATGACGAGAAAGCTCTTTTGAATAACATTCGTTACATATCATGCTATTCCAGTGTTATGTAATTGTAACATAGTCTGTTTGGTGGGGAATTTAATTTTTGACGTTTCGTCATTTTCGACACCGCGTGTCGAGGGAAAAATGCTGGGAAGTCGGCCAGACCTGCGCCTGTTGACTCTCGTCTTTAGGCCTTTCGCTGTGCTGGGAATCCGTTTCCTGGGCGAGTCGCTCAAAGCTGCCGTAGAGATCCTGAAGTCTGCCTTTGCCCGGACCCGGGCATTTACTTTTCCTACTCTCATACTCCGAGTTCTCCGTCGATTCCGAAGGGTCCTGATTGTTTTCGCTGTCGGCGTCCTCTTCCACGGAGTACACCGTCTCCAAGATTTCCGGTCGCCTGAGGAACCCATTGCACCTCCTTATCGAGGTGTATTTGTTGGAGGGGTCGACGGCATCGGAGACGGACCGAATTACGGTCACGTCGGTGATGTTCGATCGGAATCTGCAATTCGTCGGCATAAATTAGACCCACCATTACATACATTAAATGTTAGCAATTATATCAAAAACGCGAATGGTGGCGATAGGGATAATAGTTATAAATTCTTCTGTAAGACAATGAAACAAGAACCGCCTCTAGGATGCCGTTACGAGAATTACGGTATGAAAGGGACTATATATATGAAACATTAAAATATTTATAACACTTATTAAAAAAAGTGTTTAATACGAATCGACTGATTTGAGGGGGGTTTCACTTCGCTATAATCCCTTCCGGAACCAGCCATGGGAGGAAAAAACAGTTTTCGGAAGTCGATGGAGTACCGTGGAGGAGCCGGGTCGTCGGTCGATTCCTCGAGGACGACGGCACTGTCGCTGTCGCCCAGGCTGTCCAGTCTATCGAGAGCGTCGCACGGGGGCGAGTCCCTGGTACTGGTGGTCCTCTCCGCTAGTCTGCTCTGTAGCTGGCGAATCACTCGCTGTTGCCTCAGAATGATGGCCTCTCTCTGGGCCAGGCTAGCTTCGATCTCTTTTTGCTTCCGGCAGAGTCGCGACTCGAAGAGAAGCAGTTGCGACGAAAGGGTTCGCAGTTGCTCGGCCTTCTCCCGCGTTAGTCGGCCGACCAGGTCCTCCTGGAATGAATTTAAGTACCCTTAAGGTGATATCGAAGGCGCTGAGAAATTTAATCGACGTCGATAAAATAAAATTGGAATGTATCAATTATGGTAAAAAACGAAGAATTTAAAAAATTGATTTTTAATGCAACGTGGAACTCAACGTTGATCCTCCGTGACTCAAATCCGGAGATAAAACTGCGAAGAGACTGTGGAGACTGTTTTGCAAACGTTCTATATTTATCTCTTCACCTGAATAAACAGGTCTGGCTTATTTCAAAGCAATTCCGTTATACATTCGAATGGATCTCTAAAAGAAGGAAAGAAAATCCCCGACTACGAGAAAAGTAAAGGCGTTCGCCACGGTTGGACAGTTTCGCCCTTCTTGCAGAATGTTAATAATTTTGATCGATAGCCGTATCCTTTAGCGGAAATGCATCGAAAGTTAAAATAATATATGGGACGCCACACCCATAAGTTAATTCTGCCATATTATTGATATTCGTTCACCTTGATCGCGGGCCTCGGAAAAGAATGCGCAGATTATTTATCAGGTTTTCTTATGAAAATATCCTATCACAATTTTGCTATTCTGCTAAACCGTAACGAGACAAAGTACGTATTCATTGTGGGTTCCGACGCGAGACGGCGAGATTATTTTCCAAGTTTTTCTTCGAAGAGGATAAAAAAACCTCCACCTTGATCGGTATTTTACGACATCTATGTATCGAGAGTGCAAGTGGCGAAGTAGCGTGCGATGTCGGTAAAGCAGCTCCGCATCGTTATTCATCGCACCGGTCCCAGAACGCAACATCCGGCCTGTTTTGCATGAGCGGACCGGGCATAGGCTCTCTTCCTATAAGGAGCCCATTATTCCTGCATTGTCTCGCATAAATGGCTGGCTGGGAAAGCGCGTCGCTCCCGCGAGCCGTCGATTGTGCGGCGAGGGACCGCTTATGAATAAAACTAACCCGGTTCGAGCGAGAGCCGGCCTCCTCTTTTCCGTATTTCCTTTTTCCTTCGTTTCCTCTTCTTTACGCGGCCGTCGCGCGTCCGAGCCGCGACTCTTTGAAATTAATATTAAACGGTCTATCCGCGCTAACGGGTCTGGGCTTCGCGGAAATCCAGTCGGTTCAATTTTCACGAATTTTCGACCCCACTTTCCGCCGCCTATTTCCACGCAAATGCGGTTCGCATTTGAATTCCTTGGAAGAATAAAAGGCAGGACCTCGCGAAAAGAGGAAGAAAAAAACTGTCGTATCGAGATCAGACGGTAAAGAATCATTTTTGGAACCCTGTGGTGCCTCGACTTCCGGCAGCTTCGCAAACGAGCTCATTCTCACCTGCAACTTGAGCGTCCTTCTCCAGGCCAGCATTTGGTGCGCCTGCGCCCTTTGTCTCGATCTGAGGGCCGCTATCACTGACTTCGCCTCCTCCAAGGATGTGACTTCCACGTCGCAGTCCTTGATCGGCTCGCCGCAGGAGTCGCTCACTCGACCTTCCGTCACCGTAGCCAAAGGACTGCTGTCCATCGACGTCTCCTCGAAGCTGGAAACAAAAAATCATTTCACGTTAACGCATTTCGATGAGTACCTTTTATTTAACATTTCTACTTAAATAATATCATTTCGATTAATATCTCTACTTAAGCTTCATCGATACAGGCACGATATGCGACAAAAAAGAACGTATCGTAAGGTATATCGAATATTTTACACAATAAATGTCGGACAGCGCCATCTTACGATAAGTAGAATGTACATTTAAAATTTACTAATTCCAAAAATCAATTTATTCTCACAGTTGTGGGAATAAGGAAATGAAGTTACAAAGTTAGGCTTATCTCCGAAAGTCCTGTCGCTCTTATTGTTAGGTTAGAAATTGCCGATCCATCGATCTCGCGCACTCGCGAAAGTGAATTTATCCCGTGATCTCTCCCGATATGAAATCCAATAAGAACCGCAAGGATCGTCGACCGCACGCTTTCATAGCAACTAACCGAGCGTATTGAGTGTCCTCGAACGATAAATATCAGATATCGCGTATCGGCCATCGACTGTCACACATCAAACGTTATCGTGAAAAAGCAAGTTCCTGATTTTCGCGCGGACTTGCAATCGAGCCATCCTTTGGACGTAACCCATCGCGACGTAAAGAAAACCCCACGTGCTTCACCGTTAAAAAAAAACATAATAATTTTATAACATTTTCGTTGGAAGTTTTATTCAGACACGGTATAGTAATTTTATAAGGTATTTTCAAATGAAATGTCATATCACCTTAAACAGTTCTACCGCAGCCTTATGTACTAAAAGTGTATTAATTTTATGAATATATTTTATAGGGTATGGATCAGGGCGTGGAACGCATCGTCCGCGATTGGTAACGGAGTCGCGTATCTTCGGGCGTTTCTTCTACCTTCGGTGGGGAATTAACGTAAATCTAAGGTCTATACTGACGTCCGATGCGAACAGGGTCGGATCGGTACGTACCGGTACGGGGACAAGTACGAGCGAAGCCGCGAGGGGAGTCGAGCTCCGCTAGGAATACGGTCAGGTGGCGGCAACGACGGCGAGTCGCACGAAACCGCAGATGGCTTAAAGTCGTTGTCGAGACTCGCTCCCTTACTATATCGACTCTCGGTAATTTCAGAGTTACACTGTTAAAAAAAATATAATAATTTTATAACGTATTTTCAAATAAAATGTATAGCATATATTACAAATTTAGCGCATACGTGTAATAAATTTATAAATTCATGTATAATGTTTAAAAATAAACTTACGTAAACGATCGTAAAATTAGACTCATCTAAATGACTTGCAAACAATGCGTACCAAATGACTTTCGAACATCAGATTTATAATTTTACTGCACCCATATGCACTAAAAGTGTATGAATTTTTTTAACAGTGTAGATACTTCATCGTCTATTTCACTGTGCCGAATGGTAAGAATTTCATCATTCTAGGAAGAAAAATGTTGAAAGCGAGTCGTACTACAGGGTCACAGCGAAACAGCCGCAATTGTGGATAAAATTTAAAAAAGAGAAAATTATACGTTTCCTCTCTTCCCCTCTTCATCTCTCTCTCTCTCTTTAATCTTATAGCTATCCCCATTTAGTGGTAAAATTATGTCGACGGCGATTAGCTCGAGAGCGTCGAAAATAAATGCTCTCTAGAGCGATATATGTATAACAAGGGAGCGTTTACGAGGGGCAAAACGGGTCGCTGTTAGGACTCGCTCCGTTCTATGCGCCCATCCATTTACGTACGTATAGTATGGTCATTATCAGGGTTTTTACTCGCACCAAAGTCCGACGGGAAGTGCGCTCGACCGAGTGGAAAAAAAGTTTCCCCACCATCGCGTAAAACCGCGAATCGCATTAGGTAGCTGTCGTGACTCGACGTCGGCCGAAGAGATTTCAGGGAAAAGGGCGCGACGTTGTCCTTTTACGAGCCGAGACGGCATTCTCAGATGGAGCTTAGGTCGCTGCCAAGACCGTGTGACGGCGGACCCGCCGAGAGCATTAAGCCGCTTCGCGGCTCGACAAAGGACTCGATTCGCGACGATCCCGTTGAAAAATATTCTTCGGTCAGAAACTGCGGCCAATGGATATTAAGAACAGGTGGAGGCGCAACCATGGCGTGCTGCGACCGCTGCGAAACCGCAGATGGGCTTATGTCGCTGTCGCGACTCTGCGTCGAGTTGCACCTGTCTGCGCAGGAGCTTACGACTGCGTGCTCGGGACGTTCCCTCTCGTTTGCGGCAATCGGGACTATAGAGTCGATAAAAAGTCCTCCATAGCTTTAAAAAAAAAAGTGTCTTATTCGAGCCGACCGATTTGGGGGGTTTCACTTCACCTTAATGTGTCGTCGAAATGAATTTCATTATTTAGACGTTTGAAACTGAACGTTTAGAAATGTTCATTTACGAACCTTGTGCAATTTTTATATTTAGTGTTTACGAAATTTAGTGGGGTTAACTTTTTACGCGGATTGGCAGAGTATATATAGAGGGGAATGTATCCGTCGTAAGTTTGTTAATCGATATGATATATGGCACATAAGAGCGGTAATATACCGGATGCCACCCTCCGACCATTTCATTGCACATGGCGAGTGACCTCATTTCCGGCTTTCGGGACTTTTCATCGGAAACTCAAGTTCAAGAGACTCGTTTCGCCGACTCTTCGGGTTTTATGAAGCACAACCTCGAGGCAACTTCACGATTTCCCTTGTACCTCGTTAACGGGATTACTGCGGCAGAAATAACTGATTTAAATATATTAAGCAAATTTCATCAAATCCGTCCCTGGAGTATTTGATTACAAATTTTGTAAGAAATATTATTAAAACCTGCGCTTATTACACGCCGTGATATATTTGCTGGAAAAGAACTTAAAAAAATATTCAGTCTGTATGTTATTTATAAAAATGTTCCATTTCTATTACGAGAAATTATTGTTGATAACCTTCGTAGACCTCATCGGCGTAAGAGCGTATGTAGAGCAGTAATAATTTGCAAAGCTTCTCGCGTTACAATAAAGTTAGAAAAAATCTCTCCTACATGGTAAGGTCAACATTTTTTATCGCGGTGTTCTCGTCAATCGTGATAAGTTTGCGAATAAAGGTATTACATAAATCGTGCTGGTTTTAAAACTAGAACTCGTACAAAGAAAAATAGAAAAAATAAGTTGTTAATCATTTTTCCTGACTCTTTCATATCACCTTTAAGTCAATTTTGATATACGAAAGTAAATTGAAAAGAATGGGAAGATTCTTTTAGAAGTGGCTGAAAATGTTGTAAACTTTTGACAATTTCACGAAACATTTTATTCCGAAAAATCAGGAAAAGAAAAGAAAAAGTCAGTCCTTGCGCGTCGTGCGGGAATACAGGTTACATATGCAAAGCGACCACTGCGGAAGTGGAACGCTAGTTTTGCTGAGCTAAGACGCCAAAATGTGTGGCATCGTAATACTTAAAGATATGGATGTAGAAACAGCCTTGGCGATTACGTAGAAGCAGGCTGATATGCAAACTAGTCGTTGCGGCAGACCGTATAAGCAGCAGGAAATTAGGCCGCACCTGCAATCGTTTCCGGATTCTCTTTGAAAGAGCCAGAAAGAGCCACCGCGTGTTTATGTCCTCTAGATAAGCTCTGTGCTGGAGGAAAAGAAAGGCGGGTGCCAGGAAAGAATTAAGAATTAGCCCGATTAATGAAGGAAACTAGAAACTACTTCAAGAAGGACCCAAAGGGCCTTGCCTTTTTTATTATCGTGTCGTTCTTTTAAATGCCCTTTTTATCGATGAATTTAAGATCGAAGCCAAACCTCGAGAGATCGTTCCCGGTGAGTCGTGTGATACGACTCTCGGTTGGCAATGACGTTTCTCCCCGAAAAATTCGCCCAGTTTGGAGAAAAGTGTATAATAAGTATTTTGACTTTTTGTTATGTATATATCACTTTCATGTCACCATAAGTAAAAAAAACGAGAACGTAGAAAACTTCTGGGTATTTCCTTTTGCAAACGGGTAGAGATGGAAGTCACTCTTAGGGTAATTTATTTCACGTCTGAAAACACTGAACCAACATCTAATACGTCTTTCCCCTCTTTTGAATTTCCCCGGTTGTGAGTTTTAGTGTTTGCTTGACGAGAACCTTCGATCACGGAGGAGAATCCACACGAATCGTGCGAAACGAGCCCGGGATGAAAAATTCGAGTAGCGATCGACTGCGTGCCAAATTGGTCGCTAAATACACGGTCGATCTCTTGAGAGTTGCGGCCGCTCGGCAGATCGGCTGCTCCGACTTTTACCGCTTTTCTCACCACCGTGCCCAATTCCTTTCTGTTACGGCGGAACTTTCTCGATCTGCGAATTCCGTCACGATGGCGAATCCCGTCCTCCCTCGACTTCGCTTGTGCATCTCGGCTGACTGTGCGGCCCCGCAAAAACAGGACGGACTTTTCCTTTCCTTTCTTTTCTTTTTTTTTTTTCATTTCTTCTTCCTCTCCAACCTCGAACGTTCGTACGAATTTTCATCTCGCGGGGTGAGAGAGCCTCACAAAAAAAAAACTGCTCCGTGTCACAAGGAACATTGACAAACCCGTTTTATGCCGTAGATGCGCAAAATACCAATCATTTTTGAGGTTAATGCAGTATCCGTTAGACACCTTAGCTAACTCAACTGTTAAACTGTTTTGTGTATTATTCCTTTGTTTCGTATTAGAGTTTGTCTTCTTTATGGGTTGTAAGAGCATGAGGAGTTAGTAGCTCTCCATGCGGTTGTTTCTTTGTGTGGGACGAAGCATTACCGGACGTCTCCCGCGTGCTTTGTTTCCGTGTAGGTTTTAATATATCGTTATATGGTTTTGTTTTCGGCTTCGTTTGTTCTCTTGGGTGCAGTTATTTTTAATGCACAGGTTTTTATTGTGTAGGTATTTCGCTTAAAACAAATGTTAGTTTATACAACGAGTTTTTCGCGAGACCTTCGGCGATCGCAATGGCGGATTAATAATTATTTATGGATGGCTCGATAAATCCGCGTACCGGAATTCCTACGAAAAACGGTCATATATTATCGACCACCGTAAAGAGAGAAGTGTTGACTTTGCAAAATCACTGCTCGTGGGCGGAAATATAAACGTTTAGATATCGAAGGGAATCACTTCTCCAATCACAGAGCTGATCGCAGGGGAACGCTCAATGTGAGTTTGAACAGCGAGGAAACATTGGTTTCTATCTTACGCTTATTTTTTCAACGGAAGAAAATCAATCTCCTTTTCTTTACTCTTGGAGTTTGTTTTTTCATTTTTGCACGTGGATTTTTTAAGAGTAGACGTTAAGTACGTCACGAAAAGGATGGAAAAATGGAAGAATCATGGAAAACAATGAAAGGCATACAAGAGCTTCTACTCATCTTTGCGGATTATCCTCAGTCTTGTTTTTCTTCCCCTTCGCGCCAACGTCCTTCAAACCGATGAGAGCTTTTCGGATAAAGAAAATAAGAAAAGTCCGTCGATGGGGAGTCGGTGCCATTTGAGTTTTTCGCGCTCGGCCGGCGACTTGATCCGTTAGAGCGAAACCGCGAGACCGGCAAGCGGGCGAAACTGCAGATGCGCTTTCCTTGCCGCTCGAAATGCAACTACGGGCTTTTGCCCTTCGTAGCCCTCCACGAGCTAACTGTGTCGGTTTGCACAGTCGTCCACCAATACCTTTCGCGAATCCAGGTGCCACTGGGTAGGGAAACGGTGCAATCGCGATTTCAAGGCTGACCCTGTGGCGTCCCCTCGTGCGAACTCCCGCTATTTTGTACCCGCCGCCATCTTGTCCCCCTCCGCGCATGCGCACTCCACGGCGATAACATACTTATTCGTTGTCAGTACTTCCAAACTACATCACTTCCCAAGTAGAAAAACAATATTGCTTAAATATTGGTTCTCGCATATATAAATATTAACCATATATTTTGATTAACATAACATAACGAGTCGTAAGGATCTTATGGTTCTGAGACGAAATCACGAAATGACTTCAACGCTGTCTCGTTATTGCTCATTAAATGCACGGAATAACATAGCGCTTTTTGCGAGAGATGCATCACTATGGAATCTCAACTTGTTAACCCAATTATTAAGTGAAGCTTAGCTAGTCAAATTGCGTGTGCAAGTTGGAAGCCCAATTGGCCAGTTTTCGATGGAAGTGCCTGTTAAGTACTTAAGTCTCTTCAAATTGGTATAGCCGGTCTTAATGTTCGCATTCACAGCCGCAAATTTAACGTAGATGGCGGCTGAGATCCAAACTGCCACTAAAAAGCACATCTTTCTAGATGGGCCTCTTAAATTTCAGGGAATGACTGCGAACGTGCGCTGAAACTCTATCGTGGACTTCTGATGAGAATTTAAACGTTCTTATATATACGTTTGTATAATTACGTTTTATGATCTGTGATTTCCATGTCAACTAAATTTTCAGAAAAGTATCTTATTCGAATCGACCGATTTGAGGGGGATTTCACTTCACTTTAAGGGAGGGGTATACCACTGCAAACTCAAGTCGGTGCTTCATTTTCTGAAGAATAACGTGAGGACTAATTTCAACGGGAAATGATAGCGAACACATCGTCACGATTCCAGGATGTTGATTTTAATGACCGGTTTCGTAATCAAAGAAACCGATTCGGTCTCTCGCCAAGTGCATAATGTGGAGCGTATTCCTCTGATAATAACGCACTGCACATGTATTGAACAACGGATTACATTTCTCGTCCATTCCCGACCTGATTCGCTTACATAAATGATCCATATCAGGTGAACCGAAAATCCATTAATTAATAAATCCAGTGTACCGAAAATTCACCAATTAATACATTTTCCGATATTAATGTAAGCCGATATTCGCTACCTCAACGCAACGTGGAAGTCCTTTTTGGATCATTAAATAATCGCCGAATGAACTGCATTTTTTTTTCGCTTTCGTGACTCCTGTTTACCGTTAGACTCATTAGATAATTATTCATGCAATGTTTTGTTATAACGAAAGTCGCGTTTACCGTTTACTCGGTCTGGATGAAATTAATGGAGGGTGGAGCGAGTGGAAGGATGCATGAACAGAGAAAAAGGGAAGAGGAAGCAGCAAAGGGGAAAAATAAACAGGGTTTCGCACAATGGCGAATTTCCCAGCGAACCGCAAGCTCCGCATGTCAAGTTGAAAACATGTCAAGGCCGTCTTCCTGTTTATATTTCCTCCCCTAATAGTCACGATCTCTCATAACTCAACATATATCCGAGTTTCTCAATTTTCCAGGACGTCAGCGAAAAGCGTTGACGCTTAAGCAAGAGAGAGAGAGAAAGAAAGACTTTCGAAAATATCTGTAGGGAAATTTATCTTCCAGGTCACGTAGTCGTCAAATCGTCGTCATCGATTTATTTCCAAGAGGAGATCAAACATTTTCTGCGCTGAATATTCATACCACTCGGAAAAATGATTTCCTTTCGCGTATTGTAATCCCTTCGTGTAGTTAATATTACCATTCCAAATGGTGATCACTCTTGCACCTTTTAGGCGCATCGCCATGGATACCTATTCGCAAGGTTACATTCCCCATTTATGTGGTTTTACTTTCCACGGAATTTTAACCACGTCCCTATAGTAATTATAACCAAATTATTTGTTTTTTTTTTTTCCGTGGCAGGAGATGGTTAATTTCAAATGTCTCGGTCAATTGGCCAATACCCACTGGGTGGTAACATTTTTTCAACTTTCTTCCCCGCGAACAGAGCCAACCGGAAGTCATGGCGGCGGTCCGTCCGGAAGTGCTGATGCGCTCAATGCTTCGCTTCCTGTCCGTCCCTCCACGCATCGTGCTACGTTACGCACACAGGAGTTTCGCGTGAAGTGCGGATGCCATATGTTAAAATACACGGGCGAACGAGTCCGCGGGTGTATCAGCCTCGACACGTTCGGCTTACAGCGGGCGCATGGCGAGTGTCTGCGATTCCAATGCCTTTCGCGTGTGCACACGTGAGAACGTCGGTACGACCTCGGGGATTGCGACGACGCTCTTTGGAAGCGGAATGCAAAGCAGTCATACCTGCTGGCGGTCTTGTATCGGTAATTAGCAACCGTACTGGCCAGTATGACATCTGCGAGATACAGCGACGTTACAATACCGCGACAGGGAAATGTTATTACAGGAACAATGGGCTAATTAACGCTCACCCCTAAAAGTGTAATTCCGTGTTAAAGCAATTTGGCCAGAGTGTGGGTACTCCAATAATTCTGACCGCTCGAGATGTATCCCCCTTCCGTGTAACGATTACTAGAAGATTCATCTAGAAATTAGAAATGAAATTTTATGGGTGTCCGGACCTTCGTTCTGCATTTAGAAAAATCCTTTTTACCAACGTCGATCAAATTTCTCGACGTGTTTCATTTCATCTTAAATTTATTAATGAAAAATAGGGCGGACGTTACATGACTATTGGCTAATATCAATGGAGTTTGATGACCGTTGAAATATGACACTATCACGGTAAACTGAAATTCTTTTTCACCTGGATTTCTTTGACTTCAGAAATCGGGCCGCAGCGGGAAATGCGTAATAATTTATATTCCCGGAAAGCGACAACATTCGACGCAATATGCGACTGCCACGCACCGACAGGAGAACTGAAAATCGGAGAAAGCTTGACAGAACTGGCGCGTGTCCGTGTCATGCCGAACAAAAATAACTACAACTACGGTTATGTACGGGAGACATGTTATTACGTATCGCGCATGATTTATATTCCGACGGCATGACACAATGGACCGCGATAATGCGCGCGCTTGCCTCTCTCCTACGACTAAAGAAAAGAAAGGCATCTCTTTCTTACTTTGCATAACTAAATGTATCTTATAGTCGTAACGTGTGGTTTTGTACTATTTTTCGAGGCTGGCGAGGTGAAGTACCTAAAACTACCCTGTCAGAAATATTCATAAAATTCATGCACTTTTAGTACATGTGATTCTAGTAGAATTACACGTTTAATATAATCGACTGATATAAGGGGAGTTTCACTGTACCCGAACTAACCAGCCGAGAATTATGAGAGCAATGGTTACCCACATAGAATTTCCTATAATTCAACTAATCGAGCGAAACTATAAATATTCGTTATGCCGATACATCCGACGACGCGCGATAAGTACAACTGAATCACAGTTGGTCGAACCGGAGTTTTTTTTCTTTTTTTTCGATGCACCGAAGTCCTGCTACTGCAGTGGTTATGAATCACTCTGTGTATTTCCCCCGTCTGCTCGTTAATGCTAATAAATTCAGCAACCCTCGTCGACCCACGCAAAAGTCGATAACAAAAGCGAACGCGGACACGATAGAGGGAAAATAATTGAATTCCTGGTATAAAAATGTGTATTTACCTTCGGCTCAGTCTTACGGCAGGTGTTCTACAATTTTAACAACCTCCCGTTAACGAGAGACATCGTTGATCCAAAATGATGCACAAAGGAAACGAGAGCTGAACTTATCGTAGGCGCACATCGCCTGTTCGTTTCAACGTCAAGTAGATACAAATTAAAAAAATTAAATGATGTCGTTGGATGGGTTCGGATGTATTCTTAGTTATCGGAATCTCATGATAAATATTCTATTAAGAAATCAACTATCTCCTCCAAATTAGTTATCTCGGATTTTCTATTTATATTACTACGTAGGCAACGTAAGTATTTAGAAAAATCTTTACTGAGGTCGATTAAGTTCCTGGCCCTGGTTCGTTTCACCTTAACACGGGCAACGATGCGGTAACAAGGGTAACGAGGGTAAGGAGGGTAATGTGACGGTAACGTGATGGTAACGCGATGGTAACGTGAGGGCAACGCGACGGCAACGTGACGGCAACGCGACGGCAACGTGACGGCAACGAGACGGCAACGGGGCACCGCGCGGAACGGCAAGCCGCGAGCATGCGTATTTTCCGCGTAGCCCGCGGCTAGGCCGTTCCTCGGCCTTGCCGAGCGGGATTCCTTAGACGCGAACGAGACGTGCGCCCCTTTTTATTTATTTCCTCCCTTCGTGCCGGCTTTTATTCCGGGCTCCACCCTCGGGCGAAGGCATCTTCCGTCGGCGTAATCGCGGAATGACTGCCTCTCCGCCTGATATTACTAAATCCGAGGGCCATTTCTCCATTTAGGAAAATCTCTTTCCTAAACGGAGAAAAATAAGGGCTTCAAAGTTACAGATGCCTATCCGTTGGAAACTTCTGCTCTCGATACAGTTAAAAGCTGTCCCATAAAACAATGATTCGTGACCTAGAACCCCTTAATACAATTTCTCGTAAACGAACAACTTTAATTTTACTTCAGTGCATTTTGTATGAATTTCATTTCCAAGCGAAATGTAATTACGTTACCGTTGTACGTACGTGTACACGAGTACTGTCACGCACACAATGCGTACTCGTCCCTTTCGGAGTCAGTGTCCGGCCCGGTGGCAGCTGGTAATAACAACGACGCAACAATAATGGCACGTCATTACTGCTGGACAAGCGGAACATGCGAGGCAGGTACTAATTACAATAGGAGATATATACACGCACCTATTGCGTACACCTGGAAGCGGCAAAGAGTACCGAGAACACTCGGCAACGGAGAGCACCCGAAGAGTGAGGTGAAACCATTGGGTCTGTAATCTGGACTGACACGTGTCTTTACCCGGGTGGCCGTAAAAGGCGCAAATTTGCTTTTCCAGGGGAAGACTTCCTTCTTCCGGATCGACTGCGCGCGCAAGAGGAGACTCACCGGAACCGGCAAATCCGCTTCGACTTTTTCATCACGCGGAAACGCCGGCCTATCCTTGACTCTCTAGGGCATACGTGGTTTCAAGTAGAGAGCACAACCACGAATAAAGAGACCTACGAGGCCACTCTTCACTGTTAAAGTGTATCCTTTTTACGGTTGAAAATTGAGAGAAAAGAGAAGAAGGCGGATTAGGTTTTCGGGAGTACCCGCTGTGTCGAAATTTCGCTCTTACTACCCCGTTAGAAATATTCATAAAATTTATTTTACACGGAAGACGCAATGTGCACCACGAAGTCGATGGAATCGAGCAGTCGAATGCAACCGGACAAAACGGTTTCTCGAACTTTCACGGTCCGTGGAAATCGGAGAGCGTTGCACCAGACGACGCGTGCGGTTCGAGCCGATGTATTTACGAACGCTCGCTGGTAAATCCACGCTCCCATATAAAAAAGAAAACATTTTTACGAAAGAAGAAAAAAAAAATGTACGTGACCGGTGGATAAATGTGGTCGTAAATGTGGATATTCGATTTTCAACTTCAAGCTAATTAACGGTTAGAGTCCCTGACCGCTGAAATTGTTTACAGGGGATATCCACGTCGGATACTAGCGCGAATGTTTTCGACGTGCAGCGTATATTCGCATTCGCTCACCTTCCTCTATTTTATGGTGCTAAAAGACCCACGGAAGAGAGACTTTTAACGGGAACGCGTTCCGCCACTCGGTCGTCCATCTTGCGCTCTCGAGTGATCCCGGGTCGACCTCTGAGGGGATGCGAAAGTGCCGTGCAAACTCCTACGCGATCGTGGCGCCACTCAAGGTGAACTACGGAAAGCTATATACGTATCCTTGTCGGATACGTGGGAGTAGCAAGAGACGGTAAATACAATACTGAATATAATTCGACACAGCTGTCAATATAAAAACAAACGACAACGTAGGTATTAAACATAGAAGGTATTTATACGTTTTTTACCGACGTCAATCAAGTTCCTCGCCGTGTTTCACTTCACCTTAAAAACTAGCGAGAAACCGCACCGTCGGTATGCCCGGTACAAGGTAGGTTACGAACTTTAACTGTAACGGAAACGGAACCGAGCGGAGTTCGTTCGACTTCGGTGAAGCATTCGCGCGATCTCCGCGAAGGAATATCGCCATTCCGGATATTCTACAAGGGTTATTTAATTCCCCTACCTAGATAAAAGGCAAAGAGGCGGTCTCGAATTTCGTTGCCCTCTTCGCGAGACGGCACCTGTGGTCTCTCCTTGCTGCAGGGCAAATCGTCTCCCTCGCGGACACCTCCTTCTCGGTTTTCAGGACAACCGCGTTATTATTTTATTACGCGGGCCGCGCATGCGCGCGTCCGGCGCCCGAGAACCGTGGCTATTTATATAAAACCAGATCCAGCACAATAGCAACTTTCTACTCCTACACGGGGAGTGGGACGCTCCGCGCCTGCGCGCAGCCGCGAGTGAGACTCGCCGCTGCGAGAGCGCATTCGAGAAGGAAAAATGGCGGGTGTCACTCGATAAATCTACCGGCGGCTCCATGGATACGTTACTCGAAGATTAAGGAGCTTTTAAACCGAACTTTTCCCTTTTTCCATCTAGCTCAAAAAAATCATATACTGTATTAAAACGAATATCATTACGTTACAAAACGATCGTACCGCGTCTGCACGCCTTAAAAAGGAAAAACAACGGCAAAACAATGATTCCAATATTACGCGTCATAAACTGTGATATTCGTCTGAACCATTTAGATATGTAACGTATTCGCAACCCTTTTATTTTATATTCATTAGGAAAGAGCGAGAAATTTCCGTGTAAGTTCTGTTGGGAGGAAATCGATGTAAATTCCTTCCACATTCGCCGCGCTGCTTCTGCATTATCGGATTGGCAAAAACCTGGATGACCACGGTATGTTTCAATGGAGAAAACGGTACCTGAAATATTCATCCGCCGTGCCAACTGCAACCGCGAAACGTTGACTAATTCAAATTTCTAGAACAGGTTGCCTTTTCGCGGTCGCGCCGACGGGCAATGTCACGCGGGCTGGCGGCCCGAGAGTGAGGTTATGAATAATTCGGCCGCAGCGCTCGAGTCTCTCCCTCCGACTGGACTGTAGGAAGCCGCTCGAATTGCCGATGTACAATATGACCCACGTGACGGGAATAAGCAAGCTAAGGCGATTCCAAACTGAATTTTTACCGGACGGCTTCATCGGCACTTCGGTTATCCGCAACGTTCCGAGGTCCGTGAAAAACTTTAACGTCAGAATGCACATCCGAGAAAATAACAAAGTCTTCGGGGAAAATAACAAAGTACGGGGGCAAACGGCCTAACGTTTCCGCGGAAGGGAAAGAGCATGGCGGCCTTGGAGGTCCCGCAGCCGTGGAGAGAAAAACCCCGGAGAACGTCAGGGCTCATAAGGGAGAGCCATCGAACCGTGCCCCGTTAAAGACGTCCGGCTCTTGGGCCGCGAACGATCGCCTCGACCCGCCCGATTCCTGCGGGAACCGGTAGTCCTTGGGACGATCCGAGTAGCCGTTCGTTGCCAACTACCGACGTAGCTATTTCATAAATATTTATGGACACCGCGATGACGCCTACGCGGATGCGGACCGGCGACCTTAACCTACAAACGCGCCGCGGTGCTTGCACTCTCCGGAGCGCGTCGCGAGCTCGGCCCGGTCGGGCGAGATCCCACCTGCCCAGCTTCGTGCTCCCTGTATGCTCCCTGTATGCTCCCGGTATGCTCCCTGTATACCGACCCTGTGCCACCCGTATGCCGTAGGATGCTCCCCGTATGCAAGTAGCGTGCAAGTCGACGCGGCAATGTCGCTATAAATTGACAGGGGATGTCGGCTCTTAAATGAGAATTTATGACTTAAGGAAAGCCGCGATGATGTTTCCAAGCTCGAACTCCCTTTCGAGGGAGTGCGACCTCACGCATCGAGCTTCGAAGCGGTTTGAACGTCGATTAATGAAATCGTGCAAAAAATGGCTGGATAAAACGCGTTTCGCTCGAGGCATCGAAATGGACATTCAAAGAGAAAACGAAAATCGAATATACAGGGTGAGTCTTATGAAAGGTTCGAAATCAGTGGAGTTTACGCAGGCACGCTCAAAATGGCTCGCGAGCCGAACGGAAGGTCGTCGACGAGGTCGCCTGCAGATGAATTTCGAAAGGAACTTTCGAATAAAAGCCTCGTCGAGGGCAAAAATCGTGATTTTCGGCGACGAATCGCAGGAAATGGCTCGCGAACAAAACAGAGGGTCGTCGCACCGTCGCCGTGGGAATGCACCATTTGAGGAAGAAGCTGGTCGTCGGCGTTGGGCAAGAACCTGACAGCCGAGCCGGTGGACTGGTTCTTCGCGGTTTATTTCTTGAATTTTAATGGGGCCCCCCTTTGTCTCTCACTTTCCCGGTAGAAGCATTCGAGCATCAGCCCTTTTGGCCCGGTGAATTTTCTGCTACACGCCAGGGCCTCGATTCTGGACTTCAAACGGATTTCTTCGATATTTTTTTTTTATTCCTAGTAAAAAACATTTCATTGGTTCGTGCATTTGACAGACAAGCGGCAACGTTGATTCGTAGTCGCATACGATTACCTACGAGTAATTCCCACGAACCCAATTCGAAGGGTCCTCAAGAGTTGGTCTTCCTCCTCGTGTGCGGAATTTTTTCGTGCGAATCTATTCGTATGCGAAAATATCCGCATGAACTTGAGAATCGAGCCCCTGGAGGGATGTGGAAAATGCAAAACAGTCGTTTCGGGATTAACTTTCTTCGCGGAAGATCCGGCGGAAACCGCAAGAGCCTTTAACGGTACGCCGCGCGAACTTGCGGCGCGAGCATTAAGCCCCGTCTTGCGTTTAGCATAAACGGTACACAATAAGCGACGGTACAATACAGGGCACTCGGTGCATAACGCGTCAAAAGCGGACACGGTTCTTTTCCGGCTTCGAGCAATGAGGCTGCTAGAAGCGCGGAATCGACGAGACAACGGTTCCCCGTTACGCGATGCTCTCGAGGGCTGTCAAAAGACATTTATAGGCAAATGGCTAAATGGAGCCAAGTTCCCCAATGATGAATTACTCTTATCGACGACGAATCACTCTTCGATAAAATGAGCGAAAAAAAAAAACTGACTAATCGAATAATCCCCGGGGAAATCTAGGGAGAAAGAAAAGCAAGGTCCCAGCTGAGGGGGAAAACGTTCTGGGGATTTCTAGGGAATCCTGAGGCGTTATGGAGAATTCCTGAGAGAGGTAGGGTTCTTACGGCCGATCGGAATGACTCGGCCGACCGGAATGATCGGAAATACGAGCACTTCCGGGGGAAGTGCCGGCTAGGGAATATCCCTTAGTGCCCGGATACTTCCAGCCAGGAAGTGCGATCCAATCCTTCCGGGACCACCGGTTCGCCCCGTAGACAATGTAGAGCTCTGCCGGGACATTAAGGTGATGTGAAACACGGCGAGGGACTTGATCGACGTCGGTAAAAAGGTTTTTCTGAATACCTACATGGCCGACGTTCGCTTTTATATTGACAGCTGTGCCGAATTATATTGAGTATCGTAATAAATGGCACACTCCATCTGTCGTTTTCGTACAATAATTATGAAGAAATCGAAGTAAAATTCCAGAATCATTTGGATTCATCGTTTCTGAGTGAATTAGGTGTTCACGAGTCATATGTCAAGAGAGCTCTATCCAACACCCTTAAAAAAAGTGTCTTATTCGAATCGATTGATTCGAGGGGGTTTCACTTCACCTTAACGGATGTCTACGAGAATACACTTAGCTTGGGGTGGGTTTTAGCCAATTTCAACGTGCGTGACACGTACGCATTTTGTTCGACCGAGGTGCACCCAGGCTACGATCGTACGGGGAAGGAGCAAGTACCTATAAATAATATTCTTCGTCCCCGTAAATAAAATTACGATATCGCCAAGGGTGCCCCATATGGAAGGGCAGCGAGAATATTCTAAGAAAATTCTCCGGCACGTCGTCCGTGTCTTAAGGTGATACGAAAGTGTCATATGTACGTACCAAACAGTCAAAATGCTTATAAAACTTTTCTCCTAATCGGGTGCACGAATTTCTTTAAGACAGTTTCACTCTATAAAGTTTTACGATTTTGTGAAATTGTGAAATTATGAAATTGTCGATTCTTAAGATCCATTTGAAATACCAAGATTGCAAATGAATCGGAACGAGCCTGGATGTTAGCACGTCTTACGTAAGCGACAAGTCCACGAGTGGGCTTAAATGCATGCAAATGAAATGATAAACCTCCTGAAAATGGTTCCGCCAAGAGGGAAATGTTAACGCGGAGTCTGTGTAGGGTCTAATTGGAGTCGTAAATGGGATGAACTTGTTGCGTGTACAATTCCCAAGTTGCAGAGGAGTCGCAAATCGCGCCGAGATCAGCGCGAGCTTACGAAGCACCGCGGCTTTAATCCCCGGAGTAAGCTAAAGGCACAAACTCGGCACGATGCGCGCCTCCCAAGTAAAATGACGAAATTCAACCAAAACCTGATGTACCGAGGTTCACCTACTACCATAACTTCGCAAAGTGCTAAACGGTAAACGATGCATATTTACGGTATAAACGCAGTCCTGGGAATTTGGTTAGTTTCGAACAGCATCTGTGTCTTAAGGTGAAGTGAAACCCCTCTCAAATCAATCGATTTGAATAAGACCCTTTTTTTAAAGAGTTTCTTTGACACATATCTCGTGAGCACCTAGGAATTATCCTGACACTTTCAAAGTTTGGATTTATTAATGAAAATTTGTTAACATAGCCCGGAGCAAAACCAAAATGGCGCCGATCTCTCATATTTCGATCGATATCTAATTTGAAAATATCTTATAAAATTAGTGTACCATGTATAATGAAACTTCCAAGAAAAATGTTATAAAATTATAATATTTTTTTTAACGGTGCAGGTACGCGTCCAAGTTCACCCCTGAGGTCGCGACTCGCCCCTTTAGGTATCGGTGCGGGTCCAGGTTCGCGTTCAGGTTCGCATTCAGGTTCACCCCCGAAATTGCGACTCGCCCGTTTAGGTATCGGTTCGCGTCCAGATTCGCATTCAGGTTCACCCCCGAGGTCGCGACTCGTCCCTTTAGGTATCGGTTCGCGTCCAGGTTCGCGTTCAGGTTCACCCCCGAGGTCGCGACTCGCCCGTTTAGGTATCGCCTCGCGCGGCGAGCGCGAGGTTCCTTCCCAGGGTTCCGGGGAAACCTGTTCTCGGATCTGTTCCGGAACCGGTTTCCGCTTCTCGGCTCGTTAAAACGGTCCCCTATCTCCGCGGCGACCGAGGCTGGCTTTCCGGCGCTAACGACCAAAGTAACCGAGTAACCAATACCCGCCTCTCCTATTCCGTAGGGCCCATTCGTTCGCTTCGGACACCTCGACCCGTCCGTCCACGGGACCCGTTGCGCCGTTCGATTAACGACCCGAGGTTAGTCTACGCCAACGCGTCCCGTTGCGCCGAGCGATGACATTCGAGATGGAGACACGTGCTCACTCTGCTATACGATATCTTTCCGTTCTACCACTCGCCCGCTCCTCTTTACGTCTTTCTTTTTTCCATTGTCCGCTCCTTCATCTCCGAGCCCCGTTACACGGTTCGATTAACGCCCGAAAGATACTTCGTACTTGTTCTTCGTTTGGGCTCGAGCTGTCGATAACGCTTCAAGAGGAATATAAGGTGACTCTTGAAAAATGTCCGTGTAACAAAAGTATGGCATAAAATTGTATCGAATGGAAAGTCGGTTCGAGACGCCCGTTTATTCGCTCTCGAAACGGAATATGGACTCTCGAGAGAGCAACGAACCATATACAACCCTCTATTGGGCATAAAAGTGTCCAGGAATGTATCGTAAAAATCCTCTGCCGCCATTATCCGTGATCGTTAGTTATCACCTCGATTTTCCAGGCCGAGTCATTAAATCTATATGAATCATAAATGTAGTGCTTTTTCCACTTTACCCCACAACGCATGAAGTTGATAAATGTCATCCGAGCAACGAACCGACGTTTCGACAGCTCCCCTAAAATATTCTAATTTCTAGGAAATGGTCGCATAGTTAAATGGAGGGTAAAAATATATATTAGATCCAGATATGGAAAAGGGCACGTATTAATTAAAAATCAGATCAGATTTTCTTCGTATTTTGAATTTGAGAAAATACGCGAGGGAGAGGTTGAACGCAATTACAGATGCGGCTGCACCACTGTACGTTTTAGATTCTGTCAGATTTATAGATGCCGAAAGCCGCTTAAAGGTCCTTGTCCAGGGAGATATATAGTCAGGGACAATCTAGGAGCGTCCCAGATTCGTTAAGCACCTCTCCATTCCTAAGGAGCTCAATTCATCCTTAATTCCCCATCCTATAGGGGTGTAAACTGTAACTTCGTTAAGACGATATGAAAGGCGCCAAGAAATTCACTCGACGTCGATAAAATGAAATTCATCTATACTCTTTTTGGTGGTACGTTAATTAAAAAATTATCGTTAATGAAAAATGTCTAAACTCCCTTTCACACCCTTTTCTTATTCATCGGACATTAGAATACGCTTCGCAAGTTTCCCCGCCCACTCGAGAAACAGCTTATATACTTACGAGACGCGCGTTGAGTCTCGATGTATGGATTAAATCGTCGCTATGGCCGAGCCGTGCCCAAGAGAGGTTCAGGAACGGAAGATATATTCCACAATAGCAGTTAATTCTTTCCGGCGCGGAGGACGCGTCGAGGCGGTGCCGTTGCCGCAGGCTCCTAGTACAATCGGTAGTTTAGAGGTTAGGTGGGAAACGGGAAGATAGCTGAGATTTATAGGTCTCGCATCTCCCGCTCCTCTCGCTTCACCCGCGGCGCTCTCGTCGCGCATGTGGAGGCTAGGTGCAAACGCTGCGCCCTCTAAAAGGGAAACAGAAACACCTACGCATCGGTATGGCGGCCTTCTCTTCTTCGTGCATGCAGGTAATCATATGCCAAAAGCATGAACATATACGTGTGAGTATCAAATGCATTTCATGTCATCGGAAAACAGATTAGAAAATGTTCTTCCGGAAAGTACTTTAAAAGTGTCCAAAGGATTCAGTAAAATACCACTCCGTAATGTTAAACGCATTGGGTCCGCCGGCGTAGTCACGATGGGGTGAGGACTTTAAGGAAATTTTTCAACGCCTTTCGTATCATCTTCAGGTCGGCTATTTCATAAAGGGGACTCAATTAGAGGTTATGTCGCGAGGTGCGAGAATTGCGGCCGCCTGCGCGGTTAGCGCCTCGCGTGAAACTCATCAGTTCGCCCGCGCGCAAACATCACCAAGAGATTCCAGACAAAGGGATATTCGCACGGCTCCATGGGAATGGAAGCGGCTCCATGGGAATGGACGCGCCGCCATTCGTCGGTAACCACGAGACCGCGTTACCGCGGTGAAAGCAGGCCTAAGCGGTCCATTCTTCCTTGGTTTTCTAGCCGCACAAAGGTATCGCGATCGCGATTAAATGCACCTTTCTTTCCTTCGGACCCGTAGGGATAATTATGCGTCGACCAATTAACGCCGACCTTCCGGAAAAATGTAACTCGCGACCTCATTATTGCCGATCCCATCCTCCGCGTAAATGGAGAAAGTATCCGATAAATAATCGGGAACCCGAACTTTCGAACGGTTCCCCGTTTTCAGTTATACACTAAGGTCCTTCCTTATATCGTATTTTAGAGCACCGTTAAACGCAACCTTACTCGTGTCTCGCTTTTAAAGCACTTTTATAGAAAATCCTTAAAAAGAAGCCATTCAAAGAAGGTATGAGTATGGCGTTTTTTTAGCAGCGCCCCGATCATCTTTAAGTAAAAGACGTTCAAAAGCGCTGCTGAGAGAGAAAAGACAAATTCTTGACACCGAGGCTCCGTTTTCTGATTCGTGTCGTATGATTCGAACTCTTTCTTTCTCTTTTCTCTGTTATATATATATCGAGTTCCGGGTAAGTACGCGCTAAAAGAGAGACCGGGGTTAACGACGCGCAATTGGCACGATTGGCTGGTCGAGACGAGACTGGAGTTTCGAGGCTCCGCATTGTGCGATTGCCGTAACATGGTCATAAAGGTTAGGTTCGTGACATAACCTTCACTTTTACCTCGGGCGCGCGAGTTTAATAGCGAAGAAACGAGACTCCGCGCGTATCCTGGGCCAAGGTAAGGCGGAGCACGTCCAACGCCGTCTTAAAGGATGTCCTCGTCGAACGAAATCCAGTAACTCGATCCCAAAGAGGGTTTTCTAGATCCGCCATATTGGATCCCTAAAAGCACGGATACGTTGATGTGCCTATACGGAATAAATTTTAATAAAGCGAAAGGATTATCAACCCAACGGATGGACTAGGATTGTGAGATTAGGTAAAATTGGAAACGAATCGGTACACCAAATCCGGAGAATACTTTCCCCAACGATTTGACCTCTCGGATATATATAGGCTGACTCTTTCATATCACCTTAATCCAACGCTGAGTCGTAATTCCTGTATAAATTCCAACGAGCTGCGATTTGCACGCGAGGAACCGATCGATCGATCACAACCGAAGCCCTAATTCTTCTTAACGAGGTTAGTTCTACTCGAAACGAAGAGTCGCCGCACTTATCGGGTCTCCCTTGACACGCTCGCCGGCACTCGCCGCCATCTTGTTACCGCGAGACTGCTTAGCCATGAAAAAGCATATCAAAACTATTTGTCTGCCGGAATGTCAAATTGTAGTAGAAAAATTTAACAATTGAAAAATATTTCCCGTGGACCTAATAAATATACCATAAATGTATACTATAAATATACCATGTCTGAATGATACTTCCAACAAGAATGTTATAAAATGATATTATTTTTTTTAACGGTGTAACCTTGCGCACAATTTAATACGCCGGTCGCGGTATTCTCAAAACTAAAATTTCGCGTCTAGACCTTTCCCCGAGCAAATTGAAATGTTTACTACGAGTGGTATTCGTGTAATTCATGCAAATCACTTTGAAGCTCTTTCCAGAGCGCCCTGCTTTCCTCTCCGAAGAAGGCAAACCCGCCGAACATTTCGCCGGAGCACGTGCTCGCTCGTAAACCGCGAAAGGGAAGGCGGAAACGACGAGGCTGGTTTCCATGTAGCACATCCACTGCAGTCCCTGTGTTCCGTTGGTACGAGTATCGCAACACGGCCGCAAGTCGCTCGGTCCGTGCACGCGATCACGAGATGAGGCCCTGTCGACGTTCTGGCATAATTCTGCCGTAATTCCGGCGTTTACGGACAGCGAAACGTCAACTTATTTTGCGTTTTCTAGCAGCGGCCGATGTAAGTCGAACGTTTGAACCTTGCCCAGAAGTCGTGGGAAATTTCGAGGGCGCCATCTGATGGCTGCGCCTCAAACCAAAGAGCGGGATATTCAAACGTAATTGTAATAGCATAGATTAAAATTACAAGCATACACTGAAAAAAATTCCCATGTAAATTTACACCCTAGATCATTGGTTATTTTGATGCCACTATTAAGAGGAAATTTCTGATTTGTAGTTTTTCCATTTTACGTCTTTTTATGTAAAACTTCAGTTATGTAGGGCGTAATGATGTACGTAAATTTCCATGGATTTTATTCGGTGTACCTCGTGTAACATTTGATATATGGAATTTATATTTTAACGATATGTTAATCAAGGAACGCCAGATGCTCAAGACCATCGACGTTCTCGTTTACTCCGCAATATCTGCACCACCTAATGGTCCATTAAGGATTCACAATTCGCTATTTATATCCGACACATCTTCTGCCCGGATTTTTCTGCTATCTCTTCTAGACTCGGATTCGCGATACACGGTGCCTCGAAGTGCATATCGCTGTAAACTGCTCGTCCCTCTTGAATAATTCCCGACTAGAGACACCTACGACTGAACGGAAGCAAACGATCAGTCCTCGTATTTTCATATTTTCCCCTTTCTAAGTATCCCGTAAACTAGTCACCTGATTTTATAAAGACGATGCTTCACTTATCACGGGATGCGTAAGATAAATGAAATTCCCTTGTCATTTACGGCACGGCGAGTCTTGCGAGGTGATAAAGAAATAATAAATAAAAAAGTCTTTTAACGTCGAAAAGTCGTAGACAAGGATACGTTATACGTTTTATTTGAAAACATGTTATAAAATTTGTATACCATGTCTGATTGAAACTTCCAAGAAAAATGTTATAAGATTATCATATTTTTTATCAGGGTGTAAGTCGCCTCGGATACGGCAAATCGCATTTCGGCGTTTCTTCGTTATGGCGCGCCAAAGCTGTTTCCAGCCTGCGGAAGAGAAGAATCGCCTCTTCCTATTGACTATCCGTAAAAAATGAAGAAGAACATAGATCACGTATGAGGTAAATTATGGGGCTCGGGCCAATCACGGAATCAGATACACGCGCGGTACCCGATGCGCACCTAGAGTGTACGTCTTATTATAAAATACATGGGCTTGAGCTGCGTTACGGAGAAGAGAGGCGAGGGGTAACGGGGAAACAAGTAAAGAAAGAGAAAGAGAGAGGGCGAAGGGAGAACCGAGCATATTGCAAGGGTGTGTCTGCCGACCCACGAGGTCAACATTGTTACCTTCATTATTGGTACAGCACTCTGCTTATAATTTTTCCCGTCTATCCTGCACTTCCCGTGCTTTTTCAACGCTCGACGGCTCTATGGAATATAACCTCTCTCGGCTTGGAATCAACCTTACCGACTGGACGCGTACGCATCGTTGGTCCGTAGATACAACCCATCTCGATTTTTATATTTCCGATATATTTTCTCCTTTAAACGGGAAGGAAGCTTTATCCTTCCTAGAAGAGCTTACGCACAATACGTCTGAACCGAGTGATATGAAAAGGTTCTTCTATATATATTAAACGCCAAAATATTTATAAAACTTTTCTCCAAATTGGGCGTACCGAATTATTTGAAATTTCACGCGAAACTTCATTTTTCAAAGAAAAATATGTGTCCTTCGTTCTAGTCTGGGATACATAAAAAAGTTCACTTTCGTGTCACCTTAATTTCTTGCGTTTCTTAGTTCTTCCCTTCCGGATATTCGCGTATCATGGTATGATACCATTCTACCCACCAACTAGATAGGAAAGGTAGTGCTATATCGGTAATCCGGTATGGTAAATACTTTTTTACGACCCCCCTTCATTATTAAATATGATGGAAGATAACTCAATTTTGAAACGAATCGTGAAAGGATTTACTTAGGAATTTCTTTGTTATGGAGCGTGATAACAGGTTCACTACCCGGCCTCGCCTGATGGAGAACGATACAAAGTAGGCATCCAGTACCACAAAAGGAAAAATTGAACACACAAACCCCGACTCCCGTGGTTGGAATCTCTTTCGCTGGAGTATTGAATCGCAGAGTTTAACGACTGAAAGGGAAAACGGATTTCGCGCTTGAATAGTCTTAGCGAATCGCTCGGTACCTTTGGTAGTCATTAAGGTCGGTTGTATGTCCTTCGCTAATAATTTAAGCCCCCGTGTAATTTCACTTTGGACATTCGGAATATGAAAACAGACGTTAATCCGAAGCTGAGCGGAGCTTAAACGAAATAATCCCGCTGAAAGAGAAGCTCGAGGGGCGGAGGAGGTGTCTTACTTTTTAGATAACTCCAAGAGCTATTATCGAACGTGCACGCGTCATTTAACTAAAGACGATTTATTTCTACGATGCATAATTCATACATTCCATATCTCATTATGCATTGTACATTGTACACTATTAACTACGAAGACCCGACGCGACTTCTCCCATCGACTGTACTCACTCTCGGCGTGCTTTTCAGGCACTTTAAGCTCGTATACATTCCCGATGCGTAAATTATTCTCCGTAGCGGCGACGATCGCGGAAGAAACGCGCCGTAAATCACGAGATAAGCTCGGATTAGCTTCTTAAAGGCTTATCCGCGCCTTATCGTTGCATCGCCGCGAGAATTCGCAGCTTCTTTGCTCGGCGACGCGGCTGAAACCACGTGTGTACAGTAGGCACCACCACATCAGAAAAATGATATGATCCTATTGGAGAATTAGGTGCTCATTTCAGCACCACCACCGATTTTTGGGGTATGGGGTGGAGCACTAAAGTTGGGGTTGTAGCATTAAAATAGCACCTAATTCTCCAATAGGATTCATATCATTTTTCTCATGTGGTGGTGCCTACTGTACACACATGCTGAAACCTAACCTCGCGTTCGGACGAGGAACGAACGCAGTCAGCGCTCCGAGTGAGATTAGAAACGGACCGTTCCTCGATGTACTCCTTGACCGTGGGGCGCGGGTGTTACCCAGGCGTTTACCTATACCCACTATTTACCGTCCTGGCGAGCTTTCCGGGTGTACATTACGCGTATTATGTGCATTATATACTCGCGTACTCGATAATGCGTCTCCTCCGTGTGCCGTTTGGATCACGGGGTTAACAACTCTCAGGAAACGCGGCAGGAACGGCCATATTGTTTCTCAAATGTTCTTCAACGAACATCCAAGCCGAAGTTGATGCTTGTTCCTGGCTTTGTGTCGGTTCAGCTTACCGACATCGCAGTCGCTCGCTGTTGTTCGAGGTTGATACAAGTTCGTTCAAACTTTGAATTGTACGTCTTTAGACGTACAATTTAAAATGGCTTCTCGGTTCGGACCGAGATTCTTTATCCGATATATGACATTCTAATTGAGAACGAAAATTGCTGACTCCCTAATTGGAACGCAATCTTGATCGTAACAACGGTAGCGCAAACAGTGGAGTCTCGGTAGAGTGAAACGAGATGCCGCTAGATTTTGAGCAATTTTACCATTCAATCGAGTCCAGGACCGATCGAGTACATTTAGTGAACTGGACGCGATTATCGGAAGCCATTATTCGCATGGCCGCGGAACGAGTGCTCGGCCGGAAAATGGCCGACGGACGTTCGGCCAGCCGACATCACCCCATACCAGGAAAATCTGAAATTAATGCTCGCGTCGCGTATGAATATTAAACACGAATGTTAACTGTTAACGAGGGATATTCTCGATTTCAAATACTCGTCAGGTATCCCCTACAATTCGGAAGGGAAAATTAAAGGGCCCTTTCAATAGCGTATTCATCGTCATATTAGCAAGTATAGGTAAATGTTATAAATACCCAATGTTGAATTTAGGTTAATTTTGAAACTTTTTTAGTCAATAAAATTCCCTCCTGGTCTCTATATCCACGTGTCTTGATTTGAGACAATTGGGATTTAGGATTTCCACCAACATTGAGGGTTTATTCACTCAGGAAATTATGGATTTTAAGATGATGTCAAAGAGGTCTTGTTTATGAAACTTTTCTCCAAACTGGGTGTACCAATTTTCTTCAAATTTTACCACATGAATAAGGAGACCCTAAGGTTGGTCCTGAAACTGGCGAAATTTCATTTGTTATTAAAATTGTTGAAAATAGCTATAAACGAATTATCTTAAAATTGAAATTTCATGGATTTCAGGACTTTCTTTATAGCCACCATATTCACATTGTCAAGTTTGAGACGATTCGGTACACCCAGTTCGGAGGAAAATTTCATAAACGAGACCTCTTTGACGCCACTTTCACATCCCCTTAAACCTGCACGACGAATTGTCGCTAATATGTTAGAAAAGATAACAATTGTAATGAAGATTATTTCAAGAAAAATGTGATACTAATTTCTGCCCTTGTCTCAGTGAAATGAAAGGCCCCCTTAATTGACGACGAAGTTTCCATTAACGACGGTGCCTCGTACAAATTAGATACGAATCTTCCGTTGTCCGAGTTCAAGAGCAAATTTATCCTTAGAAAATCTTTACATATCTTTCAACCGGGTAATGAGATCCTCTGAAGACAAAAGCTCGTTGTTACTACAAAGGCGGCCCCGATAGTATCGAGCCAATAGTTCGCGCTTAAAAATGTGCTCCAAGGCGCCCTCAATCCTCGCCGTTGTATTTTAAACAGAGGCCGACAATTGCAGAACAATTACAGGAATTTCAAAAGGGAGAAGGTTCTTTTTCTCGGGTCGATTCCGTGCGCTGGGCGTTTCCAGTAAAACAATGAAAATAAATTAAAAATCCACAAATCCCTCGCAGTATCAACGGCGCGCAAGCAAGGAGATAATTAGTATAAAACATGCAAGGTCTTTAAGATGAAGTGAAACCCCCCTCAAATCGGTCGACTCGAATAACATACTTTTTTTTAAGGGTTCACGTGGCTAGTGAGTACCTAGGAATTATCCTGACACTTCACCTTAATTACGGCGACGGCACGACAATGTCGAAAATTCTCAACCCGCACTGTAAAACCGCTAGATCGATACATTAATTAAGCCCGAGGATGAAATATGAAAATCGAACTACATCCCTCGGTGCGCGTCAACGAGAAGGGTATCGGAATGAAATATGAACGTCAAACGTCGGACTCCTCGCTCCCACGGGGTGCGGAAAAACGCGGAGGATTTACAGGAGGCAAATTAATAGTAAATCAAGGAGAGACCGTGACCAAAGGCTGCGGATCCTCGCGTAACTTGGGCCCGGATAATGGGATCCTTCCGCGGGTAAAGTGCAGCGTTAAAATCGCGCTCTTATCGACGGACTTATCGAGTCGTCGGCTCCGCTAGGCGCTCGGAGAGGCGTTCTCTAAAGCGTCCTTTAAAGCGTCCTTAAAGGCGTCGTGACGAGGCCGTCTAGAGTGGTCGTAAAAAAGGAAATAAATAAGGCTCCTCAGTGGGCCGTAAGCAAGGGCCATCGCGGCAGGACGATTCGCCGTAATCGGTTTTTGCAGCTGCAGCTGCCGCCGTGGGAGCTCGCGCGCGTTTACGAGTCCAGAGCTCGGTCGCGCGTTAAATAAATCCGGCGCGGCGGAGCCGAGCCGAGCGGAGCCGTGAACTTTAGTGGCCATATCGATTACGCGTACAGAGCCAACCCCCGGCGCGGCGCCTTCCGGTCCGTCGCCCTTGACTCCCGCGCGTTCCGTAGACGTCGCGACGCCGGCGACGCCGGCGCCCCTGGCGCCCCTGGCGCCCCTGGGCGATCCGACGACGCAAGCGCCACCGGACGCGGGACGTTTCCGCGCCTTAAGGTGATACGAAAGGGTTATTCTAGATATTACAAACGTCAAAATATTTATACAACTTTTTTCCAAACTGGGCGCAACGAATCATCTGAAACTTTAACACGCGATTATGGAAGCTCCAAGGAAGAACGCGCTGCCCGTGAAATTTAATTTCTTGAAAAGAAATATCTTTCTTTGATTCACGTGTTAAAGTTTCAGATAATTCGGTGCACCCAGTTTGGTATGTATATATCACACTTTCATATCACCTTAAGGCTAAAACTAGTCTCGGGGAGGAAGAAAAGGATTTTCGACGGCCCATCACCGGACGGGCCGATATTCCAGCGACTCTTGCCCAAGAAAACCAGAGCCAAGGAAGAACGCCTCGAGAAAAGAGAGGAGACGAGAGAAAGAGAGAGTGAGAGAGAAAGCGCGGCAAAAACGGGCCCGCGGGGGAAATTAACGACGACGACAGCCATGAAACGAGGCCCCTAACGAGGGCGGGCCAAAGTCGACGAAAATTCAATTACGCCCGACGAAAATCGAATATATCCGGCCAGAACGCAATTACGCGGCAGGCGGCAAAAAAATGGGGCCTCTAGTGTACGCATTATCATCCGTCAATAAAGGTCGATAATCGAAGGCACCTCGGCGTGTCCTCGATCGGCGCAAGAGAGGGTCTCTTTCTCTCTTTGTCGACGGTCCCCGATTACGCAAGACGTACCGTTAGCTCCGAGCTGCATTAGTTAGCGCAAGTAGTTACGGCTCGGTGAGAGAGGGACGAAGCGATGGAAGGAAAAATAGAGGACTGCGGGAGGGACAAAGAAACGGACAGGGAGAGGGGAAAAAAAAATCCGATCAGGCCATATCGCGACCGGCCCGTCGTGAGTCGTAACTTGGAGCTCCGGAACGCAACGACCGACCGGTATGACGTCGCCAGGTTAAAGTAAAGCGAAACCCCTCTCAAATCGGTCGACTCGAATAAAACATTTTTTTTTTTTTCAGGGTATTTTATAGAACTGTCCGAAACTGGACACATGACTCGTGAACACCTATCTTAAAAAAAAAACAGTGGAGAAAATACAGTGATGGTAACTTTTCCGGTTACGCGTTGCTTTGTATATAGAAGTAATGTCTATGTACTCGTCGGTTAGTGTCCGGGACTTCTCGAAACTTCCGCCTTGCTTTTCACGTTTTTTTCGTTTCGCAGTCCCGTAATCCGTTATTCAAAGTCACTCGATTAAACCAGTCCCGAGGCTTTCGGTTTCGCATACGCGAGGCTCGGACGAATCGGGAGTGGATTTGACCGTTTCCGTGTACGGCAGGCATGACGAAGGGCACTCGGTCTTAGAAAGGAAGGCAGCCGAGGGGGGTAAAAAGAACGAAGAAAGCACCGTGAGGACAGGAAAGGATGTTCGCATATGGGACCGATGACCCTTGAAACGAGCGGTAACGAGCTAACGGCCGTTTAAGGTGAAGCGAAACCCCCCTCATATCAGTCGACTCGAATAAGACTTTTTTTTAAAGATATTGGATCGAACCGTCCGAAACCGTGACACATGACTCGGAAGCACCTAGGAATTATCCTGACACTTTTAAAATTTGGACTTTTCCAAATGATTAAAAATAATTCCACACGGCTGTCAATACAAATACGAACGTTGGCGACGTAGGTATTTAGAAAAACCTTTCCTCGACGTGTTTAACTTCACCTTAAGAGAGCGAGCTCTGCCGGGATGGATCAAGCCATGCCCGATGTGGCTTTCTTTTGGACCTCCGACGTCTGATCTTTTGCAACTTTACGGCCATCTTTTGGCCATCTTATGGATCATTTCGCCCCATACTCTGCATATTTTGTTTCGCTCGGATCCGCCCGGTTTTACGATTCGTAGCTTTTTTCTCAGAGGCCGACGTCGCCGAGGAGGTTTTTCGAAAATTTACGGCAAGGCCATGGACCCTTTTTACCGAGTCGACTACCCCTACTTGCGCGTTTTATACGTTAAGGTGAAGTGAAACCCCTTTGAAATCAGTCGAATCTAATAAGACACTTTTTTACCCAATATAACTCGGCACAGATGTCAATATAAAAACCAACTTCGGCAACATAGATATTTAGAAAAATCATTTTTACCAACATCGATCAAATTTCTCGACGTGTTTCACTTCACCTTAAACCGAGACACCCGGTGAACACCGGGAGGCCTTTTATTTTCTACCGTTCTTTGTATACGGATTCCCGCGAGCTACGGAAACGGTACTGTCGCGAGACAGTAGTTAAATTATTTTGCGTTTGTAATTAACGCCCGTCAGGACTTACGCGCGATTCTCGTCACATTACCCGGAAGTTAAGCGCGCCTAAAGAAAAGGAAAGACGCGACGGGAAAAAGATTCCAACGAGCGCGGAAGTCGGCGGAAACTAATCTCTTTGTACCTTCGCCTGCTTCGCTTTCCGTTTCGTATCTTAAGGTGATATGAGAGTGTGATCCGTACACACCAGAAGGTGAAAATATTTATAAAACTTTTCTCCACCCTGGCTGCACCAAATTATCTAAAACATCAACACGTGATTATGTAGGCTCTGATGAAGAACGCGCTGCCCATGAAATTTCATGAGCAGCGCGTTATTTTAGGTCGTAGAGCGTAGTATTTTATGTCGACTGTCTCGTACATTTGGGTGAATATATCAGTATATACATATGCAATGGAAAGTGATATCAGTGAAAGTGAAAAGGAAACAAACCGATAAAAGGCGCAGCCGGACCTTTGAATTTCGGAATAAAAGCTCCGTCTTTGCATGATGCAAATTAATTGCCGTTTTTTAATGGTTTAAAAAATAAACTACGTTTAATAGTGCGGGATCGAATGCTACGGGTTTTCATAAAAATTGTAAAATTGAAACATTCGACGGGCACAAAATAAAAGATGGAGACTCGCCTCGCGCGCCTTGACGGGGAAGAGACGACTCTCGGGTACGGGCGAGGCAGGACAAGGCCCGACAGGGCTACGAACCAGGCAGTCCGGTCGAGCTATATAAGTTCCGGACGGCCTTGCAGCTTTTTCAATGCAAGGACGACGTTCGCTCGATCGATGGTACCGCGCTCCCGCGGCATTAACTGAAACCAACGACGAGACCATCCGCGTCGGCCCCCAAGACGCTTCGAGGGGTTTCAACCCGACTTTTTGCCTAGCAGAATTACCGAGGATTACAGTTTCTCGCTATTCTTCGAGGTTAGGGCAAGGAAAGACCACATAGAAAATAATATCTGGACGAATTAAGTCATTTTCTTGCAAGAAAAATTACTTGTACAAGTTATGCTAAAATTGAAAACGCACGTCGCGTCGCGGATAGACCGTCGCCTTAAGGTGACGTGAAAGAGGCGTAAAGGACGTCTCGTTTGTGAAACTTTCCTCCGAACTGGATACGATGTGAATATGGAGGCTATACAAAAGGTCCTGACAGCCAGCGAATTTCAATTTTTTAAATTTATTCCTAGACACGTTAAAAAATTGGGATAAACGATGAAATTTCACGGGGGTCAGGATTTTCCTAATAACCTTCACATTGATGTCGTAGAGCTTGAAACGATTCGATATACCCAGTTCGGAGAAAAGTTTCATAAACGATTGACCGCTCGGACGGCACTTTCACATCCCCTTAATTTTTCCTTTCCGTAACGAGAAGCAATTCATCGGACGTCGCTCGATCGAGCGCGACAAACCGGTCGATAAACGGACAACATTTCAGGCGACTTTATGCACCGACCTCGAAGAAAATGAGGAAACTGCAATGTCGGTAACCCGACGCGAACTACCCGGCCTTGCGACGTGCTCTCTCGATCCCGCCCCTCGTCCCGGAAACGCCGCGTTGGGTAAACAGACTCTTCGTCGATTTTCCCTCTTAGCGGAGATAAACGTCTTTTGAGGACGTCCAGGTGCGACGAGATAATAACCACCCTGGCCGCGAAATAAAGCACCGCCCCGACGTCGAGCGGAGCTGTTATTACACCCGCGGTAACGCGACGGCGCCCGTTCGGAGTAGGTAACGAGCGTTTCGGCGGCGTAAACGCTCCTCGGAAGCCCGGAGTCTTTTAACGGAACTGGCCCTCGCGGAATCCCGGAATCCCGGAAATTCTCCTCTCCGGTTTCCCATCGAGATCCACCGCCCCTGTAATCAATCGAGCAGCGGCGTCTCGAGTTCTCGCAACGGAAATTCTCCGGCTCGATATGCGCTCCGACGAGACTGAATTCAGGATGTCTCAAAGGGAGATGCGTGATGCATTTAAGAGGATGCGAAAGGCGCTAAGAAATTTAACCAACGTCGATAAAGTATGGTAAAAATGTTCCCACCCACGAGGGAGCGCTGAAGACCGTATGCGCAAAAATACATTGAGGTCTTATGGGACCTTCCGCTCTGTCGAACACTCTTTGGCCTGGACCCTGGGGGATGCTCGTTCACCTTCGACCAGAGATCGAATCGCATATCTCGCGTAATTAATCGAGAAACGAGCTTTCGTTTCTCAAGCTAGAGCTCGGCATTAGACCCGCGACACGTTTCTCGGGCGGCTCGAGGACTTGGCATTTGTCCGGGCAAAAGGTGAGCGAGTCGCGATTCTCGCCTCTCCGATATCGAGAGAAACCGGAGAGATGTGTGTTCTCCGGTCCCAGAATTTCACTGGTAAAAAGGGTACCGATGTAACGTCAAAGTAGATAAACTTGTAATCCGGCTTAATCCGGATCGGATTTGGGACCGTGATTCACCCCTCACCGGGCAAGGCTGTTACCTTTCTAATTATATCAATGACCCTGGTTTAACACTGTTTCCACCACGATTTTGTGTATACCTATTTCGACCAAAAGGTTTCGATGAGCTGGAGGAAAATGATACCGCTAAATAAATTTACCAATTATTATACGAAAACTCAAAACATTAATTGAGAAAAAATTATTAAACTTTGAAAATAATTTCAAGTTAAAATTTTTAAAGGTGTCTTGACACCTCTGGTAGAAATAGTGTTAAGGTGAAGTGAAACCCCCCTCAAATCGTTCGATTCGAAAAGGACACATTTTTTTAAGGCTATTTGATAGAACTGTCGGAAACCTTGACACATGACTCGTGAGCACCTAGGAATTGTTTCGACACTTTCAAAATTTACCTGTATATATATAGGCTGACTCTTTCATATCGCCTTAAGTCAAGATACAACTTGCAAATGAAATGTCCTCGCCATTGTGCACCGGGTATACGGAAAATGTGCATTAATAGGAACTCGGACTTGCCGGTTTTCTTCTCCGTCTCCTTTTATTCCTTTCATCGTACACATTGTACGCGAACACCCACTGTCGTAAAAATATGCAACATCTGTCCATTGTTTCCGTTCCATTTCACGCCGCGAGATTTTCATTTTCACTTGGTCCACTTCTTTCGCGATTGTCGCGACCGGTCTCACGCGAAGTCTCGCGATAAAAATCATTTCCCACGTAAACTCGTTTACGCGGTGCGTTTCTCAATTTATATCTGCACGCTCATTGATTTCCCTTCGAGTCTCGTAATTACTCTCGCTCTCTCCTCGTATCGCTTCGACTGGAAACACAATGCACCGCAATCTAGAAGGAGAACTTAATTGTGCCATAATTTCTCGTCTCAGGGAAACCAATCTTTAAGGACGTAATTAATTGGAAATTACGACAATTTCTTCTTATTAATTGGTTAAGATGTACTCCCTCACACCTAAGCATCGAGTAACCGTACCGTTTGTCCTCATCCACTTTATTCATTTATTTTATGTTTCAGAGTAAGGTGAAACCCCCCTCAAATCAGTCGATTCGAATAAGACACTTTTTTAAGGGTATTGGATAGAACCGTCTGAAACTTTGACACATGACTCGTGAGCACCTAGGAATTATCCTGACACTTTCAAAATTTCGATTTTTGGGAACAAGATGACAATATAAAAACGAACGTCGGCAACGTGGGTATTTAGAAATATCTTTACATCGCATCGTTGAGAACAGAGATATCTGTAAAGTTAGGTGAATTCAATCGAACGTTGCATAGGAAATTGAAAAACTGCAAAATCTTGTGAAGTGGAGACCGCGACGAATTGTCCTACGTAGTAAATTCAAATTTTTAGGATTTTTACGAGGTCTCGGCCAGTAAAGCGCTGCTTTCCAATTTCCCATTAGGCCATTAGGCCCCGTTTTTGACCTCGTTGCTTCCGGATAACCGTTCTGCCGAAACCGGGTAAGTTTAACGACGGAAGCCGAACGGTACTCGTGACTTAACGATCGCCTGGAATGACGAAACGAGAAAATCCCAAAATACCGAAAAATCGCGCCCATTGGGCGAACACAGGGGAGAGTTTCTTTTTAACCCCCCTCAGATCAGTCGATTTTAATTCACTGTTAAGACATCAAATTCATAATTTTACCGCAACCTTAGTACTAAAAATGTATGAAAATCTTTAACAGTATAATTTGCCCCACTCAACCGACAATTTTTCTATCCGAGCACATTCTTCCTCAGCGAATCGCCCGATCAGCTGATTTTGACAACCTTGGTCTCATGTCACGGCGTTGCGTCGCGTGGCGTCGCATGGCATCGCCGGTATGGCGCCTTTACGCTCTCGGAGTCGAAGGTCAATGTCGATGGGAAATCGAAGGCGACTCGCGAGTGTACGCGTCCGGAGAAAAGAGAGAAAGAAGCCAAGGAAGAAAGTGAGCGCAAGAGAGACAGCCGGAGCAAGCATCCCGCCGCTTTCGCACGTGAGAATGACACACGATCGGATGGAATTGCTTTTAATTGCGACCGGGTCGGAGCGTCGGATCCACCTCGAGGCCGACTTTGCTGTTACCCGCGAGCTTCGCGAAAATTATGACTCGCCCAAACTGCGAAAATAAGTAACGCGTTTCCCCGATCAACGTCTATCTCCCGCCGTACCGCCATTCGACTTCTAGTCACTGCCGCCACTTTGCATTCAACGTAGATCGAAAATATTAAAAAAAAAAAAAAAAGGAAAAAGAAGAACTATCCGGGTCGCGAGGGATTCATTATTGCGCGAGCGACCCTTAATTTCAGGTCACTTAATTAAGCAACGCCAAGCAGAACAAGCCCTCATATACTCGATTTAAATCCCCTGTAACGTGTCTGCTATTCAAAGCGAGCACTGGCGCGACGCCCCCGCTTAATTTCGTTCGAGCTCCATCCGAACCTCGACAAGGCGTCGAAATTGCGCAATCGACAGGCGCAAATTACTCCGAGCTCAGATAAGGACAGCTCCGAAACACGCGACTATTCCCTGGTGAAAAGGATTCAGACGCCAACAAAGAAAAATGGGAAATTACCTTCGGATTTTCAATTCCATATTTCCCTACTAAAAATTGCCGATAAAATATGATTAAAAAAACGTTCCATCATTTTCTATAATCTATCTGAATCCTATCTTCTTACAATTCGATATAAAATCATGTACTGACGTATAGTATCCATCAGGAATGATTAGCAAATCGATAGGCGATACTTATCGACCGATCGGTATCTCGGCGGATGGAGACACACGTTCCGCTCTCGAAACCGTCGATCCGGGATCCTCGCGATGTCGCTCGTCATACTAGGAGTAGAAATTAATTAAAGCAAGAACCTGCCGCGGGGCAACACGTTGGCCCCGGGCAAGACGTTTTATCTCCTCGGGATTTAATTTGCGACTCTGAGTAGCGTCGTGGAAATTGCGGGGGCTCCCCTTGATTCGATTAACGGAGACGGTGACGCTTAATTAAGAGGCCTGTCTTGATTAAGTGGAGGATCGGTGACAGCTCCGAAGGGAGTCTCTCGGTCCCTTAGACGACTTTCCTCCTTGAAATTAGTCCCTTGATTCGTCCAACGAATACCGTCGATAATCGACGATCGAAAGATATCGACCCATCGATCGAATACGAATGAAAAAATAATGAATAAAAAAAAAGTGATCGTTCGAAGGCCAAAGAACAAAATAAAGGAATGTTTATGAAAATAGAGGAGGAATGGATCGAATATCGACTGACAGTCTAACCAAAGGAATTAATTCTCACTACTCACTAAAGGAATTAATATCCGTATTCCTGCTGATCATTTGAAAACACGATGTAATCCACCATATGACATTATTTAAATTCGGTACAAAGTTATGCATCTCTTCTGAACATGTTACGTATAGCTACGTATCCAGCTTCCAACTCCCTTAAATGATAAAAGTGACATGACTTTTTAATCTAGCGCATCTTCTCGACGAAGACATTTGCATCTCGAGGAACTCTTCTATTTTTAAAGAGAATCTGAAAGTTTTTTTCTCGTCGCTACGACATGATTTATGATCACTGGACGATGAGACGTCTTCTTTCGCCCTTCCTCGAGAGAAAAAGGAAAAAAAAAGAAGAAGTGAAAAGGAGAACTTATTCAGACTTTCATGGACAGGCATTAAATTTAATGCGCTGTGCGCGCACCCATGGCAATAATCATGACTGGAGACAAGAAGGGCTGAAGTCAGATTAAACGCCATAAAGTCGGGAAAAGCAAATCGCACAATCATTCGAGACGCGCAAACCACTCGTGCCTACTCGAGTAACGAGCTTAAGCTTTTTCCCCTGGCAAGAGGGGCTAGATGGCCTTGTCTGGCCCTTCGGTCAAACGATTGCTCATCTCTGCTTTCTATCTTTTTTTTTTTCCCTCCACTCTCTCGACTGCAGATTAAGTCTTCCTCCGATAGTATTGCCGTTCACTTGCAAACGTATAAAACAACTATAGAGTTCTTAGTAAGTAAGTAAGTGGCTTCACCATTCTAGATTTTAAGGTGATATGAAAGAGCCAAATCGCCAAGCCAAATCGTTGGAGAAATTATTCTCCGAATTGGGTGTACCGATTCGTTTCAAATCTTCTACCGCGGGAATATAGAGGCCCTAAACTAGGTCCTGAAACTCATGAAATTTCATTTTTCATCAAACATTTATTTACTTATGTGGACTAGAACCAACGTGGCGTGGTCGTGCACGTTTTACGCTTCTTGGAGGCTTAGAATCGATAATTAAGTGTTTCGGGACCTAGCTCGAACAATTTAGAATACCGTAGAAATGGAATATTACAGAGTCAGATGGGAAAATGCGGTAAACACTTTCACCAACGATTGCAAGAGAAGGCTGGCTTGTCCCGCGGCTAACACGTGTTTTTAAAGCAAAAATTTAGTTGCAACTGAATGTCACAAATGGCGACGTTGGTTCGTCAAAATATAAACAGTCATGAATTCATGGGACTCCGGCACGTCGATCTTTTTATCATCGCTTTACCGAAATGACAAATAGAACCCTTCGTATAATTCTCAACGTAGACGGGATGCCACAAAACGACAAACGGCAACCACCAAAAAGGATATAGATGAATTTTTCTTTATCGAAGTCGATTAAATTTCTTAGCGCTTTTCATATCCTCTTAAAGCATGCATTTGATGATAACCACCCCCGGTTCATTCCTTGCATTAAATATAAATTTATAAGAAACGTTGATTTTACGCGTTAAGTTTTCGATGCGTTTCGAGTACAAACTTGTACCATAACAATGTTTTAACGTTATTCGAACGTAAAACAAAACTCCAAAGAGTGGCACGCTGCAGTACCAATAAGCCCCCTCGATAAAAGATTAATCTCGAACCACCTCGACACCTTTCATTTGATTTCTCCCCTTATCGACATCTTTACATTGACGCGTGACATGCATTCTCTAAGAGGAGAACATTACAACGTGTCCCCGGGAACATTTCGGAACGTGGACCAAAGGAAGGACGTTAAGGTACTGTGTCGACGAGAGCGTTTCGAATTCAAAGAAGAAACGCGAGAAAAAGGTTCACACCGCGAAAGCCATTACGGCTTTTAGAGCGAGCGCTCGCTTATTCTGTCAGCCGAAAATGTTTTCTCCCCTTCTCTCTCTTTCCTCGGCCTCCCTCTGGCTCTTTCTCTTTCCCTCCTTTTGGGCGAACACCTCCTGCCATCTCCGACACGGTGGCTTTAGACTCTCCGTGGATCCTCCTTTAATTTGCATTTCAATTTGCCACGCAGGTGTCCGCGATACCTCGCCGAGATCCCCGAGCGAATCTCGCGCGACAACAATTAAGACGATTCGCTGGCTAAATTATGCGAGGCGCGTCCAAACTCCGCAAAAACGAGTCCACGACAACTTCGCCTTTTATACGTCAACGGGAGATAAAAGGAACCTAAAGCAAGGACCGGCTGCTTTCTTCTCTTCTTTGGTTTCATTTCAAGTCGAGATCTTGCGAATAAAGGTCAACTTCTCGTATTATCTCGAATAACTATATACAACATTTTGAGTATTTAATCAAATGAAAGTACTAACGTATTTCACAAAAATAGTTCATTTCCATTTGTTATTGAAAAGGAGAAAAGGTGTTTTTTTGAGAGTTAAAGTAAACCTCTCGTATTATCTTGATGACTATTAATTGTCTCTACGAATCAACAGAAATGTTTGGTTTTCCGGATTGACAATGACCGTTTCGTACGAGTGCTCGCTAATCTCGAAGAAAGTACATTTACCCTCTATTAACGTAAACTGACATATTCCGTGAATTATCGTGGTGATTCATTATCGGGCAGGAAATATTATCTCCCCTTCTCCCTCCAGCTAAACACGCCTGCCTTCCCCAATACTTCGAGCTCATTGTGACCGCTCCTTTAATTTGCATTTCAATTCGACAAACAGGTGTCCGCAACCTGGCAGAGATCCGCAATTAGTTCGGCAACGATTCAAACAACTCGTTATCCGAACGGCAATCGGAAAAAGATGAATGACCCAGAGAGGGGAACGTTTTCACGGCACCTACGTGTCTTATCCGGAACGCCCGCGATTCTACTATCGGTATTAGATAAGAACGTGTTTTAGCGATCATCGAGAAGGACGCTCCAATCCTCGCTAAGGTGACTTTCTTTCCTCGAAGAGTTAAATAATCGCCTTTCCATGCTACTTTAACCTTGACTACGAATTTTTTCATTCCTCGACTCATGGCATATCAAAAAAGTTAATCCCTGATTTATTTGTTTAACGTTTCAAGACTACTGAAATGGAAAGACGTCATCCAGTCGTCCGGCTTATCGATTAATAAAAATATCGAGCTCAGTGAGCACCGATTTCTCTCGATCCAGTTTTCCTGATATTTCTTGAAATCGTATAAAATAATAATCGATTAATGTAGCATTAAAACGACGTTTAACAACTTCGAGGCAACCCTGTGAAACACTGTAATGGCTTTATCAAAATCTTGGTACCATAAGAAGAGTCAAGAAAAATCGAAAGAAAAAGCGATCGAGTTTCACCGTAAATCGATTGCAGGGAAATTAACGTAGAACCTTCGATTTAAATTTCCTAGACTGGGAATTTAGTGAAACCTAGCGATTCATAAAATATATCAAGAACAGTAAATCTCGTTTCTCCGCACACTTGCAATTTAATACTTTGTCTCAGTACTTCGGTAATTTATTACTCTCGGAAATTACTCGAACACATGGCTTAGGGAAGCGCGGTATGTGTTCGAATTTAGCTAGTCATCTCGCGTAATAAGAGCCCCTTGCAAACAAGGCCCATGTCAGTTATAAAATATTGTCAACTTCGAATAAATAAATCAACCAAGGCCAATCACGATAATATATCCATTATCAAGGTTTCGACTTTCGCCGCAATCTATCAACGGCTATCCGTTCCGATATCTACCCTCGATATTACATTTCAGACAAAAATGTCTTTTAAAGAAAGAAAATGAACAATTAAACACGAGCATCCAATGATTTTATAACCCATCAGTAGGCAAGATCGTGCTCGAAAATCGGAGAACATCGTAAAGGTTTCGTGACTTCTAATCAATAATTTAAATGCAATAATAATCAACGAGCCAAAATAATTACAGCATATAATTCTATAGAAAGCTTAAGTATCTCTTTAAATATAATCGCTAAAAATGCCGCAAAAATGAAGGCGGTAGCGATAAAAGATATTTATTCCAACGGATACGATTCGAAGAAATAAATCAACCCAAAGTGACAAATGCATCTTCGAAGCGTTAACTTTCCTCGATGACGTGCCACATCGGTAACTCGCAAAATTGGTCCATCCGAGCAACGCATTAAATGACCAAGTCACCTCCAGATAACCGTAACGAGTTTTTTCGAAACGTCCTAATTATCGCCTTTAAATAATCGAATCGATTCTAATCAGCCGTGACGAGCCTTTCGAAATTTACTTTCACCGACATTGATGACGCCTTCGCAAAGATTTCGCGACTCTTAGCTGTAATTAAGAAGTACTCGGCACTTTCTTAAGAAGACTACGACCGATCTTTAGAGCCAACGCCGAAAGTTACGTGACCGAGTCCTGGAACGATTTAAACGCTTACCGTGAAACTCTCCCAACGTCAAAAAAGTACCTCTCATCACCCATTCGATCAAATCCTCAAGGTGATATGAAGAGGTCATTCTACATACATTAAAACGTGAAAGTGTTTATCAAACTTTACTTCCATAACAACGTGTTAAAGTTTTAGATAATTTGGTGCACCCACTTTTGATAAAAGTTTTATAAATGCATTGACTTTTTGGTATGCATATTTCACACTTTCATATCACCTTAAAGGGGTTACAACGCGCTAATAGATTCAAGGATCATCCTCGGAAGTTCTAGCGGAAACACTTTAGAAGCGTTCCGGAGCCGGGTCACGTTGCGAGGCGTCGTTGATAACAATTCGGGATGAACTCACCTAAAGGCGCGCTGCATGGTCTTCATCTCTGCGTCCTTCCTCCTCACAGCTTATCCATGTGGTCGACGTGACGGCGTGGCGCGGTCCGAGGGCGATGCGATCGCAGATACAGAGCGAACAAAGGAGAAAGAGCCAGCAATCTCCCGTTTATCACAACGGTCGTTCACAGCGTTCGCACTACCGAGAGGCCCGAACGGGGCAGACCGAGTGCCCGCGAGCGTTTACGAATGGCGGCCAACTGGCCGTCGAACGTTTAATCTACCTCGGAAAAGTCTAATCTTTCGTTCCCAGCGAGGGAAAGAGAGATAACGAATCACCGAGCGATATCTTGGTCGCAGCCGGAGCACTCGCGATTCCGGGGCATCGGGGACACGGGAGAACGAGCCAATCGAGGGCCGAGTTTTTCCGCCAAAGCCCGGCAGGTGGCGCCGCAGCTCGAGGGATCACTTCGAATCGTTGACGGACCACTCGAGATGCGCCATCGCCAAGTCCAAATCGTCACCACGTGACCGGACTGACCTAGTCCTTCGTGCACCGTCAAGAGGAATCACCGAGGTGCCGATGACTGCCCTTCGCATCCTATTTCCCCTTGGCGCGATGTCTCGTATGGTATGGGCCCTGTTTCGTTTAACCAGCCAAATCCGTTTTGGCTTAGTTCCCGAGAGGGGAGATTTTATGAACGATGAATTTTCCTGTCGGTGATCGCGAAGAACCACTTCTCGCGTACTTTCGACGGGTTTACGTTTGGAACTTCACCGACCTTTGGTCACGTTTGGGCCAAAGACGTGACCAATTTTGGGCGTTTCTATCCCGAAACGCCCGTTCGCATCGTCGCCACTTGTTGCTCCGCAAGAAATCCTCCCAAGGTATCGAAAAGTCTCCGATTCTCTCAATGGGCGCACAACTCTGATCTTCGGCCAAGGTACCCTTGGCAACTCCTCTATCGTGGACTGTGGGTAAACGGCTGGTTTAGTCGTCGCTGGTTAACTCGAGATCCTTCTTTTTAGAATTCCTTAGAGTTTCTATATGTTATCGATCCTGCCAGTCTTATGACACGTCTCCAATTTCAATGTGCAGTGACGGTAGATTTCCAGCAACGACCCTTTCACTGAAAATGGGTCTTCAAGAAATCTCAGTCCAGGACGATTCAATCGCCCAGAAACAGTACTTTGCCGTTAGTCAGCCTTATTATTAATCTACCTATAGAGAATTGACTGCGCCGTAGCGAATGTTTATCAAAGATAATCGGCGATAACCGAGTTCAACTTTTCCGTTTATCCTTCTTTCTCTCGAAGACGTGATTTCGTATTCCGTACCTTTATCGTATTCAACGTGTTTCTTGTGTTTACGTCTGTAACGTATGCCATAAAGAGACTCTTAACAAAGAGACTCGTCCACGGGGAACAAAACTCGAATACTCGAATGACAAATCACACGACGATTCTACATCGTCGATGCCTCTCCGAGGATTTCGAGTTCTTTCGTGGTTGTTTCACATCGAGCTCGAAAGCCGGATGTGGAAGTATCCGCTGTCTTCGTTAGTACACAAGTATTGATTCCTCTCTACATGTTGTACTTATCTTTGGCGCAACATTATTCGAAAGTTTTTTTAAATTCCCATTCGCATAGGGAGAATGCCTGTTCTATTCAGCGCCCTTAATAGTACACCTTCACACGGAAGACGTAGTCCACCAGTCTTCCTGGCACCAACTACCCTTTCCGTTCTCCAGTCCCACCGTAGCTGCTCCACTTTACGGAAAAGATCCTCGCCGGTTTCCTTTTTACCCCTAAACCTTCCCCGTGTTAACATTTAAGCCTCGCAATCGAATCGTCCTTTGAAGAACGGACCCCAGGAGGATTGCGAGTGTTTAACGTCATCAGAGTTCTTCTCTTCACCCACTTGGTCCTTTGCCGCAGGATGGGTTATCCCGAACAGACCAGCAAACGATCCTTTATCCGCATCTACGGCTAAAAATCCGCTTCAAATCACTCTCACGACCGAATGGGCCACACGGTAATCACAAAGAACATCTGGACGTCCGACTCCCATGTCCAGCCAACACCAGGTACCGACTCCGTCGTCCTCGATTCCTCTTCCACCGGTTCCTAATTCCTCATCGGCTAAAAATTCCCTTCAAATCGCTCTCACGACCGAACGGGTCACACGGTAATCACAAAGACCTGGACGTTCGACTCCCAGGTACCGCCTCCACTGGTTCCAGGGTCACCACGGCCCCGTTCCGCAGTCCTTCCTGGTTCGACCGCGTCCTGTCGGTGACCTCGCCCCTACGGGGTCCTCTCCTCGCCGTTCCTGCTCCGAGGTATCCACCGAACGCGCTCGGATTCGCTGCTCGTCCCGACGTCGCGGCAGGCCGAGGCTACGACTGACCGGACCGCTTCGACTCGCTCGAGCCGCTTCGCGAGCGGGGACTCGGCGAGAAAGAGGGAGAGCGCGGAGTCGAGGAGTGTGGGTCCCGTTCTTCGGAGAGGGGCTCCTTACTCCGAAGCCAAAGAAGTACTGTTACTTAGACTGGGCCTTCGGGCCCCCAAAGGATGCACGCCGGCTCTTCCTCTCGCTCTTTCAGCCTCTCCAGGGCGCTTCTCCTCTCGCCCGCGAAAAGAATCGAGATGCTCGACTCCGCGGACTCCTCGCAAATTACCCTCAAAATTCGTCGGACCGCCCTGCGGAAAGTTCCGCGGCGACGCTCTCGGTCCCTCGGGCCTGACCGGCTCGGGTCGAGGGCACCCGGTTTCCTTTATTCCCCTTCTTCTTACTTTCTTTTCCCTCTCCTTCCGTTCTTTTCTTCGATTCAAGCGTCTCGCGGCTCCGGGGACCGCGAACCCCGTTGCCGATGTACCGAAATTCGAGTCGGAGTGGTCACGGACCTGTCCACGAGCTCGGCAAGGAAATTACCCTCGGGATTTCCGGTCGTCCCGTGGACCTACTCCTGTATAATGAGTTCGTTATAGATACTTTCGAAAAAAAAAAAAAACCCGGCGATTCGCTCGGGCAACGTGATCTGGAACACTCGGCTCGGGTCGTTTCGTAGATCGGTACGGGACCGGTTCAGGGATTAATCGTGAAATTTCGTTGAAATTCACGGACTCACGTTTCATCCATTTCATCCAAGGCCAATGCTCCGTCTAGATTCGACCAGACCGTATCTCGAAGTCGCAAACGGTTCATTCTTCCTGGGAATCCTTCGAATTCTAGAGCGCGATTGCCGGCAGGGAACGATATACACCTGGTTACGAAATTCGGTCTTAACTTCGCCAAGTTGGCATGTTTCTTGGAACCGCTCTAACACATTGTGGATCGCCTAATGGCAGCGGCTACTCCGAGGACCACGAGAGCGGGAGAATGGTTCGGGGAACTGCCACGATCGCTTTCAGCGGACCACTTGTGAGGCTTTGCGGTGGAAAAAGGATCTCCTAATTCCGGAAGACGTTCTCCGTCCTTAACCCGCTCCTTTTCTCTTTGTTTCTCTGCCCCCTGGTCAAAGCTTCCGCCGACCCATCGACGTTCCGTTTCGACTCGGCCAGACTAATTAGCAAACTCCGTACCCTCGTGACCCAAAGGCAAGGGTATAAAAGAGTGGCTCGGTCGTCCGTCGTCGAGTCAGCCCGTGGTCCTGGGAATAAAGGCCCAAAAGGATCTTCCGACGGGATTAAATGCGATAAATGGCATGATCTCGCCACCTACGAGCACATCGATCGGTACCCGACCTGGAAATTCGGCATAGCCTGCGCTTCCTGGCTGAATGTTCGAAACTGACGGATCCCCCTGCGACCGTTAATTGGCAACGAATTAATACCTAGCCTCGTGTCCATTGACGCTTACGATAAGGATATACGCGGAAGCTAATTGCTCTCTCGGCAACCTGCCTAGGATATCCTCGTAGCCGGCAATTTCCACCGTGAAAGCCAAACAGTTTTCGATGTCATACCGTAGGAGATTAATGCAGCCCGAGGTTTAGAGAGCCCCTGACAATTTTCCGGTAAAACTCGAGCACGGTACGCACGCTCGGCGCAATCGAAATACCTCTTCCTTCCTCCCGCTTCGATATTCCCCGGGATAACTCGGAAACGAACAAATTGGACTTTATGCCTACACACACCGCGTATAGCAAAGTCCTTCCGTTACTCCAACGTTGCACCTAGAGGTCCTAGCGTATCGGAAGACGCGCAAGTACCCGGAACGAGTTGTCGATTTCGGTCGCGATTGGCGCAACGGGCGGCAGCTCGTAGAAGGTCGAAAATCCTTCCGGTAGTTCGCTCGATTTCCTTATACGCTGCGGGAGTCAAGTGAGGGGGTGGAAGGGGAAGCGTCGGACCGAGGTCAAGGTCGCGACCCGACTTCTTGGCCCGTTTTCTCTCGGTCTACGCGCAGAGGCTCAGCCGAGGTAAGCTGGCGTCCGGAAGGCCGGCCTCGAGTAATAACTCACGACGTCCTCGCGGCGCAACGGTCGCGGCTCGACTGCGACCGAGTCCCAACGTGCCAGAACGCGGCTAGACTCCGGCCACCTTCGCGCTCGGGCTCACGGCAGCAGAGCCGAGCGCGCCCGAGTGTCCCCGAACGCGACCGAGCACCCTCCAGCACGTCGGAGCCCGAATTCCAGCCGAGCGCACGTGTGCACGCGTGCACGCGTGCACCACTGCACTGCCGCGCCATTTACACCTGTGTGTACGTATGACCAGGGTTGGATAAGTATAATACGTCATGTAATATATGTGGTATTCCTTAATCATTCCTTAAGAACTTTTACATATTTACATGCGTGCTAAAAGACGTTAACAGAGCCATGGATACGAACCATATCCCTATAGTAATTGTAACCAAATTAATTTTTTTCCATACGGAGTAAAGTATTCGGCTGGAATGGTTTGTTGTACTGAAAAATGGCCGTTGCAGTCGAGAGATCGTTAACAAACTGTTCTGGGCTGATTTATCTAAGTCGTATGTGGACGGGTGCGCGCACTCGGTTGCGCACAACCCATCCAAACTGCCGCGGTTTCTTCGAGCCCACGCGCGCATGCGCGGTCCCGCAACTTGCGACCGATGAGCAACCGGGTCGGAGTAACCGGTTCCGGACACTTTTTTACCGAAAAGCACTCGAAATGACTGTAAAATCGTACTTTTGCCCTTGATCGATACGACGTCTCCGAACGATACTATTAACCGCCACGGTAAACGAAGACTGCCTCGAGAGAGAGCGAGCTCTTGCACCCTGATATAATGATACGCGCAACCGGGATAAATTGTCTCGGCCTAGACAATAGAATAGCATAAAATAAAATTTCATTGCAAGAATGTAGGATGAATTGAAGGGTTAATTTACTTGCTGTGGAATGACCTATCGTAAAAACGTAGACAAGTTCTTTTTAACTTCCCTCTGTTTACAAAGAGGTTATACTTCATTAGAATCGACGAATAGCTTTTTTGCAGGAGACGAAGGGGCGATTCTCTTATAAATAGCTTCTCGGAATGACTATTTATGCATGTTTTATCACTCACCGTTACAAAAATGGGTCGGTTCTTCATCACTAACCGATTCGCGTCCCTAAGCAACACGGTTGCCGAAACCAACCGACTCTTTGACGATCCGTTGAAACGAATAAATAACGGTTGGGAGGGAAGGAACGATGCTCTCTATTACCAATCGTCGGCAAAACAGAAAACGGCGGTCGGTAAGGCGCGGTACGTCGCGCCGGATTGGAAAGAGAACTCGCGGTTCGACTGGCAGCTGCCCCATTCGCTTCTGCGTAACGGCGAGGACGAATTTTTCCAAATTCCAGTCGGATAATCGTCACGCACTGGATAACGTAAGGTGATACCAAGGCAGTCCGGCTTCGTAACCGAGCCCGACGAATTGGCATCGTTAGAGAGGGTCGGGGAGAGAGGAAGAGGAAATCAGGCGAGCAGGGAGAAGTATCTCGATCCCGTCAACAGCTCCTCTGGAATGTGGACTTATTCCAAAGAAAATTGGTAAACTGCGTGAAAACACTCCCACGCTATGCGCAAAAACAGGCTGGAACTGTTAAGGTGAAGTGAAACCCCTCTCAAATCAATCGATTCGAATAAAACACTTTTTTCAAGGGTTTTGGATAGTCAGGAGAATTGTACGACAATTTAGAACACTCTGGTAATTGATGAGCTTGCATAAGAATGGGATAAAAGCGAACGTCGGCCATGTAGGTATTTAGAAAAACCTTTTTTTCCGACAGTTATATCCAAAACCCTTAAGAAAAGTGTTTCATTCGAATCGATTGATTTGAGAGTTCTTCTCTCGCAAGTTTTGAAGTGAAATTATGTCGAACCGTTCGATGAACGTTAATCCATCTTTACGGCGGGTTATCGAAACGCTCCGATGGTAGATTAGCCTTCACGGAACAGTTTTTACGAGGTGATTCGATTCCGACGTCCGACCGAGCGGATACGTCGATAGCGGTACATCGCAGGAACACGCGAGCGTAATCTAAGATAAAAAATCATAAAAAAGGACATAAATCACGGAAATGGGGAGAATTTGAAATACCGTTGTATCCCAATCTAAGCAGTGAGTACGGTTCAAATTTGCATCTCCCCGTGTTTCGCTTCACCTTAACTTTGAGGGAATGACCGAGAGTAAGGATACAGTCGAGCATTGCAACCTTTAGAAACTCGACTTAATAAATTGAGTCATGGGTCTGCACGTCTGGCTCGTATACACGAACGAAAGTAATCGATGGACGTCTTGTTACCATCGGTGTGTTAAAGCACGTCCGCAACGCACGACGTGACTGAATTCGGAGACAATTCGTTCGGGGGAATCACCTGGTATTATCCCCAGTGTCACGTTAGAACTCTCGTCAGGAGAGTAAGACTCTTCGAGACCTCAATAAAGATAACCACTTATGGATTACCTTTACAACCTTGATAAGACTCGCAAAAGAGCTTCCAAACCGTTCCCCGGTCTTCACGAGCGAGCACGCCAGGTAAACAGAATGTTGTTCCGGATTAATTATAATCAGCCAGGAACTTTGATCTCTCATATTCCAGGCATGAGCACGGTTAATTACCGTGTACGAGATTTTGCGGCATTCTTGTTTAGCCGGCTGACAGATATAAAAAGGAGTACCATTAAAATAAGCACTGGAGTACGTAATTGGAGGAACACGTTTACCTTTTCATTTTCGATTAACCGGTAACAAATCTGCGCTCAGTGTAGGCACTGCAATCAGCAATTAATTCAAGCTTCGAATATAGGTTTTAACCCACCAAACACCCTATGTTACGTATACAATTACATAACACTGGAATAACATGATATATAACGAATATTATTCCAACGATACATTAATATCATGTAACGTCGAATTATTACCGTCCGGGGAGTGCTATTTGCTATCATAAATGAATTATCTGTAAAATTGTATTTCAATTTCAAGGAATCTACCTGAAGGTCTTTTGAACATCGGTGACCAAGAACACCTGAAGAAACCAAGTAGCGCACTCTATCGAAAGATTGTAGTTACTACGTACCAACCGGTTTCGCCTGATCATGAGGCTTCAGTCGGGACTGTTCACGAATGAAATCAAAAGACAGTTTGTAAGATGGCGCCACTAGTTATTTTCTTCCACGATCGTTTAGAACCCAACTCTTAGAGGTGGCAAGTTCCAAACTTAGTACAAAACCGATTTATTAAAGTTTTTTTAAAAATAATATACACATTCATTTAAATATTGGTACTTCTGTTTACGAAGAAATATAATCTATACTAATCGTGACTGCAAACACGTGCTAACCATAGAAGGTGAACCGTCTAGGCATGGCATAAAACCAATTCATCACAAATAGTTCAGATGTAATCACTGCATGTTTAAGTGCAAATGCTGGGCTGAAGCAACAATTTGGCATTTTTGGAGCTCCATTTTCTGCTCTTTTAACTTTAAAAGCTTTTTTTGTACTTCTAGTTCGCTTTGGCGCATCGACATTTCCTCTTTATGCCTTCTTTCTTTGTTCCGTTCAGCAAGAGCAAAATTTTTTGTCATCTCTTCGAGAAACTTTTCAAATAGTATCGTCAAGGGCCCTTTATGATCTTGCACTTCATCTAATTTCCTGCCTGCAGAAACATCAGTTGCTAAACAAGCCAAAGGATCGTCATTCCCTCTATTCGATGCCGTGTTATTACTTTGTTCATCCGATGGTTTTGGCAAAATGATGGCAAATTTGGCAGAGCCACTGGGAGGTGGAAAATCACTTTCATCCAAGTACATATGTCTCTTTTTTTCATTAAATATTTCATCCAGTGCTCTCTTGTGCTCCCAATGTCCATAATGTCGCATTCTGCCCGGCTTTTTTAATCTCTCTCTAAATACAAGGTTCTTATACTTACGCTCCAAAACTCTCCACTTATTCTCGCACTTTTGAGGGCTGAAGTAAAATCCGAATTTCTGCATCTCTAAGGAAATCATCTCAAACATCTCACGCAGGCTCCGAATCTGCGTGGACTGCCCTACCATTGAGCGATATTTTTTGTACTGCGTAATAAGGCACGTCGTAGCTTTACTCGTCCATAAATTGAGTGCTCCGACATCTGCACTTGAAGGTATGGTATTAGTATTCTCAAAGCCAGGGAACCCATTTTCATTATCATCTTCGATGTAACATTGCATGGCTGGCTCCACTTTGATCTCCATCTGGGTTTCTAGTGTAGCTCCTAAAAAGTACACATGTACGTAAGAACTTTAATTAATTAACATAATTCTGCTACAAAAAGAATATTAACAAAAATCAGGTATAGAAACTGTGCTTACATTTAAAAGTGACTTAAGATTGATACTAATAAACCATGTATTAATATCAATATTTATACCAATAAACACTGTAAAATATACTGACATATTTCAAAATATTTCAACAATATTAAATCTCTATTGATAGCCAAATTTACTTTATCCTACAAATTCTAAAGAATACAAAATGATAACTACTCTTAAAATCTTATTAAGTTAAAACGAGTTCTTTAAAAAAAAAAAACACCAACGACCTTTAAATGTCTAACCTAACCAACTTAACCTAACCTAGTCACCGCACCGAACACAGGTGGCTGACTACCGAGTTTCAACCACCTCCATTTTCCATCATTTCAATGGGTAACCCGACCAAACGTGACCGAACTTGACCAAACTAGCCCGAAGTCGACAAAATTCGACGAAATTTAATTTTCACATTCAACGATTCAAAAGAAACTGCCAAGTGTTTTCAATTTCAGGCGAATCGGATGCGTAGAAATCCAGAGTCGTTACATGTAAAAACGCGGAAAACGCGTTCAGGGAAAAATGAGATAAAGGGATAAAATAAAAGAAAAGAGCGAAAAACAAGGAAAAAGAGGATCGAAGGGCAAGATTACAAGAAAAGAGAAGGAAAGCAAGGAAAACGGATGAAGCGCCAGTGCGCGATCGGGCCTCGGCCCGCTGCTCGCGGTGATCCGTGCACGACTTGGCGGAACAGCCAAAAACGGAGCTCGGCTGTGCTCGGCGATTTTCCTTACCATTCACCTTCTTGTTCTCCGCCATTTGCAGTGGCCGACGTTACACGGGGCCTGGTTCCGTCGCGAGCGACGCCCGATGAGTGCCGATCGCGGCCACCGCTTGCTCGCGGGGGGCCGAAAAATCGAAGAGAACTAGTTCCAAACCGGTTCCCTACGGAACTGGTTCCGTACGCATCGAGAACCGGCGGCCATCTTGGCTAAGCTCGGACCGGACGGACCGGCGAATCCCCGATGCCCCTCCGCACGGTCCGGGACGTGTCCGAGCCGGTCCGCGTCGGCGCCACGACGCTTGCGTCGGTAAATCAGCTCGCGGCGTTGCCGGCTTTGGCCGTTTCCGCCGTGCTTGAACGCGTTTAGAACCCGTCGGCATGCTGGGGTGAAACAGGACCACGTTTGAATCCATTTTAGTGCCCAATGCGTACTAACTTCTACACTACCCACCAACGCCCTATGTTACAATTACATAACACAGGAATACCATGGCATATAACGAACGTTATTCAGAAGATACATTAGTATCATACCAATTTCAATAAAGTTTATTCTGTCGAAAGTAGAGCTCGTCACAGATATTTGACGCTTGGTTCGATGCTCTCTGAAAATGCGGCACTGCTTTCCCACTATCTCCGGCCAATGGAATACTCGAATACGAATATGCCGGACGATAAATTCTAAATCGCCTGTTCAAGTTTCTTACGATTTCTAGTGCTCGGCTCGTGAAGCCGGTTAATGCGGCGTCGAAAGATTTTCATTTAATGTCCCCTTTCCATACATCTAACGCACATAATGATTACCTTCAAGTCCGGGGACTTTCCAGTCATTTGTTGGACGACCAATACGTATAGAAGTCACCTCTAGTATTTGGAATCTTCTTCATCGTGTTCTGACTTTCTTGTATAAATATTGAAATTAGACCGTCCATTCGTAATTTATACTTCGACGATCTACCGATAAGCGTGCAATCGGATAATCGAAGCGAACGATCATAGGGCGAGAGTCGATTTCTATCTGCGAGAAATTATCCATCGATAAAGATGATTTCTCTAGTGCCATTCCGCAAACCACGGAACGCTTCAGCGATTCCCCCCACAAGCTATTGTTGGGAAGCTAAAAGCTAATGAAAACGGTTGCCAACGGGACAACATAGTTACCAACGCGGTGTTACAACTTTTAGCATGGCAAATTAACCATTACGCTAATTAAAATGTTTGCTGTATCCCGGAATCCAGCGGACGCCATATGAACGAATCACTGCACGAGTCCCTTTCTTTTCCTTGAAAATGTCAGTTTTTAGAAAGCTTAATAACAACTTAGTCGTACGTCAGAGTAGGTGTCACAGTACACGTCGATGGGATTCAGTGAAATCTGCACCTGTATATAAATCCGTAAATATTCCCTGAAACGATCAGCTTTGAAGGAAAACGTGTCATTGACACATTGGACATGTACCGAGATAAGATGAGTCCGCATTGCACGTTGCAAAATCCACAAGATGTTATGTGATAAGTGGATTAGATTACGAATTCGTGCATCCTCTACGAAACAACCAGCTTTAGAAAATAAATCGTTATGGTTGATAATATCTTAGTACAATGTGTCCTTGCCGTAGCTGCGAAAATTGTAGGTGAACGATTGCAAGTATTCCTTCAAGAGTTGCTTCTAAAAGGATTTAAAAGGAAACGTATCTTTGAGAAATGTGTAACGATCCTACATTTGATCAAATGTCAGAATAGAAAGTGTCCACGTTACTCGTTATAGAGTTCTGCGAGACACTTACATATAAGTGAGTTCCTTTACAAGTCGTTGTTACGCGAGTGCGGTGATGTTATGTACGAGGGCGATTTCAATAGAGTCCGGTCAGCGGTTCACTTTCCCTCGATCGTTCGGATGGTCACCGTTCCCGTCACGCAGCTATTTCAACGCTTGTTACAGGTTCCTGGACTCGTAGAAAACGCGAATGTACCTATAATACTTCGATTCCTGGCGATGGAGTGCAATATACCCAAAACTTTCATCGATTTATTCATATCTGTCATATGTCGTTTGTTTGCCATTTTATTCAACATCCGACATTTCGATGCAGCGGTACAATTTATATCATCCGATGACACGAATCAATTTCGAATATCGAAACTCTGTGACTCGTGCATTCCATAACTTGGAATTTTTAATTAAATCTTTTTTACTCAATTTGCAATGAAATTTCATCCAACATCTTGGATTTTTCGCAGGCTCTCGGCAATATGCAGCAGCGCGCAGCTGCGCATGTGCATGAGTGCACGTATTACGCACGTACGTGGACGTAATAAATTCCCGTAATGTATGGACGTAATGCGGACATATATGCGTACATGCACGCATGAGTCGCGCCTAGCTACGTGCATGAATTACGTTTATGGACGAACTGGAAATGTGAGGGGCTGGTAGCGAGAGGCGATCGACTGTGGCTAATTTCATCGTGACAGTTCAGCTAGTTACGCAGTTATTATCACTTTCATATCACCTGAAAGACATTTAGAATGAGCTGAAAGGAGGTGTAGTCATTTTGCCGGATCTTTAGAAAGTAATTAAGATTCAGGAAATAAATACTAGACTCTCCGAAGAAGAATCGTTTCTCTTAGGAGAAAATTAAATGTTCCGTTAATGGTAGTATTCCAACATCGAATCCAATAAACATGCTCGAGGTACCTGGATGATAACACTATGTCATTAGACCAATGTACGGACGTAATCTAAAGTACTTCGTTATCGCTTTTTTGTTGACGGTACCGCACCTCTCAGCCAAGTGAGGATATCGTTTGCTAACGGAACGGCGCAATATCGTCAGACTAATTGTAAGAAAAGGATGAAGGTATTGCCCGGAAGAGCACTACGATATTACCGAGTCTATACCTACATGTCTCTTCGTTAAATCATTTGTCTCGTTTAGTCCTTTTAGTTTATTTGTACATCAAGTGGAGATTTTAATAATGATATATATATATAATGATAATTCCTAGGTGATCGCGAGTCACGTGTCAAAGTTTCAGACGGTTCGATACAATACCCTTTGAAAAAAGTGTTTTATTCGAATCGACTGATTTGAGGGGGGTTTCACTTCACCTTATGACTGCCTACACGAGGAACTCGAGAATCGTGTTCGAGGAGGAAAGTGAAAGGGTAGGAGGAGCGAGGGCCGCAGCCCGGAGGAACGAAAAAAATGGAAGAGGCATCGGACACCCGGAGAGCGGCATTCCCCTCTGATTTACGCGAGCACTCTCGCCTAAAACTGGGCAGTTTTCGTCGGAACTTCTTAATGGCTGCCCTGCTTCAAATGAAGCCATTCTCTTCGAATACTGAGAGCATTCTAAAAAAACATCGCAATTTAAAAAAGGCTTACTAAATCCCCCGTTTTATAATCTCAACAGGGAATCTTGACACGTTGTGACAAAGAATCATTAATATTCTCTAAACGTCAATACCCAAAAAGCAACATTTACCCTGGTTTACGTAGACAATCTGTAAGATGGGCCATTTTAATAGGATTTTTTACTTCTAACCGAGAGCCACGAAGCTCTTTTTCTCAAACGCTGAAAAAAAGCCTTTTTCAGGCTATACTCCCCCTCCGTGGCTCAAAGATCTCGTAGATGAGTTTCCCCTGGAAGTTCTTATTCCTGGCGAACCTGGAGAACGGGGAAAAACCGACCGGAAGCGGGCAAAACTGAACGTTCGGTCTGCGCGGAAGCGAGCCATTTCATAAACCGGGATGTCACGACCCAGTAAAGAGATAACGACACCCACGCGTGGACGTTGTCAGCGCTTACGTATGTTTATGTTACGCTCGTCTCACGTGTCGAGCAATACGAGGAAGCCGTTCTGCAACTGCTCTGCATTCCGCGTTTTGGGTCATCGTTCGTTCCGATTCCTAGATCTTCGCTGCATGCGGGGACTTTCTTTCCTCGAATTACAAACGGATTAGACTCCTGTCGCCATTTTGTTCCTCGTTTTATTACGAGTTGTACCGGTACCGAGGGCGCTCGTCCACGAGAAGGGTACGAGGCTTAACTTAGCTTGTAATAATTGAAGTCCTAAGCAAAACGTGTGATTTGAATATTTTTGAACCGTTTTGTATATCTATATAAGAGAAATATTTTGTGCCGCTAGGGAAGTAACTTCGTTTCTCAAAAAAGTCGTAAGACTAGGAAGTTAAGAGACAGATTCAATATTCCGGGATTTTCACGTAGCTTTTTCCCATCTACTGCTTCCCTTTACTTCCCCGTAATCAAATATTGCACAAAAGCTGCAAAAATCTTTACTTCCCCGTAATTCTATGAATTAGGGAACGGCAATAGATTATGGTTAAGCGTGCCGTGTTTCATGGTCCAAGAGCGTAACATTAATCGACACTGTTAACCGACTACTAATTACAGCTTCCGATCGGTCTCGGCCGCGGTTTTGCCGATTAGGGTTTAGCTATTGCGCTTTTTACGGTTTAAAGAAATTCACAGATTATCGAGGAAAAGCTAAACTTCCGCGTAGCAAAGATACTTTCCGGGGTAATTGCAAAACCCTGGGAAATAATTTCGAGAAGGCGTTGCGAATGCTCGTAGCAGTTCACGTGAACGGCACTTAAATCTCATTTCTCGAGCTACTTGGGCGAGATTTTAATTTCAAGAATCTTGTACTTCAGACTCATCCGGAGCGGGTTTGCATTCAAAATTCTTTCGACCTAACCCTATTTAATATCAAATTTCTAATTACATTCGTTATTTTCTATTTAAAAAGAGAAGGGCGTAATGTACTTTGCGCATGCGTATAAAATAAGGGACGTATTAAACGTCGCAATATACACGTAGAAAATCACGTATAGTACTTGACGTATCATACTTACCCAACCCTGAGCGAAATCCCCGTTCCTCGATAAACCGGAGGTGCGCGGGTGTCGCGGCGGGCGTCGCGGCAGTTGGCGGTAGTTGGCGGTAGTTGCGCTCCCCGGGTCTGCTACGCGGTCGGCCGCAGTCGACCGCTCGGCGGGTGCTCGATCCAACTCGGGTGACGTCAGGGTGTCGGCTCGGCGCTGGAGGGGGCGCCGCCGGTTGATACGTGCGCACGCGCGCGCTCCGGCCCAGTCGAGCGATCCCCCGGCGAGCGCGCGTCTCTCTCGGGCGAGCGTGTCGCGAGCGTGTCGCGCGCGAGGGTTTACCACGGGGCAACGCGGCGAGCGAACGCCGGGAGAGAGACGATCGGGCAGGTGTGTCCCGTCCGATTAGGCCGTGCGCGTTTCGGACGAGAGCTCGACGATCCGCGTCCGGGGCGATCCCTGGAGTTCGCTCGGCCGATCGATCGCCATAAACCGACGGGCGGAGCGTCGCGAGAGAAAAGGGACGTCGTCCGCATCGTGGGAGGCGATCGGGGGCCCCGAAGAGGGAGCGGGAGCGGAAGAGTGGCATCGGTCTCACGGGGTGTCGGGGAAAGAGTGAGAGAAAGGGAGGGAAAGAAAGAGATGCGGCCGCATCCGTGAGTCGCCTCTGCCGAACGGTGAGTCTCGCGAGTCTAGGACGGCGAGCTCGGGTGGTTCGTTGGGAGCCGAGCAGGTGCGCGGAGAAAGATGGCTTCGGGCACAGAGAACGGCACCGTGCCGCAGTGGAAGCGGGACCTGATCCAGCGGCGCAGACAGCAGAGCAAGGTGCTCGCGAGTAACGGGGCGAGCGTTAAGTTGTGCTCGGCAGTGATCGGCTTAACGGGGACGGCGGATCCGGCCGACCCGTCGCTCGCCACGCGCTCGATATCGGGGATTTCTGGAATTCCAGTAACCCAGGATCGCTGTACCGGGAGCGGAAACGGGGACGCCGACGGCGGCGGGGCGCTGAGAACGCGCGACAACGCCGCCTGTACGGCCATCTTAAAGGGCGCGCGTGGCGCCACCTCCACGGCCCCTGTCGGAAACGCGCCACCCGTCGCGGAGAGCGTGGCGCTTCGGTCTTCAGTCGCGTACAACATGCGTCTCGAGGCGGATGCGTCGCTTTGTTCCGACTCAGAGGATGCTCTGAGTGGCGTCAACGGAGCCGAGGAGACGGATAAAAAGAACGAGACCGGAATGGACGGGACGGCAAGTAAAAGGGTGCTCGGCAAGCTGGACGGTGACGTGCTGACCGTCGAAAATGGTCGCACGTCACGGGGCGCTAGCAAGCGGGAATGTAACTCGCCGGTTGTGGAGAGGATTAACAATCAAGTTGGAAATGGAGGCACCTGGGAGAAGGACGTTGTCAAAATCGGTGAGGACTGTGAGAGCGACAGCTCTGAGGAACTTCAATACGGTCCCGGTATCGTTAATAAACTCAAAAGCAAGTATCTTAACCTCACTCTCCGTGAGACGAACAGAAGTCGCGCGTCCGTTCAGAGATTTAGGAGGGCGGCGAGTTTGGAGGACTTGTTGGACAGGGAGGATGAAAGTGAGGAAAAGTCCTGCAGGAAATACGTTAAAAGAAACATCGGAGGGGTTTGCGGCAAAGCGGAGAGGTACCGGAACACTGCCAGGGGCAATGAGTCCATGAAAAGGGCGAGGAGCGTCGAAACCCTTTTGAGATATAACATCGTAAACGACGATGGAAGGCTGCCCGTGGTAAGTGCGACGAGACAAGAACCCGTCAACGATCACATAGTCTTGATAGATAGATCCTCGGTGAAGATCGAGAGTCGTCTCGGGGACTCCGAGAGGCCGAAACCGCTTAATAAGCCGAAGAGGATCAAGCCAGTGTTGGCAGAAACGGAGAGGCCACCCCCGGATCTAGTCAAGACCACGATGCGCATCTTTGAATGTTCTGCTAAGAAGTTGAAACCCAAGGGTGAAGTCGCCGCTAAAGTAGCCACCTTCAAAACCATTAACGATACCTTTAAAGCTCAGAATCAGAAGAAAATTGTTCCCAAGCCCCCGCTACAGCCAAAACCTTTTATAAATGGAACCGCAAAGACCCCTGGGTCACCCAAGAAAATTGTGTCTCAGAAATCCACTGCCGAAATGATCGAGAGGCAGCTGAACCAGGACGAATATCGTAACGACGGTGTTATTACGGATCCAATTGTTCAGTCCGTGTCGTCGGTAGTTAGCAAATTTCAGCAGATTGAAAAGGCGTTGTCTCCTTCTCCCTCTCCAGAACCATCTTACAAGTTAAGATTTTCACCGGCTCCAAGTCCTGAACCGTCTATCAATAAGCGAAAAAACTCTTTGGAGATGAGCGTGAAATCTCCTCCGTCAACACCGGTATCAAACTCTCCACGTGTTTCGCCACCTCGAGTTCCGTCTCCAGGTTCACCGAAGAAGGAATGCATTTTTAGACAGAGTTCCAGCCCAATTTCAAAATTATCACCATCTAGCCCAAATAAGGAAAACCTTCGACAGTTTTCCTCGTCAGAATCGACGAAACCAACTTCGAACGAAGTCGAAGAGGAGGTCCTTAAAGTCAGTGGTGACGGTTCTAAGTTACTTTCGCAAGAGATCCCGAAGAGCCCCGATGGAGATTGCAAAGATCGAATCGATTCTCCGCTTCCCACTACAAGTACGACAAACGACGTAGAAGAAGAGGTCATAGATGGACCAAGGACTATTTCCAAGTTGGCTTTAGATAACATCGGTAAGGCTGGCACCACTTTCCAATTTAGCTTTAACAACGAACCAACTACCGGTAAGAGCTACTTGCCAGGAGTCATGCAGAATGGTCAGCAGAGTGCCCGAGAACCAACGACAAACGACAGTATTGTGAGTGTCGAAACGTCTTTGGAAGCAAAAAACAAACTTCCGCTAGGGACTTCCAGCGTGGAGGCAGCGAATACAGAATGCACTGAATCGGTTTCCAGGTTACAATCGAGATCGGAGCCTGAAAAGAGTGGAAGGGCGTCGAAGGACAGGAGAGAGGATTCGACGAGTCCACCCTTGGAGAGAAAACCTATCGGGGCTATTTCCAGTCTTGGGCTTGTTCGAACCACGACAACGACTGCCTATCCTCAGGGCAACGAATCGAAAACTATAAGATGCCAGAAGTCCGAATCGTCCTCTCCGCCGCAGAAACAAATTGGCATTATCCGCCCCTTGGTGTCGACCAAGACTCAACTTCCACAGCAAAATTTGAGCAATCGAGAACTTGAAAAAAACCTGATAAATCGTGTCAAGAGCATAGAACAACCGACGAAAGTAGTGGTGAGCCTGAAGAGTGCCGACGAAATCCAACCTGTTAAAAAGTCAGGATCGAGTAGTGGAGGACTGTGGGACACGAAACCCTGGAACCAACAGAACAACACGATGGTCTTCAACTTCAGCAACCGTAAAGACGTTCCGGACTACATTGAGAACGATGGTCTGATCATACGGAGAAAGCAAGAAAAGCCAAAGGTAAGTTCTTTCCGCTCATTTAAAAGTCATTTCTTTTTCGAGACATTTCATTGTCTTCTCACTTTCGTCGCCACCTTGGACAGAGTTGAGAGACCTGGAAGGAGCGGCGTGCGCGGACTTTTTAATGTACATTTGATATTCAAAACACGCCGTCGTGTTTAAAGAAACATCCGTACACGCTACGGGGACGATTGTTTTGCTTCGATATCTTACACCTCCCTCGCCTATCTCTTGCTACACAACACAACCGAGTACAACAATTAGTCCTCCTTCCTGAGGAAACGATCCTGCGTCGCTGCTCTCATTTTACTCGACTATTTTTAACCCATTCAATTGTAGTCGATACAAACCATCATTAGCATTCGTTATCGTATCGTATTCTTTATTAATGGAAGGAACTATACGCGAAACTTTGTCGGTAAATCCACTCGGTTAAAGATTGGTCGTCGTAAATTCATCTGCTTTGAATAGTCGAATAACATCGTTAACGTTAATCACGAGTCTGGTACTTTCTAAGATGTACGGCACCAGAGTCGAGGACTATGACGCGTGTCTGGGAAAAATCGGGTCGCGTGCTCGATTGTGGGAAAAATTGGGACACTTAAATCTGTTATAAACGTCAATGTGTTTGTTCACTAATTTGGTGCTTAACCGTTTGTTTTGGCTATAAACCTCTTTTGTAAAATCCTAGTTTCTTTTTTGGAGTTGTGTCTGCCTATGAACAGGGTTGGCATAAATCCGCTTTTCTTACAAAAAGCTCAGCCCAACAATGGTTTTGATAATACCAATGACAAAGTTCACGTTCCTCGCGATAACAAGGGCTTATGCCATCATGAGCATAATTTAATTTATTTAACCTTTTTATTGGGTGATGTTTCAAGCAAGGAACTATTCATGTGTTGAAATGTGTTGAAATAGATCAGAATCAATTGAATGTCCCTGGAATTCTCTCCGGAATCGCCTAAAATCATTCGAAGTCAATTTAAAATCGATAGGAATCCTTTTAAGTTTGCGATCGGTCCGAAGTCACTCTGAAATCACTGGCAATCAACTCAATGTTAATAAGAAAAACCATAGCGCAATATCGAGAAGGCAATGAAAAATGATTGGTATTCAATCTGTTGGGATTTCGCGGAAACTCGGGACCAGAGGCAAATTGAACGGTGTTCGGTTTCCGGTTCAGTTCCCGCGGTTCGCGGTCCGAGACTCCGGAACGCGGAATTTCGCGTCGCTCCAGTCTCGAGAAAGTGTTCCTCCTCTCTCCTCTCGAATCGGCGGGACCGACCGTTGTCCGGGATCGATCGGAAGGAGATCGACTTCCGCGCCGAGCGAAACGAGGCCGGCTCGTAAATTAACCTAAAGTCAGACTAGAATCTAGGATTTTAATCGGAATGGGAAATGAAAGAAATTAAGAAACTCGGTAGAGTTTCGCGCAAAATATATACATATATAGGGAGGGGCGAAACCCCGACTTGGTCATTATCCGCGATGTTTAGCCTGGCGCGTCAAACTGGACAATGAATGTCGTTTTCTGAACTTCTTGAATGAGTAGTGTCATTGAGATTGAACTATTTTTTTGCGTTTTTTTAAGCTATGATCGAAACCGATCGATACATTTAATACAGAGATATGCAATTGCTGATATTTCACTTCGCTTGCGTGGCTTGACATTTTTCCGTCGACCGCTTTCGTAAAAAATATCGCTGAAGGTTCATATCGATATGTGCAATGCTTCGGGTACAAAATTGTCATCCAATGAAGTAAAAAACATTCGTCTTTATCTCGCACATTTTTGCCAATGTATGTATTATTATTGGAGCGGATTATTGAAACGGTATGCCCACGTTCGCGTTTAATGGTAGGGATGTCGCGACGGAAACCGTAATCGAGATTCCGCTGCGGGGAAATCGCGGCGATCCGCCCGGAGAACAAAATCTCGCTCGGGCCATCTCGATTGGCGATACTTTCTCGTTTTCGTGGGGTAATCGCGGACTCGCTGGGAAAGGAGAGGAGTGCGAGTGACCGATCGATAGGGCATCCAATTTCGATTAGTTAAGGCCTGTCGAAACCGGAACGAATCTACCGCAATCAGGAATACCTGACTGAAACGTGCCTGAAACCGAAACTCGAGGATTCTTGCTCCCGACGATGTTACGTCAAAGCGAGGAGACTCATCGCCAAAACCGCTAGGACGTTCTCTTCGCAAACAATGCAATAAGATAAAAACAAATACGTAGAATTGGTCAAAAAATTATGTGCTCTTCGAATATCATATCCCTAAATTTAAATCTCCGTATTGTCCGTAGTGTAAATATTAAGCACAGCTGTCCGTTACCCTAGTCAGCTGTTGCCACGGGACAAACCCGTGACTGGGAAGTAATCCGTTGCACGTACGGGCTTATATAGCCCGCTATTATCGAAACCTTGAAAAATGTACTCTAGGTTAAGTTCATGACTGCGTTAGAGTCGTACGGAAGCGTTGCCGTTGCGTAAGGACAGATCACTTCTGAAAAGGTCGCTAGTGAACGCCGGGAATAATATCGCGGCGCTCGAATGGTAAACTGTGGCGAGAGTCTCGTGCAAACGGCAATGAACTTGTGGAACGAGGTCCGTGACTCCATGAGAAACTCCCATGTCGTTTTTTTCCTCCATTATTCCGTCCAGTTGGTATCACCGGCCGTGGACCTTGAACCCTACGGTCGGGCCTCGACGCGCGATGCGACTGCTGCCCGTGCGCGCGCATTACCAACTGCCCCGCGCATCGGCGCGCGCATTACCGACTGTCCCGCGCATCGACGCGCGCATGTACTCGACGACCGATGCACCTGCAGGTGCGACTCGAATGCGCCTCGCGTAAGTGTATATATATTCCAACGCACACCCGTGTCTCCTATAAATCGGCCATGTAGAGTATGGCCCGGTCAACTTAGCCGACCGCGGTCAGTGAAATGCTAGACCGTGAATCACGCTCTCCGTTTGTTTAAACAGAGTAGGCGGAAATGGATGACGTGTATTGTAACAGAATCGCGGTTTACGAGTCACGCTCTTGGCAAGCCTATGCCCGCGTTATATCGTCTCGGAATAGTTGTCGGTTTAACGCTAAACCTCCCGACGATTTATATCCCCAATATCGATATCATTTGCGTTCTAACTTATCTTGATACTTTCATATCTCGTATTAGGGCTTATGGTTTGGACTAAGTTAAAAAACTTTTTACGAAAATCCAAATTTTCTAAGTGTCGGGATAGTTCCTAGGTGCTCACCAGTCATGTCAAGGTTTCGGACGGTTCTATCCATCGCCCTTAAAAATAAAGTGTCTTGTTCGTAAATCGTTACTTATGTAGTTTCGAAATTAGGATAATAGGAACAGAGGTTTTGATGAATCGAAACTTTTGTTACAGGTCGGCGAAGGAGGCATCATCGTCCTCGATGCTACCTTGGACGCCTCGACCACGGATGAGGAAGAGTGGGAAATGACCGAGAGGCCGCCATCTCCTTGCGACGTCTCGTTCCTTAATGATAATGTCCTCATCAACGGCAAGAGCAACCTCTCCAAACAGCCGCGTAATCACAAGGTAAGATTTTTCGTCGACGAATTTGCGCAAAATCCATTTCTGTTTGGAACGATGCATCGCGTCTTCGAACACGATGCAGTTAATTCGGAGAAATCTTCGCTCGCGTCTTTTTACCAAATCGAAAATTCGACGCGTCACGGCACCGAGGATGATTTAAGGCAACATTAACCGGCGACTATTTCTCGACCGTGGGAACGTTTCGCAGCTTTCTCGCACTCGAGTGCCAGAAAGCATGCACTCTCGGCGCAAGTATTCACGCGAATCTGCATCCGAAGTGAATTCCTTTTTTTATCTCGAACCTCCCAACGTACATTACAGCATCCGTCCGACTTTTTAAGAGTCCGAAGTTTCTCTAAAAGGAGATTGGAATTTTTATACGATCCTTCTTTCAGTTTTCTTTTCCTCGTTCTCCCACCTTCTCTCTCCACCCTCTCCACATGCGTGTACGTTTCTCCCCATGTGTCACCTATGTATGTGAATCTGTATAAATTTTTATCTTCGGTATCCTTGCACTGGGCAAGGTGTAAGTTGATTTACGGGACAAATATACAGGGTGAGTCTCGTGAAAGATCCAAAATTGATAGGATGAATTTGCTGGGATGGCACGACCATTTGGCCAATCAGAAGAGTAATCTTACGGGTACAAATTCAGAAGGAATGTTCAATTACACGTTTGACAGTTCAGGACGACGCGTGTGAATATGGGGAGGGGGTTGTGTGTATATAAACATTATATAAATTAAATTCAATATAAACCTATATCTCGGAAATGGGAATCCGCGTATCGAACATCGCATATTTACAGGTATCGAAAGGGTTGATTTATATCGAAATCAATTAAATTGGATTCCTATGATCTTTTAGACGAAACGAACGAGATACGTGTCAGCGTGTGGTATTTTCTTCTTCTTTTTTTTTTTTACTTAGAATATTTCATAAAACAGTTTCATCAAGATCTTCGGACCGTGAACAAAATCACCGTAATCTCTTGGCATCGAGGCACTCTCGGCGAGCAATATATACCTATTTCTCCTCTCTTAAAGTGTAAAGTGGAATATTTATTCAAATTGAAGGAAGAAGAGAGGAATGCCAGGTCACGCCCAGTGCTCTTCGAGTCGAACGTGAGGATTTTCTCACGCATCTGTAAAAGTGAATTTCATTAATAATCTTAATGTCCGAGACCAATTTTGTATATGAGATTCATTGCGCAAAATTATGTTCACTTGATATTAACTTGCCTTCGTTTGGGTTCCAATACAGACGATTCTTACAGAGTCAATTTTACTGGAGCCATGAAATTTCTTTAGCGAGCAACATTTAGACTGTCGCGAGTAATTAATTTCGCCGAGAAGTGAAATTTTTCTCTCAATGAAGCCCTTAGGAGAAAATAACGCTCTTGCGAGCAAAAATATGTATGTCTCGAAGTTGGCGAGTCGATCGTCGATTCAGCATCCGGCCCGCGAATATTCCGCGAAATGCCACAGCTGGATTTGCATAATTTTCCTCCCGTGGAAACGCGACCGACTTTACGGTCGCGACGACGAAGCGTTTCGACCAAGCGAGAAAATTACAACCTCGATCGTGAGCTCTCGGGGAAAAATGACCATCGACTCGATCCTGCACTTTATCTCCCGGAAGGATTTATTATATATTTCGAGGGTGATGCCTGAGAATAAATCCGCCCACGGCCAACAATAAGTGCGGCGATTTCCTGCTCTCGAACGATCGACCCGATATCCCTCGAGATGTCGAGGCGATAAATAGCACGTTTTAAAGGGAGATTATGAATCGGCGAGAGTCTTTTAAAGGCATCTTTGGAAAGTGCGCGTTTTCCTATACGGGATAAAATCGTTAGGAAAGGTTGACCGTACTTGGGTGATAGCGTGAGGTTAACGCGGAGGAAGGATTTTTCAAAATGCGGAGTGCATAATGATTTCTCGCAATTTCCCTTTAAAATGGGACGTTTAACGTGATCGCGGGAATTCTTGTCGCGGAGCCTGAGAGAAGTGCAAATTTAAGGTAAAAAGGAACGTAAGAGAAAGCCGACCGTAGTTATGGAAGATATCGCGAGGCAAAAAGGAAGGAATTTTTGAAAAATCGATCGCGCCACTGAACTTTCACGCAATTACTTCTGCCGAAGCGTTGACGGACAACATTGTAACGGATAATTGCATTTTACGATCCACTTTGGCCCAGAATGATCAGCGGTTTCTCCTCGCGGCCAGGATTCTCTAAGAGAGAACGAAAGGAGCAGAAGTTCAACGACTCGATATCTTATCTCTGGATGGTAAAAATGGAAGAAAAGAAATCAATCGAATTTAGAATAATTACTAAACGGCAAGTTTGTAAGATTTTTTTTTTTTTTCCCAATGAACGGTCGACGAGCCCTACTGAACTTACTTTCCCATTGGGGTAATTATCACTATGGTGACACTTTAGAGCACCATGTTTATGAAATGCTGTTTACATGAATTTTTATTGCATTCGTTCGAAGATTACGTGTCATTTACACTTTTTATTATAAGACAAACGTAACTAATTAATTAGGGGTGGCTCATCACCCCTCAGTAGGGGTGGGAGGTCGACATACCACTATTCTGTCGTCATAAAATAATTGACGGTTAAAATTTCTTAAGAGCTGATATGAGTTTCTCAATTTTTATCATTTTCATGTCATCGTTTTTCTTGCGACATTCCTAAAGCCTCGTAGGCAGGAATAACGACCTGTTTTCAGACCACCAAGGGAAAACAATTGAAAACGAACGGACTGTACGAGCCGTGGGGTTTTGTAATCAAGGAAACTCCGGGTATTGGAAAGGGAGTCAGAAAAAGAGCGGGGAGTCTAATAACGATAGGTCAAGGATGAAGGACTGAAAGATCGGGAAAGGCCGTGCACCCTCCTCGCTCGATTTGCTCCAGGATCTCGACAGGATGTGCCCTGGGTGCGTGGAAATCTCTGGCATTCGCTGGAAGCGGTTGCAGAAAGAATAATGAACCGTGGGTAGCGTAAAACCCTGAGATACGGGAGGTTCTGCCCACTGCGCAGGGAGAACGCTATCAAAGAAGCGATTCCGAGCTTGCTAGCTATAAAATTCGTTCCGTTCGAGATATCGGGACAATAAACGACAAATTCTGATCCTTTCCAGTCTAATTCCTTTTCCATCGGCAGGCCTACCAAAACGACAGATGGAAGGATGCCATTTAGTACAATGCTCGGTATAATTCTACGCAGATGTCAATATAAAAGCGAACGTCGACAACGTAGGTGTTTAGAAAAATCTTTTTCACCTACGTCGATCAAGTTCCTCGGCGAGTTTCATTTCACCTTAAAGAAATTCATAACGCTACTCGGTTACTTGGGGTTATCGACGTTGCTGTTTATAATAGCATCCGGGAATAAATTAGAAACATCGACGTTTTCATTTAGTTTCGCTAAATTCGTCGCTATCTCGGTAAGCGCGCGCGGATTCCCGTAAACGTCGTGGTACCTTAGTTTATGGTTCTTGGAGCGATTAGCACGATTAAGCGACATTAGGCGTGATTAAGAGGCAATGGCGAGGCCGCGTTTTCTGATCCGGACAATTATTGTTAGTCCCGTTGGGTTCCACGAACGTATATCGGGGATTCGTATGTCGTTGGGCAATTACAAGGGGAATCGTAAAGGAGCATTGTTTTCGCGATGTCGGGGTTTTGTATTACACCAAAGAACCTTACGTCACAAGTCTCGTGCTGAGTCGACTTGGATGCGCGACCTAGCTCTTGAATTCGGTCACGAGCTACTTTCGTGCAAGAATGCAAAAATCATTAAAAATAATTTTAAGAAATGCGATCCGTGGAACAGCATATCCCCGTTGAAGAAAGAAATTGCACAGCCGGCCGAATTACGAGCCTTGGGTATAGTTATTGGGGCCCCGGGGATCTTACATAAGGACGGTCGTATATAATTACGAGGAATATAAGCCTTTATCGATTGCAAAAATAATTTCGTTGATAGACAGCGGGCTAATAACGCTTTTTTGTCATTTAAACGGAACTTTGCGTAAGGTTTCGTAAACTATAAGGCTCCGCCGTCTCACGTTTGTGAAATTTAGAATTTAAGAGCAGCACTTTTGATTTCTTTATTACAGGAGTAATTATGTTACCTAACGAGTACTTACCATAATTCCACACAGGTACGGGAAAACCCGTCATTTTCTCATGCGGGCTCGAAATTGAACTTTTACTGGGTGGATTTATCGATATTATCATTTCTTTTCCATATATATCGGAGAAGTCAAATATTTCATGAAAGACTGACCTGATGAATTGTGCGTTTACTGTACCATTCGGGGAGATAATCGATGTTGATGGAATCGGCCATCGATGCTTAACCCATGGTATAAGATTTTAGCGCGAACCTCCACTTAGTTTCCTTAGAACATCCCCATATAAAGTATAAACCAATTGGTACGAGGTTAACTGACGAGTCCCCGTTATTTCCTTCGCCTTGTGACTTGTTCGTCACGGTGGCGCCACTCGGACGCCATTTGGTTGGAAATTTGCCCGGAAAAATGCCGAGACCTCGAGATGACGCGACGGAGCGAATTTTTCACACGAGAACCGACGTCGAGACATAACGGGTATCGATGTTTAAGTTGATATGAAAGGCGCTGAGAAATTTATTCAAGGTCGATAAATTAAAATTCATCTGTACCCTTTTTGGTGGTAACGCCATTTTGAATACTCAAGTGGTAACATAAGCTGGGGCGTCCCGTTCCCGATATTTTTATTTATTTTCAAGTCTTTTACAGTCTACGTTGAGAATTATACGAACCGAAGGGTTCTATTTGTCATTTCGGTAAGGTAATGACGAAGAGATCGATGTGAAACTGTCGCAATCCCGTGAATTCATTATTCTAACGACTGTTTAGGATCACCGTCGCCATCGATGAGTTTTGGTATCTGTATAGGCGATTTTGAAAATGGTTGAAGCACTAAATTAGAGCATGCAAATGGAATTTAATGACTGTAACGTTCTATATTCATGCTAATGTCATTATCGCTATTGCATGCTTGTTAATATATTTTCAAGAAGCTTTAAAGGGTGGAGAACATAAAGTTTACATTTAATCCATTCGTTGTTTTTTTACGCTTTTAAAAATCTTATTTTATTTCCGTGGGTGTGCTAGCTTTACATGAAGCGGAAACCGTTATCAAAAAAGGTCTGCTAACCCTTATTCGAGGAAGCACTAAATTCTCCGTAGCGGCACCAAGTTAGCACCTAATTAGAGTCACGTAATGCCGCAATAAATAATACAAATTTCGAAAGTGGTTATGGTACCGTAACAGAAAAAGGTATAGTGCAACCTTCGTATTTCTGCCCAAAATGGTATCTCCGAGGTACTGACACACTTTGCAGGGAATTCTTGAACCAGACCCGGTTCTTTAGGAATTTCCGGTTTGCCGGCTCCAATGAAAACTGTATGATATGACCTGAAAATGGATTCTCCACGCTGGCAACAAAAGTTGTAATAATTTATAATTATTTTCGTCTTCCTAAAGTACTACTTCTCAGAAGTTATTCCGGGCTGTCCACGTTTTTGCAGATTCAAAATCGGCGCCTTGCAAAATGGCCGCTGTATAAGCGTTCGCTCTCCGCTCAACGTTTCTTTCTCTAATTTTTATCGCCTCCGAAGTGCTTACTCATTGGCGAACGAGGTCGCGTTGTTTTCAACATCAATGAGGCACATGTTTGACGTTTGCGCCACGGTTTTCCACGTGCAAGCCTAGAAAACCGCTTTTTACGGGTAGTTACCCAATCTCGGTTAACCTGTTACTCCCGGTACATCGTTCTTCTCATGCTGTCGGCTGTCGAACGGTAGGAATTTACCTTACCGCGGTTTTTAACCTTACAATCGGTCATCATAGGTGCCTTAAGGTGAAGTGAAACACGGCGAGGAACTTGATATCGATGCAAAAATTTGCTCGGTTATTTGTTATCATTACCGAGAGAAACATCAGATAGAATCTTGGTTTACTTCTCTGGCAGTCGAACTCGTTGCGCTGTAAAGGGTTAGAAGGGCTCGTGGCTTGTCCTTTTTAACGATTCTTGTCTTGGTAACGCAGAGAGAACGGTAGATACATTTAATTAACCACCGCAAGCAGTGGAGCTCTACCTGAAATAATCGTCGGTACTGTTAGCATCGCGGCTGTCGTTCCAGCTTAAGGCGAAGTGAAACACGTCGAGGAACTGATCGACGTCCGTAAAAAAGTTTTTTCTAAATACCTACATTGCCGATGTTCGTTTTTATATCGACAGCTGTGTCGAATTATATTGAGTATTGTACTAAATGGCATACTCCATCTGTCGTTTTCGTACAATAATTATAAAGAAATCGAAGTAAATGGGTTAATTTCCATGTCAACCAAATTTTCACTCCGAGACTTCATATTACCATCGTTTTAGCATAGCACAGTTAAAAACCTGTTTAGGCTTACCCATGGTAGGTTTGGTGTTAACATAATGTTGACCCTGACAGGACATGGGCACTTAGAGTTGAACGGCACGCGTTCGACTAAGCTCGCTAGGAAGCGTCACTACCAAAAAACCAACAACTGTGACCAGTTACTGTTATACGGAGTCATGTACCGTACCGCTCCTGGTCCCTCCATCTTTTTCACTTCCGCTGCCCTCGACTTCTTTAACCTCTTATGAAATAATTACAAAATTATAATCGGACCATTAACGTTCGGCCACCTTCGTTCTCTAAAGCGCTTCCGTCGTTACACCGTAAAGTAAAGAGTCCCCAAACTTTCTCTAGTCGGAAGTACTGTTCTTTGAATCACGAAGACAAGAACCACTGAAAACGATCTATATACCGAATCGCTTTTTATACGACGAATATCTCTTCGACTTTCCATTTCTTCGATATAATATACGCATTTTTTCTAATGTCCTAGGTATAGAACTATTTTAGAGTTAAGGTGATACAAAAGAGTCAGACTATATGTACCTGAGAAGTTATATTCGACCGTTTATATGCTTTTAAATGTATTTCATTGTATTTGTCCTTTTAATGACTGCGAAATTATCAACGAAACAATGTTTAATGGTTGTAGTATCGAATTCAATTCGACGACACGGCCACGAGCACCTTCGAGTACCCCAGCGAGGCGTCCATGCTCGAGGGCGAGACCAGCAGCGTAGATGGCGACACTTCCGGTTCCGGCGAACAGTCCGCAGCAATCAGCGCCAACAAGCCCTCCGTCGCCAGTCCCACGACGAGCATGACCTCCCTTCTCGGTTAGATTTTCGCCGTAATTGGCAGTATTAAACTGAATTAATATATTTATATATTTTCTTGATAGATTTTACATCACAAGTTATTTTAAACTTCATACAAAACCACGTTTTTCTATGTAACTCGTATAAGACTCGTATCCATTGATGTTATTAAGGTGATATGAAAGTGCCATATATACATACCAAAATGTCAAGATATTTATAAAACTTTTCTCCAAATTGGGTGCACCGAATCATTCGTACGAGATTATGGAGGGCTAAGGAAGAACGCGATGTTCGTGAAGTTTCATTTTTCGAAAAAAAATTTGTATACATTTTTTTAGGTGGAGGAGGTCTCGCGAACTTCACACCCAGCAAGGTAGACCTGGCGTCGGAAGGATTTGAACTCGGAGTTACTAGAGCTGTGGTTTCCACGTCGACTGTGACTCCTTCGACGACATCTCAACCCGATAGTCTCACCGAGGTGGATTATTTAAAGCCTGCCCAAGACGCGGGAGCGTGGGGTTCCGAGACCACGACGGATCTTCTGTTTTAATAAAAACTCCAGAATCCGAGGTTCTCATTTTTCACGAAGATATATTCTACGTCGAACGATCTACTAGGCGTCCCCGATCGAAGACACCAGAAAATGCACGAAAATCCCTCGTGGAAGCGTTTGCACCGGTGAGACATTGCAGATTCTTCAAAATGAATTAAAAAACGGCCGCGTGTCCGTTTAACCTTCCTCAAGAAGAAAAGCGAGATGCAGCCGAAGGACAAATGCTCTCGTCGACATCCTCGACCTCATCCAGAGAGTCTCGTCGACGAGGATTTTCTAAAATTCTCCTTCGGAACTCCAGAATTCGACATCGGAAGGTTAACGAGGATACAAAATTCAAGGACCAGCCTCGTTATCCTTCGACCAAAGACACCAGAAAGGCATTCTAAAATGCTTACAGGAAGCGTTTGCACCGGTGAGACGTCGTACGTCCTTCAAAATGAAGAAGAGAGCGGCAATGTGTCCGTTAAACGAGTATTTTTACGAGAAGCGAAGTCCTGCCGCGGAACTATAATAATGCTCATCTTTGCGCAATCACGGCCGATTCTCGCGAGCTGTTTCGTCCTCGCGAGTCGTCGTTAAGGCGGCAGACGACCAGTTTTTCGTAGTCTTTCTAACATTAAGGGTTTGTCAAGAAAATGATCGAATTTCCGAATCGAGGTGTGCCACAAACGAAGGCATTCGTTAGCTCATTAAGCGAAGGCGAAGGTGGACGTATTCCTGTTCGACGCATGCGTTCGCATTGTAGACGGATATTTCACGCAAAAGCAGAGAAATTGATCATGGAGTGTGCACGATATTAACGAGTAGTCGGAACGTAATGGTCGATTGTACGTGTGCGTCTGCGAGCCAGGATATGTGTACGTGACATGTAATATTCTAATATATACCGGATGTTTCATTTAAGTTGACACAACGACATAGCTCGAAAACCATTTAGAAAAATGCGTATTAAATAAAATCTTTATGGTTTTGAGGGAGAAAAATGATGGCGATAATTACTTGATATGGCGGTGGTTTTCAAAATAATTCATAGTTAACTTCAGCTTTTTACATTGGAACCAATGTCTTTTACATCACAGTAATTTTATATCACACTGAAATTATTCAAATTTTATTTGCAACGTTTTCTTGCTTTAATGCATGGTTATAGAGATATATCGTCGCTTCAATTTAAACAAAACATCCTGTATATATAAGACAATGTAAGGGCTTGCATTCGGCGTAAAGTAATATCGAATTCTGTGACCGAATGAAAAACATTCACAATGTTGACGGAATATTTCCCAAGGAAATTTCCGTATTCTTGTGATCCGACTAATCCGTCAGATGTGCACGTAACTTGATAAGCTGGATATCCGTTTACCCAAGTAGTTGGATATTTAGTCTTCTCAGTAAGGATAAAAGCAGGACCTTGTCGAACAGCGATGCAACTATCTCCGCGTGGAAGGTAAAACAGTATCATTCCAAGTATATGCATTTACTTTGTATTTCTACGCTGTATCAAGCGAGTAAACAAATGTCCTTTATATACGATGAATTTATCGAGAACTGCCAAATACGAGATCATATTCTCGAGCGATCTTCGACGCGAATAAGTCCAACGATCGTTCTTCCGTCACTGTACAGACGAGACGAGCGCATATCACACTTTTGGAGAGCTTTTAGTGGATAATGGGAGATCGAGAGGAGGGAACTGAATAACGTTTAGAATTCTTTTGAAATTACTTTAATAAGCCAAGCCGCAAATGTTTAAGCTACCAGCTGACGGCCGGTATCTTACACAAGGATTTCTGTTTTGGGGGAATTGCGATTTTAAATCGTATCGATAACAGGAAACTAGTAGAGGTATATAAACTCGGAGATGAGCGGGGAGATGTTTCACGCCATTGTTTGAAAGAGAGGCATAGCCCTCTGGCGCCCTCTACGCCCTTTACACATTCTATCGATACTGTGCTGTATTTGAAACATTTGAAACCTTCTTTACTGATAGAGAACATTTCTCTCCTTTGAAAGCAGTTCCACCGCGTTAGGGAGCCGTATCCCACTTTCGACAATGGCGTGAAACATCTCTGATAAACTCAAATTTTGATCAGTAAAGGTTTTGCCAAAGTAGAGCGTTAAGTCTACTTAGTGTACTTATTGCAACGGTGTACATGATATCACTTTCTCGATCGGTAGAAATTGTAAGAATTGTAAATTGAGATAACTGCGCATTCCGCATCACGGAGTGGAGGTAGTTCAGTCACCACGTGGTTCCATCACCGAATATTACCAGTAATTGTTATTGCACCCTATTGTTGGTTCTCGATTGTTCTCATTTCTTTTGGCGCAGGTGTAGGAGTTTTCGTATAACTTTTGTTCGTACTCTATTCGGTGGTTTCTTATCATTAGACGAGGCCCTTTAAAGTGATTTTAGGAATCAATAAATTCCCTAAAGAAAAAATTAATAAAAAAAAAAAAGAAACGGTCAAATTGAACGCGCAGGAGGCCCAATTTACTGAATGTAACATTTAATTTTAAGCGAACTACATCGTGTATATATTAAATTATTGTTGGTCTTGAAAAGGAAATGATTTGCGCAATCAAAAATAATTGAAGCGTTTCCGATTCTGCGTGATTCACTCTTTTCGCGCACTTCGTGTTTCTTTTTCGTTTAGGAAGTAAAGGCAGGTCCCTCGGATGTTAAAACCTTATTTCCCGTGTTTCGTGTTAGCTATTAATGAGTTTGTTATACTTCGAAAGACCACCTAGGACAAATCTTTCTAGAAAATGTAGTTGCTACATATACAATGAATAAAGATATTAATTTTGTATACTCTGCAAAAATTCAAAGTGCTCGATTCATTCCAAAAGTAAATTCAGAAATTAATATAATAAATAATCATTAATATACTGATTTCTGTGGATTATCAAATTTATACATTTCAAGCTGCAAGCATATTGTACATTGTAAAGAAAATCTGATTTAGACTTAACGAACTCTCACTCGGCTAGTTAATCGTCTCGTCTCATCGATGTTAAAATTTCCTTAGGGTAGTCTTTCGAAATGTATGACTGTTTTGACATGCGATTACAGCAGAAGTGAATATGCAAAAGTAATTTATCAAAAAGTTGAATGCCATTTGAATGAATAAATTCAATCCGTAATGAATAATTTAATGGAGGGTTCGATTGCTCAGAAGCATTACTGTGTCCCTATAAGACTTACGTGTTTGTATTTAAATACCGTGCCGGTTCGCTGAGCGTAGTCGGTAGGCCATTGTCATGGCATCAGCATTTTACATTGTGATATTTTCATTAGTTTTTGGAGCATTTAAAAGATATACTTCCAAGCCCATATAGAATGGTGATATATGGAGGAATCACTTTTTTCTTGCCACGTCAGTTCCATCCTGCGAGATGATTACACGGAGCAGAAAGAAGATTAGTGTTTACACATTCCAAAATTCAGTGAAGCGTCTGAATCTTTATTTCTTTCAAAAGACAAAATAATTCTTTACGTCTCCTTGCTTTAACTTGCAAAGCTCCGTAGTATATCTGTAAATTATTATTGTACAGTATGGAGGAGACTGGACTTTTTGTAGTCCCTAATGCATTTGCAGTTTACCAAGTAAATAATGAAGAGAAAGGAAATAGTATTACTTTAAGGTTACAAATAATACTTGAAGCTTGAATTCATATTATTACCTTGTAGGACATACTTACCTTTTAGAAGTATCATGTGATGTATCATTTGTGTGTTACGAAATACTGAAGTAATAAAAGCGGATAATAATAAGGTGGATAATTTTTCTTATCTCTAGATTCTAACTATATTCAAACTAACACAATGGATAATTAGAAAAATCAATTCTATTTAAATAAGTATGTACAGTGCACTTATATTTAGTTAGCCAACAGCATGTTCCCATTCAAAAACAGTCATTCGTGTAGTTTTATGAAATTATTAAGATATTTCTGATTCAAATTATTTATATATAGAGGTATAATATTCTTCTTCCAAATCATAAAGATCTGCAGCCATGTCATCCCTCAAGGAAGCCAACTTCTGATCACACTCTGCTTGCTTTGTTCTGAATAGCTTGCTATTTTGTGCTATTGCTTCGTTCACTGACGGGAAATCATTTAAAATCAGATATTGCTTAATATCGGATACCAGTTTCATCAGAGACTCTCCTGCACGAACAATATTTGCTGCTCGCACGTGCATTTCGTACGTATCCTGCTCACATTGGGTCATTCGGGATAACTGACTATCATTCTCCCCTTTAGCTAACTTGACTATTTCTAAAAAACATAACATGTATATTATGTCTATATATTCTGCAAGTGAATTATTTACTATAGTGGATTAATATATTTTCAAATGCATAATTAACACATTCACTCTAACTTTTAACGAGTATATCCACTACGTACGATAAGAAAATAAAAGTCATAGATTACCTTCAAAATTTTCCAACATAGATTTCACATCGTCTTTCAGTCTCGTAGTATAAGATTTCAAAAGAGCTTCTTTACTCTGCGGTAGTGCCCTTTGCGTAGTCATGATTTTCAAATTATCGGCTCTTGTTATTTAAACAACGTATTATTCCCGCTACAAAACTGACGTTTTTGAGGTTAGTCAACTACGGTTACCGCGAAATAGGAAAGTAATAATTTCATACATTAATCACTTGATCTCAAATTGCAATAATGTCAATAAATGCTTCATACAATAATTACATGTACAAAAAAAAATAGAGAAATTATATTTACACAACTGATACGAGAAAAAATTAGCAATCGCTTTTAGAGATATCTATCGTTGAGGGGTTGTTTATACACTCGCATTCCGCTACTGCACTCAGCTGCCCTTAAGTCGGTTTCACGTGAGTTTCAGGTCCAGTTCCAGGATTAGTCGATCACAATAGGATCCATTTTTTTTTCATGTTATCTGCTCATCTCTGCTGTGAGCATTCTCCCAACTCATCTCTGATATATATGGTCTAAGATTGCGATGGAGACATGTGATTTACTGAACCAAACCAGATAAATCTCGGATTTAGGAATGCGATAGAAACGTGGTCAGTGAAAGTTACAGAATCGCGGGAGATGTTCTCTTTTAGCATTTTCACTAGATTCAAGTTTCAAAGCGACTCCCCGTTGGCAGTAGGCACGCTAAATACGTTGCTTGTAACAGGCTAAACGGAGTTTAGCGAAGTGAATCCTCCCTGAGATTCAGCATCGTTGAATGTGAATCGAGCTTAAAACGTGAATGAAGCGAAAGATGTAGACAGATGTGTCGGGATCTCAGCGCCTCGGCTAGCGTCACGATAAGGCAGATCTTACCAGCTGTCAGCCATCGATTCTGAAAAGTTTTACTACTGGTTGCATCGATAAAAGCAAAATTAAAGGGGGAATCTTGACCAAGTGAGGTTTACAATTCCGGAAATAAATCACGAGTCAATTTTGCTGATGATGGATAGTGATATTAATTACAATATGGTAAGTAAGGAGAGTGGGTTGTGCGGAGTAAATATATACATTTACACGACCTTCCAAACCTAGCTTCCTCCTTTATGCAAATTAATAATTATATTTCGATGTTGACAACTGTTATTATTACCACAGAGATTTTATAATATATCACTTATGTATAATCTCAATATTTTTCGTAAATTTAAAATGTTAGAGAAAATGGGGCTGTACACTTGATAATTTCTGTCTAGCTTTTGAACCTGGGTCAATAAATATTAACTGTCAATAAATGTCAACTAGTATTAACTGTTAATGTTGATTAAAATGGATAATATACGTTACATGATCAGTCTTCGTATCGTTATAATCTTATCATAATATATCTATGCGTTTCTCTCTAGCTTTCTCAAAGTAACAATGAAAATACTACCAATACTCCTGTACACAATGACATTCCTACGCTCACAGTAGCTCTGCCTGTTGTTCAAAACAATGTACATGGTCACAATGGTGCTATCGGTACAGCTCAAGCAGTCCCTGCTATAAGAATGGTAAAACCTCAATTAAGCATTTTGCTAATCATTTTACTTGGTAGATATAGTCATAAGTTTGGAAAAATCTAAAGCTCGCAGTAACATATCTGAACGGTGTTAGCACAAAATAATATATGTAAGTAATTAATAAATTCTAATTAATTACATTGTCAAATTTCTCCCAACGTAATAAAGTAAATATTTTAAGAAATCGGTTCAACACATTGTTTAGTAAACGTCGTTTATAGGGATGTGGTGACACGGAAGAAATTCCGCCACCCAAACCAGATTTTTCGGCACCTCCTCCTTATGAAGTGGCTACAAAATTACCCAGTTATGAGGAAGTACAACGAGAAAAGACATTGCAAGGAGAAACTACTCCACATTCTCAGCCACAAATGCGCACGGTAATTTTATGTTTAAAGACGGCACAAAATAATCACAGTTACATTTAATAATACAAATACTTATTTCAACTTAGCCTGGCATCAGACCACAACAACCGTTAACGATCCTTGCTATAGACACGGAAGTAACCGAAGGGGATCCAGAAAGTGGTTTGCTTGGCACAGATTTTATGTTTTTTACAGCGTTTCTTGGTAATGAATGGTTTTTACTTTTCGATAATAACGTGCTAGGCAGTTATCAAAAGTATTTTCAATTTTTCAGTCGCCTTTTTGTTTAATTGGATTGGATTTCTACTTTTGATATGCTTCTGTCATACCATTGCATCTCGATATGGTGCACTATCTGGATTTGGCCTCTCTTTGACTAAGTGGACTTTAATTGTCAAACATTCCACTGACCTAGTTTCTCGTGAGAATGCATGGGTTTGGTGGCTAATTATGGCATTTGGTAAGTAATAAACACATTGCACAACTTACATCTGGTATTTTAATGTAATGTAATGTAATGGTATTTCGTTACAGGAATTCTTATTTGCGTACGCGCCGTCATCCAATATCTGAACATCAAACGTGGATGGAGATTACTTTCTGGCAGAGCTCAAGAACGCTTGCTGTTTTTGTACTAAAACGATAATGTTGCACCTGTACCCACTTCGCTTTAGAGTATTTGGCATTTCTAATCGGGGTTGTACTTGTACAATATATAATCAACAACCGCGTGCAATATTATAGTTTACGTAGAAGAGACCAACGAGAAAATTTAATAAATATGTGGATAATACCCTTAAACACTTAGCCAAATGGATTACTCACGGCGAATACAGGAAAAAAATGTTTTGAACAGCAAAACATAATTGTAATTTGCATAAATCGTTTTCGTGACATCCAAACAAACATGGCGCAAAAAATAAAATACACTTTTATTGCTCAAAAGTAGCATAAGTGATATTTCAAAAAGAATGGAGATAATACTTATATATCAACGTCGATACACGACGTCGTAAAAATACAGGATTATTTTCATATACAAAATTGCTAGTGTCAATTTCGGTTGTATAATCAAATGAAAACAGGACGTTATTAACACTCGTTATTATTATCGTTATCAACAAGAGATACGCAATTATTATTCTCACATAAGTATTAAGGTATAGAAATACCATTAGTTTTCTAGTGCTTGATGGAGATTTTATGCTTCATGGAGCTTTTAGAAACTGAAGTCTACATAATTGTATCTATCAATATTAAGGATCGCTTGTTTTTACATTATAATTTATACATNCAATATATTTGTAATATTACTGTATCACAGTATTTTACAAAATTGGGAACTAAAGGTCCCATGGTGTAATGGTTAGCACTCTGGACTCTGAATCCAGCGATCCGAGTTCAAATCTCGGTGGGACCTGAATTAATTTTTTTTCTCACAATTTCACTTTCACAAATATTTATTTTCATTGGTTTAAATAAGTCGATTTAGAATTTGCCACTCCGTAAAGAAACAATCTGAAGACTGTAGCTATTTCATTTTACCCTAAGCGAAACAAATCTAGGGAGCTAAGGGCAGTAAATGTTAGTATGTAGAGTATGCGTGTGTAGTACTAGACACAATCTCAGGATACTTTGGTGGGTTTCCGCTAAAGTTTGCGGCAATTTACAGGAATTCGCGATTTTGGGCAATGGCATTAATTTCGATTAAAATCACTCGAAGTAGATTTTAGTGTTTTTTCAAGCCCGATATTCGGAAACGAATGAAAAATGAAGCGTTCTTTGGAGGAATGGGAGGACAATTTTGAAAGAAATCCGATTGTCTTTTTAGACACTGCGGTTGGACAAGAAAAAGGTATTTGTTGTTTTTAGGTTATGTCATTGTTGAATTCAATACCTCGAGTAGTCCCGATTGACAATTTCCAGTTCAGTTTTTTTTTTACTGATTTTGCAGAGAAATATTTTTAATACAAATTTTCTATTTTATGGATACAGATGTGACTAATAACTCTTAATGTCTTTGCAGTGGGGAGAGTCGTGATCGAACTGTTTAAAAATACAGTGCCAAGAACGGCTGAAAACTTTCGGGCACTGTGTACCGGAGAAAAAGGTATTGGAACCTATGGAAAAAAATTACATTACAAGGGTTGTACTTTCCACAAAGGTAATGAATGTTTTTGCATGTAATGAATGACTTGTCTTCTAAATGTAATGTTTTGAAATTTTTTTTTGTTTTCCTCCTGTATATTTTCAATTTTGTGTTATATATTACAGTAATTCCACAATTTATGATTCAAAGTGGTGACATTGTAAATTTTGATGGGACCTTAGGAGAAAGTATATATGGTCCGCATTTTGACGATGAGAATTTTGAAATTCCACACTCATCGGCAGGGTTACTTAGTTCAGTGAATGAAGGCCGTCCAAATACCAATAGTTCTCAGTTTATCATTACAACAGTACCATGTCCACATTTGGATGGTACAAATGTGGTATTCGGTAAAGTGCTAAGGGGCTTGGGTGTTGTAATGGAATTAAATCAGGTTCCAACAATGAAAGACACCCCTGTGGAGGTAAAGAAAAACAATGAAATGTTAGTTATTTCCCCTCGATTGTTATGCTGACATTTAAGCATTGCTTTAGCTGAGTGCATTTCTTTAGAAAATTTGTATAACTGATTGCGGCGAACTGAAATGGGGAGAAAATTGGGGATTGGGTGAGAATGATGGATCAGAAGATATTTTTACACCTTGGCCTGAAGATTGGGTATTTGGTGAACTAAATGTGAGGATTTTCTTTATTATTTAACTATTTTCCAAACTACAATATGTACTTAGTCAACGATCCTTTTAGAACGATGGTATGGAAGACATTGTCCGAAAGATAAAAGATTCAGGGAATGTTTATTTTACAAACAAAAACTATATTGATGCTGACAGAAAATACAAAAAGGCATTAAGATACTACAATTGGATTACAAAGCAGCCTAACATATCTGAAACAATGGGGAACGACAAGAGTCTTAAATCTGTAATCCTATTGAATTTAACTGCGGTTAAGCTGAAGCAAAATAAATATCGTGAGGCGTTAAAACTCTGTAATGAGGTAAGAGATAATAAATCAAAAAGAAAACCATGACATTGTACAAATATTTTTTTATTTATAAACAAGTTATACTTCCAGGTATTATGTTCTGACGATTCAAATAGTAAAGCCTTGTTTAGAAGAGGACAAGCATATATGGGTTTGAATGAATATGATCTAGGACTTGCAGACCTGAAACGTGCAAATATAGAATGTCCTAATAATAAAGATATTATGGAGGAAATAGAAAGAACCAAAAAAGTAATGCGGTGTTATTTAACGGTTGAAAGAGCTACCTGTCGACGAATGTTCCAATAAACATTAAATTTAAGGGCAACCTTGATATTAGAATGACACGTGACTTCCATTTCTGAGGAAAAATAATTTACATAATGTGATTTATATATGAATCACAATTCACATTACGATACAGAAAATTGTGTACCACAGACATTTATAATTCAGCAGGTCAGTAACTGAAGATGATCTATTAATAAAATTTTCAAACCATTGTAGTTGAATGGGAAAATTTGTACATTAATAAACGTTATTATTCTTAAAATTTTATGATAATTTTCAAACAATTAAAATATTATTTGGTTTAAATTCGTGGTATTAAGGAAGTATATAATATAAAAATCAATTAAACGAGGTTCATTATGATCCATACTTTGGTTAACACCAAAAGAACTCCATGTACAATGTTAAAAGAAATACTTCTAATCCACATTTTATGTGATATCAAAGTGTATGATTATTTGTATAATAGCATAATCATATTTATTTGCAGTCCAAACATTTACGACAGTTTCGTCTTGTGTAAATTTTTTTCACTACTGCAATGTATTTTTTTAAGAATAATGTGAAGTACCTACTATAAACTAAGTAACTAGTGACTGATAAAAGTGAGTGATACATCTATTAATCATACCAGGTTTTACATAATAAATTATAATGTTCACGAGTTTGTTCTTATTTGTATAAACTTTTTGACATACAGTTTCATGATAAATTGAGTCACATTAAATTATATCTAAATATTAACTACCAAAAAACTTGAAAAATAATTTCAATCAACTTTCAATAGTTTTATATATACGAATAATCACTAGTGGTAAATAAAGAAAAAACGATATTGTTGTCGTGCTATCTTCTAGCATCATTACAACAGAAAAAAAGAACGTAGACGTTTTTGTATGATAACATAATCTCAAGACTAAAAACAAAAGGTACTACTTAAAAAAAATCTAATTCTTTACAATATCTCTCGATACTGGAATGTACCTGCTTGAGCATATAATACTGTTGTTTGTCACAATGCTTTTTTACCTTTTTTATAGCAACTAAAATGTTACATGTAAAAGCAGTAATTTTATATATATGTATACGATGGTTGTAATACAATAAAATTAATGAAATATTTTCATTCAACATTAAGTCCGAGCCTCAGTAAGGACCTCTTTAGTTAAGTAACAATTGAGGATTTTAAGACAATGCATATCTACATAACAATATTACCAATATTCATAACATGCCTGTACTTCTAAGTTACAAATATTGACTAGTTTCAAAGGCTCCTATAAAAAGCCAACAGCTCATTTGTTTTTGTAACATTTTTATCGAAGTATCGCATTTTACAAACAAATAAGGACTAGATTTATTTATCTGAATGTTCGACGTTGTCGACAATCGCGATTATATTCTGTCTAATGTTCTGTCGACGCGGCATTAAAAATTGACACGGTATACCGGTAATTGTATCACATATGCGTAGAACAGTTGATTTGCAATCATAAAATATTATTTCTTCCTTAAATTGAAAAAGAAACTGCATGGAAATTAAAGATTAGTGACGCGACATGTTCGTTTGCATTACATTTTGGACGGATAGGCAATTTTAACGATTGTACGGAAATTTGTGACAATGTAGCACAAATTATCAGCAAAAGATATTATTTTATTCGTTATTAATCTGATACTTCGCCAAAATAACCATTCTAGCTTAGGTTTAAGTGTGCGTTCTGCCGCTTAAGATAATTATTTCCAAAAACGGTAGAAAATCGAAACACTATGCTGTTGAAATTACCGCGCGCAACAGTCCTGTCGTGTATATCGCTTTATCCTGCAAATCTATGTACAGTGAGCCTTCCTTCTAACTAAAGATGAGAGATTTCTAAAGTCTCGAGAATATTTTATGGCGAATAATTGGACACAGTAAGCTCCGCGTATCACTACTAGTAAAATTAATATTCAAGTGGAGATCATCTATACGTAGGATTAATCAATATTCAGTATTATTTGACTATTCAGTTTTATATTTAAGGTGATGAGAAAGTGGCATCAAAGAGGTCTCATGAAACTTCTCATAAGAGTTCATGGAACTTTTCTCCAAACTGGGTGTACCGAATCGATTTATAATTCCATGAGTGTCATGACCTTCCTTCCAGTCTTCATATTCACATTGTAAAGTTTGAAACGATTAGGCACACTCAGTTCGGAGAAAAGTTTCATGAACGATTGGCACTTTCACATCCCCTTAATTCTAGTTAAACGAAAAAAAAAAAAAAAAAGCCGGATCACTTGAAATATGTGATGTTGGACGTTATATATATATGAACTATAGTGTTCAGAGTTAATTACTCAACTCATGTAATACCATCTAAGGTGAAATATTTTATAGATGGTAAAAATTGGCAATCCTCACACAACTCTGTGGCATAAAATTCTTGGAGTGATTGTCTTTAGAAATCTCTCGCCAATGTCTTCCTAAGATGTCATTACGACCAGAGATCTTTTCTATTGTGCCTGCTGTCAAATATCCCGCTTCACTCTTAATAACACGCGAAATAATCTCGAGTTTAAGTTCTTAATCAACCGCTGGACTGACCTCTTCAACCTCTTCCGAATTTGTCTTGACATTATTGCAAACGTTATCTTCTGTAGTACCTTCGGTGTTAATAAAAAGGTTTAGTTCTTTGTACAATACTTCCTCGCAAACTTCGCCCCCGATTGCAGCACTTTCTATCACGTCTTCGTACTCAGGGTCCATTTTGCCGTCCACATCTTTGAAATCTGACTCGAGTATTTCCTCGCAGCTCTTGAACAAGTCAGGATGATCGACGGAAATCGGAGGCTCGGGATTCTCATTTGAGTTTAAAATATCTGTGTTAACTTCGTCATCCGTAGTGTCGGTCGAGTGTGACGCTTTCTTCAACACACTGTCGACCATATTGGAGGCGTAGCTCTTATTCTCATTTCCTTCGTGAATCGTCTGTTGAATCGCCAAGGACTGCGGCCTGTTAGGGCGTGCATAAGGAAACGTATTTTCCTCGCCTGCGGGAGTGTGCACAGCGGATATTTCCGTTTGCGTTCCCACTCCGGTATCAACCAGACTTGGTTTCGGTTGCAGGCTCGACATGCAACGCTTTATTTCCGACATTGAATCTTGCAGCTGTTGAACCTGAAAGTTTTGGTCAAAACTCGTTAAATTTAAGAAGGGGGATTTTCTTCTTTCTTTTTCCTAAATTTACCGCTTTTTTTCTGATTTTCTGGTGAAGAAACTACACAACGGATCAATGTGAAAATTGGCATGTGGATTTATTGATATGTTACATATGCACCAAAAATGTTCAATCGTTTCCTCCTAAAAGTACGCCTCCCACCCCCCTCGACACCACCATCGACTGGGGACCTTCGTGCGTCCAGGAGGGTAGGAGGCATATTTTTGGGAGGAAACGATTGAAAATCCGTTCACTTCACCTTAATCCTGCAACATCGCGTTAATAATAATAGTTAGGAGATATTTTTTTTACCTGCGAATGCAATAAATTGCATGTCTGTGCTAGGTTCGTAACAACATCAGGGTTTGGTTGCGAAGTTCCATTACTGTCCCCTCTTCCTGTGTCTCGACCACCTGGTTGCAAACTTACGACTTTCTTCCATAATGCATTTATTGCTTGCATTTGCAACAATTGCAGTTTGTGTTCACTCTCGAGAGCAGTTCTCGTGGCTTCCATGTCCGACGAAAGTTTTCTGACGGATAATAACGAATAAATGTATTGAATGTGACCAAGAAAAAAGATAAATGTAGTTGTATTAAATTAAAGTAAAATAGCTGTATTAAAGAGAGAAAATCAATTAGTTAGTTAAATCTTACTGGATATATTTGTTGGTCCTTATCATTTCTATAGTTTTTAAGATGTCCGTTGCCTTTTTATTCAAATTTCTGGCGTGATACCCTCTCCAAATTCTTTGAATGCAAATCGCCGCTTTCTCAGCTTGATCATCTGTGAGAAAGATAAAAATACTAAATATTGTAGCTATAAGAAAATGTAGGTATGTCTTATGGTCAATTTGATAAATGGAGCAGTGTGGACTATTTGGTGCATTTTCTCACATTGCCTGTAATATACATATTTACAAGTTTTCAGGGCAATGATTTAAGAGGATATGAAGAAAAATTGATTTGCTTATTATAGACTAGAACAAATATGGCGTGGTTCGTGCACGTTTTTTTCTTAGCGCCTTTCATATCCTCTTAAAGCAACTCTTGCCTTTGATGATATCCTCTTGTCGCCGTTGACTAGCTCTGTGTCGAATGCCGTCCAATTTGGCTTGACAAACTTCACTGTCTTCGTCGCTACTTAATGTTGCGTTATTGTCACCGTCCCCATCTCTAGTTTTCCTCGTTATGTTATTTTTAATACGTTCGTTTGCACTTTTGGGTCTTCGTACACATCTTTCGAAGAAAGGCGTGACCTTCGAACTCTTCGTCACACGTGGAGATTTATTTTGCACATAGTTATTGATTTTTACGGTCTGAGGATGCTTTCCATTGGCATTCGTGATAATAGGTTTAGCAATATTTGCTTTTCCTATGGAGCAGTTCGAAGCGGAGTTACTTTTCATTAACGCGTTTGCTTTCAACGTGCAGAGATTGGTTTTTGGTACAGCGTTCTCGGTATTCATTATTGCTGCGGTTTTTCCATCGCTATCAGGACAGAATTTACCGGGTATGGTAATTTGACTCGGAGAGTTTAATTTACTTGGTGGAGTCTTTGGTAACATTCGAGAAAGTCCAGAAGGAGGGCGAAAATCAGGACTCATTAAAGATTCAGGAACTGGTACCAATTTCGTCGCAGCTTGCAATGGACTTGATGTCTCTAAAAAATAAATATTCGTGATAGGAAAGGGTCAATCTATATATATCAGAGAAGTTAAACCGTTGGTGAATTTCCCGAATTGGGTGTACCGATTCGTTTCAAATTTTACCACGGGAATATGGAGGCCCTAAAATTAATTACGGCATTACCACCAAAAAGGGTATAGATGAATTTTATTTTATCGACGTCGATTAAATTTCTTAATACCTTTCGTATCTTCTTAAGTTTTTTTACATATACCTTCAATATGCTGTGATAAACCAGAATTGACCGATTTGCTGGCAAGACTGTCACTTAACATGTTTGGGTCCAAGCTTTGCGTCATGAGTGGTTCATGATCGTTGTTCAAAGTCGAATGACACGATGAGACCATAGAATCTACATGACAACTGGATACCATTCTATCCGGCGATCTTATTCTTAAAGAACCTCGAGATGTACCTATTAAAATGAGTATAATTTAAAACACTAATCGACGTCGTCAAAATTACGTGACACATGTGAATAGTTCATGGTAGAAATATTAGCTAAAGCGTGCAAAGGATAACGGGAATATTAGTGTCGTGTCTTCTGAAATATGAGAAATGCGTGACACTATCTGTCGCATCTAATCAGCGATCCGCTAGATAATACAACTCTTCGCTTGAGTCTTCAAAGAGTTTGCGCTACAAGCTCGAAGAAGCGACAACTCAGAAAAGACTATGCACTTTTAGCCGTTAAAGAAGATCCTGAATCTTGATATTCGAATACCTTTGCAAAGGGAATGGCAGGCGCAGTACTTTACGTCGTAAAAATTTGGCAAGTGTAAACACTTATCCTCATAGTACGCCAACATTGGCGCAACTAGAGAAAACAAACGATAACTAGGATGCATGTACTTCGTTTGAGCCTTTGAATGTTGATTTGTAAAATAAAGCACTTCCTAATGAAGACTCAAATGTTCAACGATTGAAGTTAAAGGTAATTTTCCTATGCTCCGGTCGTGAGGCTTCTTTTGAATAAAGACGTATTTAACTTTGACTCACTGGGTAGCCTGGGAGAGTTCGTCCTGTTATTATTAAATCTACGTCTAGCAGCCGGGGAAGGGCTCAGTACTGCACTACTCAAGCTGTGCACACTTCCAGTATCGCTCTGTTGGCTCAGTTGTTGCTGATGATACTGCGCTTTACTTAGAATGAGTCTAAGTTTCCTTTCCATCTCGCTTTCGGAAGGTGAGAAGGGACATACGGATGCTAAATATTGGGTAAGCTGGGCATGTTCGCCAACGCGAAACTGTCTACCTCGTCCCTGAGAATAAAGCCACTCGGCCAGGAGCCTGAGATTGCATGATAATGTATTAATTTGATCATATTAACAACAATAGATACAAACCGATACTATTTTATAAAAAAAATACAATGGACTCTAATGTAACGTACCTCTCCAAGTCCGTCACTGGATATCCATCGACTGATTTCAAATTCATACACCAATTGATAACGAAAGGGCGGTAATTGAAGCCACTATAAACTATCGGTTAAGAAAAATACATCTAACATATAATATCTAAGATAAGAACCCTTTTTTCTAATCAGGTTAATTGTATGTCACCTGAGAATATTGTCTATGTAAATATTACAACAGAGAAAAACTGAATTAAACAGGCATATTATCAAAAGACTGTGATGCAAAATTGGAACGAAAATAGAAACACAATTATTTTTATATGTACTGCTCAGTACCATGTATAATATTTCATAAGTAGATTATTATAAGCATTTAAATGGAAACAACTGAAATGTACGATCATTGAAAGGATACATACTATTCTCTGTCCTGCTCACACATGGATTGTTAGCAAATGAAAAATTCACTAAATTTGTTAAACTTGCTAAGTGTGACATTTCATTGAGATCTGCTATATTATTGTTGGCCAATGTCAGTGTTTCAAGCGAAACAGGTAAATATCGTTCACACTGCCAGAGTGTAATTATACGATTATTGTGTAGAAACAGTTCCTACAATATTGTTATTGATATTAAGATTATTTGAATGAAAATTCAATGAGCTTTATTATTTTAAAACATTAAGTTATAAAAAATATCATACCTTTAAATTGTGCAAGTATGAAATATCCGAAATGTGACTTATGCCATTTTCTGATAAATCCAAATGTACCAATTTTGTATTTGTATGCAAATGCTCAATGGACTGTTAAAATTAGATGTGTTAATAATATGGAGGATATGTTAAAAGAGCAATAGAAACATTCGATGTAAGTAACATAGTAATAATGTTAAATTACCTTAATATTATTACCAGCAAGACACAATGTTTGCAAATTTGTCAGTTCCTTAATACCTTCGATAGTGAGTATGCTATTGTTCGCCAGATTTAAGGTAACTAAGTTATGAAGTTTTGACACACCATACATACGAAGCAACTGATTTCTTGCTATGGAAAGCTGAAACAAATTAGTTTAATTAGAATAAGGAATCTAATAAATGTTACGGACACATTCCTTTAATGAATATTATATAAATAAACATCTCTGAATAAGGTTTTTACCAAAATTACAGATAACATAACAATTTGGTTTGTTACCTTTGTTATTCTGTGATAAGAGTCAAGATTATCAAGACGTTGAAGCTCATTGTCATCTACTATCAGTGTATTGATATCAGCATCCAAAGGACACCTACTGAGCTTTTTTAATTTTTGCCCGCTCAAATCGAGTGTATCACATACAAGGGATTCTGTGAATGAATAACATGAATTGTAAAAATGAAATGCATCACTAATTCAAAGAGTTTGACAGAAACTGTCAAAGTTGACTACAGTGAGACAGTAAGGGCAGTTTAATGAAATACACTGTACTTATTATTGAATCACCGTAAACTACGTTGCCGTAATTGTATACGAAGAATTTGAAAAGAACGCTTATTGTCACAAAGGAATAATATTAGCAAAAATAAATTTAATTGCAGACAAACCTGTAGAAGCCATGATGAACACCAAAGAGTATTACTTTATAGACACAAACTGGTAGACGCTACGCAGATGTCGCCCCGATCAACGAGCTGCTGGTGGCGCCCAAGGTCGTATCAGAGATGAGTTGGGAGATTGCTCACGGGCAGGGTCGCATGATCGCATCGTGTGCTGCCCTCTGGTATAATATTAATTAAATAATATAAACCAGAGTGCAGCACATGATGCGATCGCGCGACCCTGCCCGTGAGCAATCTCCCAACTCATCTCTACCCTACTCGTTTCCATCATTCGGTTTTAAGTGAGTCGTACGAGTTACTAGCATCGTGTAAATTCGCCTTTGGGTCCATGTGTCCACTAAGCAGGTAAGTTATCATAACCTTAAATCGTTTACAAGATGAATGCCACACGTTTAGTACGTCTTTAATTAAAACGTAAATGTATGCATTTCACCAAAAGTGATGTCAGAGCCGGCAGCCAAAATTGACATTAATGGAAAACATGACTGTATGTCTTGTAGAATTATAAGTGGCTGTGTCCTAGTTGGAGCAGGTTTCTTCGTTTTACGCGAATCGAAAAAATCGAAAAATATATCTGGAAAAGCAGTTATGAGTTCTCTTGCAACAGGTACAATGTTTATAAGTCGAAAATAGAACTTTTAAATTATAGGAGGAATTAGCAATTTTTCAAAATAAGTTATAATAGTTTGAGCTTGACTAACTTCATTTGTTCGGTTTGCTTTATAGGTATATTGTATTAAATTATGAAATGAAATGAAATTTGTTTTTATTTCAGCTCTAGTAGTTCTTGGAACAGCTAGTGTATTTAATCTTTCACCTTTTCAAAATCAGAGATAAGAGTCTAATTTACGAGGAAATAATGTTAGACAATAATTGTAATACATCTGCCCATAAACTACATTGGGGTTGCATAAGATACAAGAAATTGTAATAAACATGCATGTTAACGTCGACTTTCATAGTACGCACAATTAATCATAATGTTACAGTTTAATTAATGGAAAAATGAGATAATTACATAATTATTGAAATATATTTTTTTGAACATTTTTACCTTTAACTTATAATTTTGAATAAGGAATTGATATTATTACATTTTATTTTTTTTAAATATTTATGTAGGATATCAAACAGAAAGTATCTACTGGAAGTAAGTTGCGCCGCCATTGAGGGGTAACAGGTGGCAAGCCGTCTACATTTTCCACTGGGGGCAGCACAGGATGCGATCGCGCAACCCTGCAAAAGTTAAGTTACCAACCCTGACTCCCAACTTAAAACAACGTTTACACAACGCTTAACACCAGTAGTTATGAAATTGTTAGTTATAAAACGGACGTAAAGACAGTGCGTGTAAACGTACTCACTGTTTAATACTGTTACGTCAAAGGTATTGTTATTGCTTGGTATTCTGTTCACAGCAACTAGAAAATCAAGTTTCAAACATGAATGAAAATGTAAAAGAGAAAGATTTATATCGTGATACATCGGTGAGATATCTGGGTAATACTTAACAGGTTATATTGAATTGTCATATATTTTTCACATTGATGTTAATTCTTGAAGTGACATTTTGTAACAGTACATCAATTTATTTTTGTTTTTCTAAAAAATGCTTTTTGTTAAAACGGGTAAAATGTAATGTATTACTGGGTTTAAAATTTAGGTTATACGAACGAAGTCGGAGAAGCATTCAGATGTATCGTACCTAAACCAGTTGTATGGTTGAGTTACATTGTTGCTTCTGGGTATGTACTTGCAGATACGATTGATAAAGGTCTTAAGGCTTATCGGGTGAGTTAAACTTGCTACAAGTGATTCGGAATCATTTGTAAAAAGTAATCCAAAGTGCAATAATTTTATCTTGCATTTATGGATGTTTGCTCATAAGACTAACGAACTAAAAAGATGTATTTATAATCTTATTTTAGCATGATTCGGAGGAGGGCAGGAATAAACGAGTATTTTTGTCAATGTCGGATACACTTTTGTGGCAGAGTTTCGCATCCGTTATTATTCCAGGGATAACTATTAACAGACTATGCGCTAGCGTACGATATGCTTTGCACAGAAGTAAAAGCAGCGTCTTGAGAAGTCCATGGATTTCCACAGCTGCTGGTCTTATTTCAATACCTGTTATTATTCACCCAATTGACTTAGGCGTAGAAGAAGTCATGAATCTTACTTTCAGACAATGGACAGGGTATCATCCACATAAGCTACTTAAATAGTGAAAATGTTCAAACATTTCGTTCGTTATAGTAAAAATTATACGGTACGTGAAAGCTTTGATAACCAAAGAAATTGCCTGGCATATATTTGCACGGTTACGTTGTTGTTTTATGAATTTTATATAATGTTGGTAATACTATTATAGTATTCAATAAACATTATTGAAAATGTTCAAATATTCGGTAACTTTAAATCCTGTATCGCTCTATATAAGATTATGTTTACGTGCCGCAACTTCCGCTATATAGAACATCCAAAGGAAAGTATATAATAAATCGATTTCACACTCTTCAATCGTACCGTTCATTGTCACGAATTTGAGTACTAATTACTTTTCCGAATTAATTGCAAAATCCCGGAGGAAAAATGGCGAAGCTAACTCGCAGTTAACTTCGCTTGGGAGGCGGGGCCCACGTGATAACATTGATAACTTGCAGAAGTGGCTCGCGATAGCACTTGGGAGTTGGCGGGAAGGAGGCCTCTAAGTGGGGATCGCGATAACAGAATGCGGGCGATAACGCGCACCGGGAAGGATCTATATACAGGGTGAGTCCGTAGCGCGACTTGGCCGAAGTACGCTTAATTATTCAGAGGGTAAACGGACATCGCGGCGAGATCAAACGCGAAGATACACCCGGTGCTCCATCAAGTCCTTCGGGGCGGACGCGCATACATACGAACGCGCGAATATCGATACGCACTTGCGTTTAAAATGGCGTACGAGTCTCAGCGAGTAGGATGCCTCCTCCGTGAATGACCTATGGTTTCGCAGGTGCTATAACGAGATTGGCGATAAGTTGGTAGTTTACCGATCGAGATCGTCACGCCCGATTGATTGCCCCGGTGACACGTGTTTCGCGGTAGGCACTCGTTGTAAGTACAGGCTATCGAGGCGTATATACTCCCTTATCAAAGATTTCCTTCTTTCCGAGCGCATTCGCATGCGCTCAAAAGGAAAGCCTTGAATTCCTGCTGATCCTTTTTGGGGCTGGGGTGAAATGGCAAGAGGGTGGTGAAAGTCAACAAGAGAAACGAAATTCTTGGGGGACGCTCTAGGATTTGCTTGCTATTTTGTCGTCTTGATAGAAGTATTGGCAAGTGCGGGACAAATGCCGCTGGGTTCGAATAGGTATCTTCGAATTAGTAACTTTAGACATTCTTTAGTCATATATGTTAGTAATTTGTTCCTCCTTAGAAAGCGCCGCTTCATTTTTCGATGAGTCAGTACTCAGTTCACCGGGCGAACATTTTCAATTAAGTAAAGGTGTCGTGATCGTCGAAATGAATTTCACTCGAATTCATATCTATATATTAAATATTTACTTGACCCAGGCAATTATTCTTATATATATTCACAGAATCATTCTCGCGGTAATTTTAGCACCAGATTTTGTCTCAACATTTTCTGGTCGATACGAATTTATGAGGGCTCGTTAACAAGAGGCGTGATACGACGGGTGAGATTTCGTCCGGGTGTTCATAACTATAGGGGGGCTACATCGACGTCTTTTTTCCGTATAATTTAGGTAAATGCGAGCAATGAATTAAATATTTTTTTCCCACGTACATCATATCCCCTTGACACGTAGAAGGGCTGCAGACAGAAATCGCGTGCTCTCGATCATCGATTAATCGTCCAGGAAAGCAGTTCTGCTGTTACAGTTGGCCCCTGGCGATATTGAAACGAAACACCTGTCTCGATTGATTAGGGCTTTTCATCGATGGCCCATCCTCGGTAGCAGTTTTTGTCGATTTTACCGCTACTTTACGTTAACGTAGGCGTGTTACACCTGCCACTGCTGCGGAACCAATTGCGGAAAACAAGTTAGCCACGTAATTGCCTATCTAGCCTGAGAGATGGATATCGGAAGAAATAATAAAAACGGTTAAAGTTGTAAATCGCTACCAGAAGCTAGAAATACTAAATCTTACGTTATCGTATATCACTTACTGGGTTAGGCTTTTATACACGTGGAGCCTTTTAGTAGCAGTTTTTTGTGTTGTACCGAAAAAGACAATATCTCTACGTTTATCACAAAATGCTGGAAAGTAATTTTCACCTAATTCCCATTGAAAACCCGCTTTTGTCGCACGCAAAGCAGGCGTAAGACGTTTTTAGGCCAGTTAAGCGAGCAGGCGAATAAAAAAACGCTGTGCATTTGTTTACAAAAGGAATTGGACAAAAAGTATCGCGCGTGTCACAGGCGATGGATTATTTTGACTCGTGTGATCGCCGTCCTCCTTCCCTTCATACACAATATACTATTCTGGTAGACTTGCACTAATTTGAAGTACGTTTAGAATCCCTTGTATGAAAAAACAACGCATTTAGCAGTCATTAATTCCATTGCAGGGAGTTCACCCTTGTCTGCGTAGTCGCAAGATAAAATCGAAAATGCTGAGAATTCTTTTGCCCTCGACGAAGTTTATCACCCCAATGCGAATAGCATTTCCAGAACTAATGCAATAAACCCTACCCCAAAGTATGTACATCCGTTCGTCTGTCCCTTCGAGATACCCATTATAATCCATTTTGCACTTCGAATCTACTTTTGCGGACAACTGCTTGCGCTCCGCTCAATTTTGGCCAATTGAATGCTCCAAAGGAGTTTGTGTTCGTTGTTTCGGAATTTATTACATTTTGACTTGGTCGAGTATTCTTCATATTGGAAACGTAATTTACTGGTTTTCTACAATTTTCTCCGGTAAACTACTTTGTTTACGTAATATGCGTGAAAAAGCTGAAAAAATGGGGGAATTACCCAACGCTGATCGCGATTCTATTTTTTTTCTCGCGAAAACGCATCGCGACCCAGAGCTTTTTCGCGGGATAAATGTTTCGCGACTCGAGGGGAACGGAAAAGCTCCGGACTTCGGGGACACCTCATAGAGGGTGCGGTCGGCTCGTGTTGGTAGCACCGGCACAGAGGGCAGACTCGCGGCCCTATCGGTGCAAGAGCTCGGGTCGATGGGATGAGAGAACGGCCGTCCGGAGCCGACGTCTACCCTCCGAGTTGATAGGTTGTTCGAGCGAGAGAGACCGGGAATCCCCGAGATAGAATTAGAAAGAGACGGAGTCCCTGTTATACACGGGCGAAGCCGGCAGGAGAAGCTGGAGGAGGCGGAGGTGGAGGAGGAGGAGCGAAGAGCGAATAAGAGAACCGAGAACGTTTCGTTTCGTTTCGTTTCGTTCGGTTTGGTTTGCCTTAGCTTTGGTTTGGCGGAGGACGAAATGAGAAACTCGCCGAAGAGGAGAAAGAGGAACGAGAGAGGGAGAGGAAGGGCTCGAGGAAGAGAGGGGCGAGAAAAAAGAGGGGAAGAACCGAGTAGAAATTGCACTACCGTGGGTGCTACCACTGGCGAGGTGTTCGTCCTCCGGGCAGGATTGCTCCGGGACCATCCCCGGGCGATCTCTTCCTTCTGCATTTCCCTCCAATTTTTCCTCCCCAAGAAATAATACGGTCTCGCGATTACGCGAGAAAACATCGCTCCCTCGTTGGAGGAAGGTCCGGTTCGAGGGGAAATTTAACCCTTTCGCGCTTGGAGCTACTTTGGACGAACGTCCTTTTCTAGAAGTAGAAAGGAACGGGAAGGCGCGGTAAATGGATTCGATGTGGAGGGCGAAGGAAAGGAATGTAGATAATTAATGGTTACGGATCGTGTTTTGACGCTTTTTTACCAACAGTGGCTGCCTTTTCTGTTCTTTTCCATTTTTCTAGAAATATACCGTTTAAAATCATGATACGAACTAATTCCGCGCCGTAAGAGACCCTGTAAGTGGCCATGCGACTATTGACGTTTAAAGGAATAAACGCGCGGAGCGTTTCAAGAAGAAAAAGACAAACTATGTTGAATCGATAACTCGAATCATCGCGGATGTTCAATTATCCGTTCTTACTTTCTCTTGAAAGAGTGCAAGACCGCTCTTTTCTATTCACTCGTTTTCATTCAACTTTTGTGACCTTTGAAGAATGAAACCAGGACGTTACGCATAAAAACCAGATGAGAAGGGCAAAGCTGGATAGCAGTTGTAAAACAACCGAAAAGGGAAGAAGGGAACATTTATAATTGTCCGTACTTTGAGCTCAAAGCGTTTTTCAGTTTAGCGGCGAGACGTAAGGAGAAGAAGGTCCGGATTGGTCAGACGTCCTTCTACCGTGAATCCACCCATGGGGGGGCCACCGCAAATAGAGGAAAAGTTTAATAGAAATATTAAATAACGAGAAAACAATAAATAAAACGGTATCGTTCGAGTTGATTTTTTGGGTTAAGACGTGCGCACTTCATTTATAACCGCATAGGTATGCCATTTCACCGGCATTTTTCTTGGCCAATCTACGTGCTTCGACCTTTACCTTCCAAATTTTTGACTCAATTATTTCTTCAAACTTTATCTCTTCCGCTTAAGAAAGGATGCGTCGCAGTTCTTGGCTATTAGTTTCCTTCCACCGGCTTCCATTCAGGTTTTCGAGCCTTTGAAGAATGAAACCCGTAAACCAGGGTCGAGGGTACGAACGAAGGGCAGGTCCGCGTACAAGTAGTAAAAGTTGCATAAAAGAAAAGAGCACGAGAGATGAAAAAACGATAATTATCCGTACTACTGGCCTGGAGCGTTTCCCTCTTTGGCGGCAGAGCGGAAAGGAGGGGAAGATCTGGGCCGGCCAGAAGTCTTCCTACCGTGGCCGCTACCACCGGCAAGACGACCGCCTCGGGACTCGGTTTGGATCCTTCGAAATTACAAGCTTCGAGGGCTCCCGTCAAATTATCATTCCATAGGTAATGTCCTCTCCTTCCTCTCTTCTTCCTGGATAGTGCCAATGTCCTGGCGCCAAGTCCAGAAGGACTTCCCGTGCTTTCCTTCGCTTGACCCGCGACGACCCAGAAAACGCGTTGGAAAATACAAACTCTAAAAGATTATCGTAGAAATCTAATATATGTTTTTTCGCACGACATGGCGTGCAGAATATGCAACGAAATTATAAAACCGACAGTTTTCCGCATGCAGACCAGATCGATCGGCTTTGTTGCAGGAAATTCTACGGTATTGTCGCCATGTCGGGGATGACGCGAAACGTTGGGCAGTCTAAAATTATAAACTCTAAAAGACCGTATCATAGAAGACTGGTATATGTTTTTTGGCACGACATGACGTGCAGAATATGCAGCGAAATTGTAAAACCGACAGTTTTCCGCATGCAGACCAGATCGATCGGCTTTGTTGCAGGAAATTCTACGGTATTGTCGCCATGTCGGGGATGGCGCGAAACGTTGGGCAGGGGGCATCGGCGACTCAATCGGTCGGCAAAGCATGGCGTCAGTCGGGAGGAAATCGTAAAAGGCGCGTCTCGTCGTAAAACTTGCCCGCCCCTCCGCGGCGGCATCGCGAACGACAATTTCCGACGTTGCGTAAGGTTGCGATTGCGTGCCTTGGGAACCCGCGGCCCGGAGTGACGATAATCGTTACTCTTGTACCGTGCCATCGAGGTCCGTCGAGCATCGCGGGTCCCGACCCAAGGATCACGGCTACCGTGCGGCTCCCGAAGGAGCAATCGTCGGATGGCCTTCGAAGGAGAGTAGGACAAAGATGTTACGAAAGACGCAAAAATTTGTCAAATCTGGAAGGAAGCTTTGCGCGTATATTTCCATGCAGGTGATTTACACCCCCCATGAAATCTATCTTTGCACATATATTTGGTATACGTTCCGTGGGTCTACGGATTTAATGAAACATTTGAAACGATTCCCCAGAGAAGGCCATCGTATTTGCCGGCGTCGGCATTTGAGCAAATAGAGGTGTATGGTAAAAGTTCTTACGTTCTTACGCATTGCAGCCTTGACTTATAGTAATATAAGAGGCTTAAAGCCAGTATCGGAAGATTTGTTATATTCATGAGAGATGCGTCATCGGGAATACGGTATGTTATACGATATCGTGTCTCACATTCAGGTGATGCGGATCCAGCAATAAATTTCTTTGCATTCGCGATCCATTTATGACACGAAGTGTAAATTAACCATATGTGTTCCGGTTACATGCAGAAGTATGGGAAGAGACCATTTGCTTCAAATATATATTTATTTCAGCAATTCGTCGCGAACTAAAGAAACTTGTATCCTTTTCCCATTTCTGGGCTTTCATTACCAAAAAGCACGTAAAATCGGCATCGCTTTGAAATCGATTGACCCTTTACGATCTTATGTACGGCCACAAAGATGTTCGTAATGTAACACAATGGTGCTGTCTTTTTAATCAAATAAGTTCCAACGAAGTTTTCTCCCTCATGCAGGAATGTCTTTGCAGAACTTTCGCAGACTTATTCAAAAGATTAGAAATGACCGTAGTCATGCATTTGCATGATTGCAGTCACTTTTCCTTCAAATCGCCATCCATTGGAGTTAGAAAATGAAGTTTTAAGTACAGAAATGATTTCGTGGCCTTCGCGGAAGGTAATGACCAATTTTTCTTTTATTCTCTTCGAGGTGTTGTCCATTGCAATTAGAAGTCGAAAGTTTATAATCGGCTCTAAGTGACGCGCACCTTTCTACTATCAGGACCGAGCACCGAATACGAGCAGATCGCTGGTAGCACTATTCGATCTCACCTACCATCTCGAATAACGACACACCCAGGTTTAGGTTCCAATCTGGCCGACATCTCGACATTCGTCTTCGGTGTATCACCCGTCGAGAATAAGTGATCTCACTTCTCTAAATGGATATGTGGATCATCGCCACCGCGCATGCTAGAAGACATTTCTTTTGTCTGCATAATGAGCACGAATTTTTTATCAGCAATTCGTATTCGGATTGGAAGAGGGCTCGCTTGCCAAAGTCACCAATCTTAGGTATCATCGGCAAAAGAATTTGCGAACGACGATCAGCGAGTATGTAGCAGATTTTCGTCACCGTCGCTCGACTGCCTGGGGTTCTCATATGTATTTTCGCGAAAGATATATTTTGGGTAAGGGACGTTTTCCGTGGTCGCAGAAAAATCAAAGGAGAAAAGTCGTCCTCGACCCTCTTGCGGCGTCCTCCAGCCCACTTCTGGAGGGTCAAAGGCTCGGCTCGAACCGGTAAATACGCTTCTACACGTAATCCGACCTTCGGCAGGTCGCCGGTAGCACCGACCAATTCCATCTGGTAGCAGGAGGACGACACGCCCAGGTTTAGCTTTCAATCTGGCCGGCATCTCGACACTCGTCCCGAGGGTGTCACCCGCGGACGATACCCGATCTTAGTCGATCTCAGCCGATCTCAGCCGATCTCAGTAGCTCGATTGGAGCCGTGGATCATCGCCTCCGCACATTCCGGATCGCATTTTTTCCTTAGCATAATGAGTGCCGATAAGAAATTAGATAATGCAAAAAGTTCGAAACATTCAAGATGCGTTCTATAGGAGAAAAAAAGGGGTCTCCCCTTTTTACGAAAAAACGTCTCGAGTTAAAGTTACGGATAGACTGATGGACAGGTGACGCAGACGAATGCCGCTCGTTTGTCTCGCTTCGGGATGAACCTTTACCAGAGGGGAAAGAAAGAGAAGGACAAAGACGGATACCGACGGCAACAGAGCGAGAAGAGCGAGGACTAAAAAGAGAGACGCCGATAGGCGATAAGGTATGAATAAGAGGGTAAGAATAAGCGGAAAAGAGAGAAAGAAGGCAGAGCAGGGTGCAGAAAGCACAAAGAAGAGAAAGGGAGAGAAGGAAGGAGAAAATGAGAAAATGAGAAAATGACAGACTAGCAGAAATACCCCAGGAAAAGACGCCAGGAAGAAGGAGGAAATCCGAAATGCAAGAGGGAAAAGAAAGAAGGAGCGGCGAAAGAGTGTAAAGACGGTGGTTCACAAACCGAGAGGTGTAGAAAGAGGGAAGGAGAAAGAAAGAGAGCCGAAAGGAAGACGAAAGATTTTTTGGGATAGAGCGCTCTCCCGCTGGGCAGGACTTCCCGCTGGCAGCGGTCAATTTGTTGTTCCTTTTTTTCTTTCTTTTCTTTCATTACGCCTCTCCTACAACTCTCCCAGAGTCACGCGTCTCCTTTTTAGACTTCGCTCGCCGTCTCTCTCCTTCTCGCCCCCGTACGCCCCGGGTATATCTGTCCCTTTTTCTACGTCATTTCCCTCCCTTGACTTACTTTTTATTCCGTTCATTCGCGAATCGTAACTTTGACGAATTCGTCAGAATTACTATATAGATGCAACTACACTCTCACGTGAATTTGTGTGCGGGTATCCACATTGATTTGCTTTGTTGGCTTCTGTTTGATTGAAATGATTTGAATGAAACGATTGAAAAAAAGAAGAACAACGTAAAAGTACCTCAAGCATCCCATGCCATTGCTCTTATAAATCTAAGGCTTGTAAATCTTACGTGAAATTACAGCATCACAGAATTTCTCCTTTATATTTCCATGAAACTGATATGGTTTCGTGCAAAATGATTTGTAGAAGACGTACTTCGGTTTCAGGGAAACTCAACTTAAATATCGTTGCTTTTAACGAGCATACGCGCTTATTCATCCGACTAAAGACGCTCGCGTGTAATGCTTATCTGTACGCGACGTATTTATGCGAATTCAATGCAGTCGATTTTAACGAACGTCTTAATCGAATAAGACGTTCGGTACATTACGATACGAGCAAGGTGGTGCGCAGAAACGCCGTACGTTCACATGCGATCCTGTTTTGAAATTCATGCATTTACCCTACTGGTTCTTGCACTATTGTCATAGTGACGGCCGTAAATTAAAGCGCTAAGGCACCGACGCAGCCTAGCGAATAGCAAAGTTCAAGCGGGTTATTGTAAGGAGCCATTAAAATTCTCGCCAAGGCATAAAGCGTTTTTTTAGCGATTACATAATGCACATACATGAATAGAGCGATGGAACGGTGTTGAGGAAATTACAGGTTCCTTGTTACCACGTGCTCGTATTATTCGAACATACGTACGTATTGTTGCAATTCAGCACAGAGCTTTACATACGCGCCATGAAGTGTTTCTTATCGATTACATGAAACGGACGCAAAAATATTAGTGATATTTACTGAGCATGTATCGAACTATATTACACATTGTACTAATGGCATACTCCGTATGTCGTCTCCGTACAATAATTATATCTCGTATCTCGTATCCTCGTATTCCGTTATTTTCGGTTTAGATTAACCCTCCGACTCGACTCGCTAATTCTATCTGGAAAAGTAATGTTGGCGTTGTCGTTTCGAAGACCCTGGGGTAGAAAACTGCGTCGGAAATGAAAGTTATCGTTAGCTCGCGTCGGTAAAACACATCTCACCGGTAGAAGAGGCTGGTCTAAGGGGTCTCCATTGAATACAGGCGTCGTCGTTCGGAAGAGGCATTTCTCCGAGTGCACCTAACGAGTACAAAAAGGAGGCGTACGTACACCTTCGAAGTATATGCCCCGGACCGGCAACGTGGCAGGCACCCGATGAAAAATGGGCATGAAAAACGAAGGAAAACGGAGGTTCTCCGGGTCCGTTCACGGTCTGTCCGCGTGTCCGTCGAGTCCACGGCGAAGGCCGTACGGGCCAAAGACTTATGGATATCCATAGCAACGAAGTCAAAGCCATTAATAACTCCGCTGGGAACGCCCATTCTCATTTTATACCTTTTCTTTTAAGTCGAGCGTGCATGGACGAAGAGCGAAACAGGTAGATACGCACCGCGGAATATATTGGAATACCTGAAGAATTTAGTGCCGAGACTCCCATGACTCCGCAAAGTCTCCTCGCTCCTCGATTTTCTCAGACGGCCCTGGATCAAAGGATCCCGGACCATTGCGGATTTCATACGGATTTTCGTCACACCTGATCCGTCCAACTTCCAATAATTATCCAAAATGCTTTTCCATCCTCGGCGTTTTAAAATATGGCTTCCCTGGCTCGAGGAAGGCCGCGCGCATTTGTCTAAGAGCTGTCGATCGCGCAGTTTTGACGCTTTATTCTTGAAATTTCGACCAATGTATTCGAAAACGTGGACGACTTCCAGATTGGGATTTGGGATGGGCGAACGAAAACATGCGTCATGTAACGAGCAAAAATCCGGATACGTCAAGTAATCGGAAGCCAGTAGGGACAAATACGAATTAATATCGACTTTTCACTTTCTTAAATTTTTTTAATCAACTCTTACCTACACAGGTAGATAAGAGTTGCTAACTTCCGTAAGCGTCATTTCCTCTCCAGTTTAATTCAAGTCAACCGATACCAAGTGAACGGAACGACAATGACTTTTCAACAGTTCATTTTAAACGTGGATCTGCAACCATCGGCAAAACTTCTCCCTAACCGTCCTCGAAACATAAAAAATGTAGCAACGACCATTCTTTCCAAGTGCGCTCTGCACCCGCGCCAGCGAACTCGAATTTAAACGTGCGACTAACTCGGTGCCGTCATTGTTCGTGAGTTCAACCGAACTCGAATCGAATGACGAGTACACATTCGAGTACCGTGTTGCACCGGGGCGACGGCGGGCAGTTCGACCCTGTCAAAATACGTCATATCAACAAAGGCGTCCGACGGGGACGAGAGCAGGGGGTGTATCCTTACTTCGCGGGGGGTCGCAGCAGGCAACGCGTTCTTCTCCTCCTCAGCGGGCGTCGTGCCCGCGCCGCCCACTCGCCACCCACTCGCCACCCACTTTCCTCCCGTCTCAGTCGACGCACGTAAGGGGCGTCGCGTCCTCACTTGTTGCCTCGCATGGGACTCCATCAGGTGTCACAGGGGGTGCCGAATCTCCCGTAGCTTTTTGTACGTTCCGTTCCCTAGGCTCCCATTTATTTACGGCGCAGGACTCGCACAAACGACTGCGCCCAACTCGGGTGCCAATCGTCCCGTGCATGTGCGTTCACACTTCCGTGCCCGTAATTGCATGTTTCTTCGGGCCGCACGTGACTCGGGAAGCCGGATCCCTCTCGAACGAGCTTCCGTTTCAGGACGGACCCTGACAGGCGATAATTAACCACCCCGAAAACTGGCCCGTTAAGGGGATCTCGGGGAAGAGAAGAAATTATTACTATTTATCTTGGGCCCTGAGGAAGGGCTATTGATTCAATTTTTTACTCATGGAATTAATGGTCTCGATTTCCAAATCCGTCCCATACTCGCCCCGGGTGGACTCCGAAAAGTGCACCCCCTTCGACCGAAGGGTGGCTCGAACTTCCGAGTGGCCAGTCTCGGTTCGGTACGCCTTCCATTGGAAGTTGCGACCCGGGTCGCGTTCGACGCCCGACCTGCGGCTATCCACCCTCTCGCACCGCGATGCAATTCCGCGGCCTTGCGTTTAATCGCGCCGAGCCGCGGGAAGGCAAGGCAACGGGGAAGGTCGGAGCGGGCGCGGCGGGACCGACGCTTGAAAAAGAAGGAAAGAGTAACAAAAAAGGCAAGCTTTCTCGTGCAATTTCGATTTCATTAAAAAATGGAGATGGGCTTTTCGCGGGAGCCCCGCAGCCTCCTAGAGCGGACTCTCCCTCCCCCGCGCTCCCATGTTCCGTCTCTCTCGCTGGTGGCGTAGCTTCGAATAAAGGTAGCCGCGGCCCGAGCGAAAGAGCCGCTGAAGAAGAGGGCTCAGAGGCCAACTGATCATCGCATGCATTTAAATTGGTTCATTAAAGCCCCATAGCCCGAGCCTCCCTCTCGCTCTGCGCCGCCGCCCTCTCGCCCCCTCCGATCCTCCCGCCGACGTCCCACCGACGTCCCAACGACGTCCCAACGACGCCCAGCGCAGCGCGCGCGTTACGTACGAACGCATTGCGTGCGCGTCCTTCCGTGCTACTTTCGCCTCAGCCTCCGCAACTCTCTCGGAAACGCTTTGTGCCCTGCCTAAACGCGTTGGAGATATTACATCCGAACCCCTGGCTTCGCTTGGACGCGCTCGAAGCGCCCGGGAAAGGGAGGGTACGTTCCGATCTCGCGAAATGGCGTCCTTTTCGCGAGCGTCGAGTCAGCGCATTTTGGGGAGGGAGATTCCTCTTAATAAGCTTCTCTCGTTACAGCGAGGAAAACAGTTCGTATATTACACTTTGCAGAAAAAGTCTGTCATGTAGTGGTTGGGGTGGTTATGGGAAGGTAACGTGAAAGGAGTTTCTATAATTACTAGGCTTGCAGTACCAAACGGTTTCTTGATGGATGAAAACGTATATTTAACAACATACCTTTACTTTCTTGTTTGAAATATTTAGGTGAACAATTTAGGGGAATTGAGATGCCACGACAACTGTTAATGTCAATTTGGAGAATATGTGCAATACGTATTACGAATATCTGATTGTTGAAGAAAATCCAATCTATCGATAGGCCCAGCTTTTCAGGGTTAGGCACCTCAAATCCCGGCGCCTCCGTGTCAATTTCTGATTGTCAACACCCGGCTTACGGAGTTCGTGGTCCCGCATAGATATCCTCCGATGTTCTCCGGTGTCGTTTGAACTTGCCCCCGATCTGTTGGGGGTCCGCACGTATGCGTTTGTGTACCGCCGGGATCAGGGCACGCGTGGCCACGCGTGCGCGTGGAGCGCACGCGCCCATGTCGCGCATGCGCGTATCTCCAAATCGGTCGCGGCATGACAGCTCGTCACGTGACCCGCGAGGGTGCGCTGCGCAAGCTTTTCGGGCATGGATCTTCGAAAGGATGGATGGAACATAAAGTGAGATTTTGGATGAGGGGGCAGAAGCTCTTTTTTTAAAGAGCGCTTCGATGCGTTCTTTCGTTAGAGATAGACAAAAACCGTCGTTAAGTAACAGCGATAACACATTTCGTTACGACTGTTTTAATGATTCTGCGGTTACTTCTGCTTATCACTATTATTGCTCGTAGAATAGAATCGCATATTTACTCCAAGGTAATTCAAACTGGAAAATAGTATGGAACTAGTGAACTTAAAGATTTAGATAGATTATTGCGCAATACGGAATCGGCTGAAAATTCTTCTTTTTAGAAAAGGCAAATGACGTCGAATTGTAGTACTCTTATCAAGAGTTTAAAGCCTCTCAATGTTAGAAATTTGAAAGCAGCCAAGCGGTATGTGGAAAATATAATTGTCAATAATAAATTAAATTTAAGTGCTTTGGTTTGGGCAAAATGTTGTATAGATGTGTTTCTAGAATACAAGTAGAAACAGCTTGAATGACTTTCATCGCAGGGCAAGTGGAAACTGTGCCGGTGGTTAACCTTACTTTTTTCACTCACGCGTCTCGACATTCGGTGATACGTTTCACTGACAAAAAATCGTTCCGACAAAGCAACGATACGTGGGACTAGATATTACGATTTATGAGCGAACAATTCTCAATAATAAACAGTAAATCAAGTAAAGAAAACCGCAGTTGATTGTTTCCGATTATTCTATGATAGGATCAAAACGTACCGATCTAATTGAACATTTCTGCAGGAAGATCAAATCTGTTGAAGCAATGTGCGTATGTGTTCGCGCCCGTGCATGCGCAGTGGATATGTTGTTCGGTAAATGATATCATTCGAATTCGTATACAATTTCATTCGTTCTCTCATAACCACCCCCTAAACTCGTATTCTTACCTTGTAAGACAGTTGAAAAGAAAAGCTAAGGTATATTTAAAAAGTGCGATAAAATCTGCTATGCCCAAGTGAGATTTTTCCAAACTTAATATTTTTCCCCGGTGCTGAATATTCTAGTAATTTTTGCGACCCCTCTTTATCGTTTCGTCCTTCGTCGAAAATCCGCCATCATGAGCTTTTACGGTGGTTCTGCGTCACTCTGTATAGACATAGGTGTGCGATAAATTCGCTTCAATGCGAACCACACGGTGGATAGTGGTATGCGAACGTGTGAGGGTATTTCGCTTCGGTACCTGTTACGATCGTGGCGCAAGGTGCAGACTCGTCGGTGGCGGAGGCGTCACGACGCCTATCTCAAGACATCGCGAATAATGCGAACGCTGTAATTTGTTGGGTAGCTAAGAACGAACGGTGTTAAAGTCTTTCTTCCGCCGCCATTAAGATTCTCCGCCTAAACGGAGTATTTTCGAAAACCGGCCATTAGATCTTGAGAAACACTTCCTAAACGTATACGCAATGTATACGATATCTTAAATCTTACCTCCTAATTATCCCCTTCGAAAATCATCCGAGTTTCCTCGCGGTCTTCCGCTGTCAATCGTCTCATCTCCGCGAGACGACGCACGCGACGCGACGCGACGTCGAGACCAGGGCTATGGGGTAGTTATGGGGCAGCTACGGGGTAGCTACTTCCCGAGGGTGGAAATGGGTCACGCGAGCCGTAGCCGTCCGAGTCGAGACAAGCCCCAGTAGTTACCGTCACGCGGCCTCCGATGATCCGCGAACACCCCCTTGGGCCGTCATCGCCACCGCCGCCCCGAGACGGACTTCGGGGCGCAGGGGTCGGAGCGCCCCCTGACTAATCCCACTCCCTCAGGAGCGGTACCCACGGAGGCGCGCACGCGATCGTCCCGCGACACGTGGGAACGCGAAGTGTGCCGCTCATGGGGCGAGGCATCAACGATCAACCATCAAACCACCCCCGACGCAACGACCCCGCGCGGGGGTGACTCGAACGCGTGTACGGGACAGGCCCGTTACCCGACATTCCGCTTCCACCACCGACCCAACGGCGGGCCACTCTTTTGCTCCCGAAATTCACCGAAATTCGGCAATCCACCCATCCACCCTTCTACCCTTCTCGGGGCTAATCGAGTCCCCCAGGGTGCCGATGAAGAAAGACGTTGTCCCCTGCCTTCCCTCTGTTTCGACTGCTACGAAGTCGGGAATACGGCGTATCGTCTCTAAATGCAATCATTTAGACATAAAACTCAACTCGAAGTGCACTCCAGATAAGTACTTTACATCGTTACGAGGAGAATTCAGCGATAATCCTCCATTCTCAAAAGAACCTATCATCGCTCAACAATGGCACCTACAACGATAACTCCTCTCTCGATATTGCTACCTCTGCGATCAGGTAGCAGTTATGAACTCACCGGATGCATCGGTCCATTGTTATAAAATGAACTACCATTCTCCTGCCAGGGTGGGATGCGCGGATCGCCTCTCCCGGGTGTTCCCGCGTGAAATAATGGAATCGAATATTAGGTAGGCGCAAGGAAAAGTCCCGACGAAACGAAAAGCCGGGGGCCGGCAACAAAAGTCTCGGCCCGAGGCAGAGAAAAGGGAAAAAGTCAACGTCTAACCTCCGAGATCCGGTGCCCCGCGATGAATCGTCGGCGGATCGCAGGGGGCCGGAGAGGGGCGGAAAGGGAGGCTTCACACCGAACCCCCGCTGGGCAGTTTTGTACCAGAAGAGGCCCCTGACCGAAAAGGGGAACCCCCGTAGTGATAATTAGGGGGCCAGCGAGTGTTTCTAGGCTGGTCGCGGGGCCTTGAAGTTTCGCCGCCATCGCCCCGAAAAACATCACCAGTCATCGTACCACGCTTACCAACTCCCCCGGGCATTTCGACACGACGTCAATTTCTCAGCACGTCCGACGTATGGCGGGTCGGAGGATTCCATAGGTCATGGCTCTGTCATCTGGCCCTCGAGGAAACCGGGAGTCCCTTTGGTTCGACGTTTCTCGGAGATGAAAAGAGGGAAATTCTCTTCTTGGAAGGTAATCGACTTCCTTTATCGCGAGTGCAAGATCGATGCACAAGAGAAGGATCGACTTCGTTAATGCCAGTTGCCGTCAATCCGATTAGACGAGGGACGAATTAACTGACGATTCCGTTAGATTTGAAGTTAATTCCCTCGTGGAGGTTGGGGTGAATCTCCCAAACGTTTCCATTACATAAGGGGATACCTAACCGGATTTGGAAGTTCGGGATCTATTCAGCAATCTTTCCAAAACGCAAAAACAGAAATGCCCACTGCACGCGTTACATCCGCAATACTATAATTCGTAATCCCTAATTAAAGGGTTAACCAGCATCCAGCATGATTTTTCGCCAAGTCCGAGAAAACCAGGTCAGAATTCGGAATTCAGTGGTTTCCCTCGAAAGTCGCGGACACGCGGTTTCCCTGAAATTGGTCGGTTGCGATGATGATAAGAGAGCGGTGCGGCGACCTTGCGGTCAGCAAAGGGTCGGCCCGTGCCACCTGTCCGCCTCACCGTCCATCCATCCGTCCGTCCGTCCGTCCGTCCGTCGGATCCCCTTCCTTCCCTCCTCTGTCGGCCCGTCCGACCGTCTGTCCGTCCGTCCGTCCGACCGGCGGCCGTTCGTGCCTCTTTTATGCCGACACTCTGACCCGACGCACAGTTCCACTTGATTAACCGAGTTTATGCGTGTGACGGACCATCCCCTCTTCTCCGCGGAACGAGCCGGCCCTATCGTGCACGCAATTTACACGCCGAATGCATCGCCGCGATTTCACCGTCAACATTTAGAAAATGATAGTGCCTCCTTAGTCGTCATTCGTTCTTCATGCGCGTAATCTCGGTACGACGTGCTTCTTTTCAAAGACGCTTTCATAATTCCGAATAAAATATAGTCACGAGTTTGTCAATTTGACATATCTGCCCGAACGAAGGAAAGGAAGGTAGGACGAATGAAGTCCATTCTTTCGATTTTTCGAAGAAGCGATCTTGTCTCGAAGAGATCGCCGATTGCGGGGCCCGAAGTTCTCGCGATTATTCGAAGAAGTTGTAAAATCTGAGTGACCGCGATCGGGCGCTCTCCGAGCAATCGGTCACTTTAGTCAGAGATAAATCTGAGTCATAAGTTAGAGAGAAGTCCCATCGGCCGTGCCCGTTCCTGTGGGTAGGAACGGAGTGGAGCAGGGTGGGGTAGGGTCCTATCTACGGGGATGCTGGGGTGAGCCCTATCAAGATCTTTTTGCATTTCTGTGGGGGTGGCTCAGGGCCGTGCCAGGGGTTGAAGAGGGCGCTTATCTCAACGTTATTCCCGAAGGGCGAATGCCGTCAGCCTGGGACCCGGCAGATAACGTTTCCCGCTCAGGGCGCATCTATACGGGGTGTTCATAGGGACCTTCGACCGGGATCCAACCTTGACGTTGTGTGCCAACTTTTTCGCCTCCTATCGAGAGACTTCTCTTTAAGAAGGGTTTGCTTCCAGTCAGCGGCTTAAGGTGATACTAAAGGGTCATTCCATATATCGGATCGTCTAAATATTTATAAATCTTTTCGTACCAATTTAATCGATTTAACTTTTGTGGATTTAGTTTAATCTCGCATAAGAGGGTATCTCATAAATCCTTTTCAAGTATATGTACGTCTCTACACGGTGGATGGCGTGACCTCCCTATCCATTCGGAGCAAATCTTCACACTTAACAGCCGCGAAGAAACTTTGCTCGTCTCAATCGTGAACGTTGTCATTTCAGCTCTTAATTCAGGATAAAAGATACATCATTTACGTAACAATGCAACGACAGCACGTGAGACGAATACGCTTTCTTGTCCCACAATTGCATCTGCAATATTAGTTTTCCCCATTCTGTCCATGGCAAAACGTCAACCGTGTAATTTCCAACCATAACGTAGTATGCATAATGAACTTGTCTCCTGAGATATATCTACTATATGATTAAACCACGTTAAAAAAGTACCGATAAGACCCACGTTCAAAACTAACTAATTATAACAAATTAAAACAATATCTACGAACGAAATTAAAAAAAAAAATTGGAATTCTATAAGTTTCAGGACCTTCCTTTATCATATTTATATCGTAAAGTTTGAATCTGTTCGGTACCCCCAGTTTGGAGAAAAGTTTCACGAGCGAGAGCTCTTTGCCGCCACTTTCCCGTCACCTTAAGACCCGGTGGTCCGGCATACCTTGCCTTCCCGAAAATATAGACAAGCTCTCTGAGAATTCCCTCTGGAAAAGGAAAGGACGAAGCGACGGGCGGCCAGGACGATTCGACTTTCCGAGACCCTCTGGGTTTGGCTCGAGCAATCCGATATCGAGGGTCCGCTAATTCCTCTTTTCTAATCGGAATTAAGAGGCGACACCCTGTATAGAGGAGTCGCTCCCCGCGGCGCGAGGTTCCGCAACGGGACCAGGGCGCGGCGCGGCCACCCTGGCCGGGCCAAGATAAGCCACCCTCTCTCACGTGTCGTGCCAGCTCCCGCGGAAGGGTGGGCGTCCAGGGGTGGTCGGTCGTTCGTGAAATAAGCTCTGCAGGGTTTTGGTGGTTGCGCTCGAGGCGGCTTAGGGGTGCAAATGTTGGCCCCCTGCGATCCCAGCTGCCGATGACGTTTCCGCGTGGGTACCCACGAGGATCGCGTGTTTTCGACGTGGCCCGAGCCACGATGATTTTACCGCGCTCCTGGAACCGGCAAGGGAATCGCCAAGGGGACGCCGAGGGAACCGGCCCTACCCCGGTCGTCGAATCCCTCGACGACGACGTCCCCGGTCGTCCCGAACTCGCCTCGACGGCTCGACGGACAGCCTCCGTGGCTAATCTAGGATTTTCCGCGCGACAGGTCCTTTAAAGGCACGCTTATGCCCTTTCGTTGCGCCTCGGCTCGACGGAGAGTTTAACTCCTATGGTCTATGAACCCGCCTGGCTTGACAAATATCTCGCCTGCGAGGGCCGGCGCGAGGCTTCTACAAAAAAGTGCAATAATTCAGCCCGATGGGCGCTTCGATCCGGGGAGCGGGAATTATCCCTATGAAATGGCAAAGCGTGAAGTAGTTAATATTTCCGGCGAGTTTGATCATTGTTCAACGTATCGGGCCTTGGATAGCTGCCAGGACAAAAACGGCAGAGATCGATCGTTCCGGAGTATTCCTTTTTTACGGTATCGCTAACTTCACCGTTTCGCCGATAGCGATGTCGGTAAAACGGTAGCATTCCAATCAACTACCAATTAGGCTACGGTACGAGGATGAATGATCTCAAAACACGTGTCTTTTTTTATATCTCGAGAAAGGATGCAAGAAGAAGCTTCAAAAAGTGACGTACGCTTTCCTTTAAAGAAAGCGGTCTCCTTGCTGTCGGCAATGTCCTCCTTGGAAACACTCATGGAAACAACTTTAACGGGGTAGTTTGAAAGAAATAATTCCGATCGGCGATTTCTACCAATCCGATTATCCTGACAGATAAAAGTTCAGTCGGAATGAGTTAGAAAATTCTAAAACTCTGCCGCTAGAATATCCCTTTTGGAGGCTGACCGGAAGGGAAGGAAGTTTCTAGGTATGCGTATGTCGAAATCGAAGAGCTTATTCGCCGGCTTTAAGTTTACCATATCGCCTTACGGTATCCGGAATCTTCATCTTCCATTTTGGTCCACCGAGTCTTTCCAAATCCTGTCGGGCCGCCGCCAAATCCTCTTTCTTCCGGGCTTTCCTTTCTTCGACGATATCACGAATCTCTCATTCCTTCTATTATAAGCAACAAATCCTCATCGCGTGTCTCGTCCTCCGTCGTCGTCTTTCTCCTCTCGTTCCGGAATCTCCGGGACTGGGTCTTCGGGGACAGACACCCGGTAGCGCATCTTCCTCCCGCAAGATCTGCATAAGCAGGATCGGAAGAAGACGATGCGGTATAGAAATTCTTAACCGCGGGGGTTCCCCTTCAATGTGCATAAAAGCGCACACCTGTAGTCCAGGATGTCACTACCTAATTACAAAAGAGTAGATACCGACAAGTTTATTTATAGAAAGGGTGGAAAGAAAATTGGTTAAATGAAAATAATCTGCCCCACTCGAGTTGTTAATTTTAACGTATTAAGGTATCCAAGTGAGTACATCGAGTTAAGGTATTTCCTGTAGAGCGACAAAAGCAGTAAATTCACAACATTTCTTGTATCTGGGAACCACCAACAAGGGACACGTAGAAGTACACGAAGTCCGTCGGAAAGTGCCTTGCCAAAAGAAAGAAGCAGAGAAACTTAGCGTTCCTCTTTGCATTCGATTCCCCGTTATCGCAAAAAGGATATACTTATCAAATGCGTAACCGCTAGGCTTACAAAACCATAATCCGCGGTTTAAATGAAATCACAAAGAAATAATAGAAACAGGGTAGGCCCGGGCTCGCTGAAATTGATTCAGTTTTCGAGGCTCGGGCGTCTAATCTCCGGATCGCGGCTCGTCGTCATTTTTCTCCTTCCCTTCGGGATCTTCGACGGAATCCCGGAGGACCAACGCCCGGTAGCAGCTCCTTAGCCCGCGGGATCTCCATAAGTGGGATCGGAAGAGGACGGTCTAACGCGGAGATCCTTGACTGCGGGGTTCCTCGCCGATACGGATCGGCGTGTACGTATATCTGAAGGAATATCTCCAGTCGAAGAAAAAAAGGAAGACCCGGAGAGAGGGAAGGTCGAGGTTGAGGCCCAAGGGTCCCAACCTGCGGCGGGCAAGGGTGTGGTTGTTGGACTCGCGTCCCATAACTGCCGTAACCGGTGGTACGGGGCATATAAGTGGTTTCCGGCTTTTTCAGTTATAATCGACGGCCCATTACCGAAGTTACGTCTTGGGCCTGGTCGCGGGTGCCTACTGTTATGCCCCTGGGCCTGAGGGGGTGTAGGATTAGGGACGTCTCGTACAGGCTCCTCCAATCGATCCGTGTCGCCTCTTTTACGTCTTACCTAGAGCCGTACACCGTTTCAAGGTGTCTTCGCGAGATGCCTTCCTAGGCATTAGCAACGCGTCAGGGTGGAAGGAGCAATGAAATTTCGGACAATTTTATTCCACGCGAAGGATAATCTTAACTGGAAGTGGGATTTCCTCCCGGAACGGAACGTCGTTCTTCCGCGTTGGGAATTATTTAGCGAACGTTGATTTTATTTTTGCCGGAAATTAGTTATTCGTTCTATTGTGCGATGACTTAGTGAAACGTTTCTCGAGGAGGGGACGAAGAAAGTCTTCTTACATCCTTATATCGGTCAGGTTTAGGTCAGAGTTGGAACTTGTATATTTTACTTTGATACTTGAAACTTGCCGAGGTAGATTTTGGCTAAAATGGAAGATCATTGCGGGTTTTCGGGCATTTTTCAAAGTTTTGCTTTCGACTTTAAGCCGAGAAAAGCATTCGATCGAGTAAGATATCAATCGCTACACTTTCGACTCAACTTTTGCCGTATGTATTATAAAAATACCGAACAGAACGTTGAGAGATACTTTACTTTCTGGTTTCCGATAACTTCCCTTGGTAGATTACTCGGGAAAATGCATTAATGGCAGCAATGAGTCCCACTTTACCCGAATAAACGGCAGCACTCGTTCCTACCATTTTATGTAATTACAGGCTGCCGTTAATTAAACTCCACCGGTTTCTGATATTTTGTACAGAAAAGGGAACTACTATCAAACTTAGTTCGATTCGATCTTAATCGAATCAAGAACGGTGCAATATCCGCGCAATGGTGTTTTCTCGATGGATTAATCCTACTTTTACGATCGTTTGCTCAGCTCCAGTTCTCTTGCAATTCCGCCTAACCTCCGCCATAAACGTTAAAAGTGTAAAAATCATACGCTGCAATATTGCGGTAATTTTCGAAAACCACAGCGTGGACGAAAATGGATCTTAAAAATATTTCGCGATTCTCTATGGAAGCCTCGAACTTAATGAGTGAAAATCATGTAGTTACGATACAACGCGCCTTCACCTGTAACCTACGAGAAGATACCACCGGGGTCGCGAATGCGATTTTCCTCACCCTCGAACATCCAAATCCTATAAAGATACCAAATGCGTCCTGTCGCCGCTTTCCATCGGATATCTCGGGGCCCTATCGATGTCGGATAAACGGCGAAAGTCTGGGGTCCTCTTGGAGCCAGCTGTACCGCCCTGTCCTCCCGGAGGAGCGGGCCCGGGACGTACGTAGGTAGATACGCGAGGTGGGCCCGGAGGTTTAATCACGGGGGCTATCACAATCCCTAAGTGGGCTTCCTGCCCGCTTCGGAATTATAGATAATGTCAGATAATAATAACATACCCCGTAGGGCAGACCAGCCGCGGGCAATAAGTATAAGGTAACGGAAGGTGGCGGTGGTAGTGGTGGTGGTATTAGTAGGAGGATAAGTATAGGCTGGCGCACGGTGGGCCGGGGTCCCCCACTCGAACCCCTTGGCCCCCTTCGGGCCCCTTCGGGCCCCCTCGGGCCCCCTCGGGCCCCGCCGGGCCGCAGGGTTACCTTCTGGTGTAGCGGGAGTCGGGAGTCGGCAGTCTGCGGGCCCCATACGTGCCGGGTCACGGGGTCGCTCCTGGGCCCTCCTCCATCCTCCCGGGGCCCGCTCCACCCATCCGACCACTGCCCCTTAAAAGGCTCTCTCCTCGGGTTAAGGGCGAGCCGAGGGATAACGCGTAACGCGATCCCTTTCTCGCCCCGAGACGCTCGAGAGCCCGAAAATCTCGATTGCTCCGATCGATTAACTCGAACTGTCCGGGGGGGCAGAGCTTATACAACGCGGGAGACGATTTGCGCAAAACGGATTTCTTCCTTCGGATGGGCAGGCTTGCGTAATGGCGCGTTTGTTTCCTCGGGACAGTTTCGCAGCCGAGGAGACCTCGGGAGTTGGCTGTTTATTGGATCGAAAGGACCAGTCCAGAGATTCAACGGCAAGATAATACTTAACAGGCGAGACGGGAAAAGCGTATGTGCGTTGACACGGATATGTGCACGCATCATTCGTATAGACACGCATCCAGCTGTAAGATACGCCCCCCATCTGTCCGTCTATGCTCAGTGAGCAAAAAAAGTGCGAGTATCACCCCTTGCGCACAAAATATTGCCCTCCTAATGGGGGAAGCATTTACGCGTCGGAAAATGTATCTAATTCCGCAAGCCGCGAACAGGTGGTTCAAGAAAAAGAGAAAGAGAGATGGGGGCCGACGTATGATCGAATTCTGAGAGAAAGAGAGAACGAAAGTGGGTTCGTGTACCAGCTAACTCGAAGGGAGGGAGAGAGAAAAATGGGAGTGTCCTGCATAGGGGTGAATATTATAATGCTACTTTATGGTGTGTTACGGCGCGTTGCATTGTCATTCGCCAAGAGGGTGGTTTTCGTTGACGAGGGTTGTGTAATTTGGGGGTGTTACGCTCCCACTAATTAGGTAAAATTGTCGTAGGAGGCGTCAACTGTTGTCCCCAAGCGGCGATTAGAGGAATGCCATGTCAATAAAAATTAGGCGAGGGTAGAACGATCTGAAATATTTCGTTTTTATAAAAGTCAGAGTTGCTGTTCCTTTAAAGCGATAATAACGTAAATATGGTCCTACAAAATACTTAGCTAAAATCTTTTAACATCGGGATAAAAGTTCACACGAATTATTGGCTGGCAGTTTCGTTAAGCCTATAACTAAAGCCAAGAGAATAAAGGCGCATTTGCATAAAATTTTTACTTAAATTGCGATGCGCTTCGCCGAGAGTATGGTGGTTGGCCTCAAATTCTGGCCGTATAATTATACACAATTTTGCACGATTTCCCCTTCGTGTACGAAGAAAATAAACGAATTCCTATCAATCAAAACGATTCACTTTTTGGTATACTTGTTTCGCCTTTATCGTTCCTCCGGGCTGAAGGGTTAGACAAAAAGATAACGAAAACCGCTCCTTGCTTTACGGATACAAAGTTGTGGATCTCCCCATCGATCGGGGATCGTTATTATCGATCGAGGTCACGGTTAGTCATCGACCTTGAAGACAAATCGAATCACCTCGGGATATGACATGGCCTCGAAGATAAGTACCTCCAACCTTAACGTCACAACTCGGCTACGGATATGGTTCGCAGACCGGAAGCAGTTAGAGCAGTTTAGACCGAGACGTATCATTTCGAAAAATACAGGGCATGTCCGACTGTCGCAATTACGTTCGTCGGAATTAACCTAGCAAAGGATGAGATGTGTCCGGTGTCGTAAATGTTTAATTTTACTTTTGGCATGCCGTCCATTTGCGCGGTACCGAAAATAATACCTGAACAAATATACGTACTTACGCGTACAAGGGTACCGTATCCTCAAATTTTACATTTCATCTTCGAAATGACTTATAAATTACGTCTCATCGAATTCTTGACATTTTCCGGCATTTTGTTCAAGTCCAAAAACGACATCTCAACTTGCGTCCACCAATGCCCGTCCCTACGAAGTCGGCGCGTGCGAATGGCAACGATTTTTCAAAACTCACTTAACACGTGCAGAGAATGGAGGGTCGCGTGTATGTAGCACGGAACCTACAAGTCCATGTATAATGTATGGTCCTAAGGTCGCCTGGACCACCAGTCGGCTATCGAAGGAAGGGCCCGGGGTCGCTCAGGGGTGGCCAGAAGGGGTCGCAAACCGAGTTTTAATGCTCGCGGGGGTTCCTCCCGTATATAGCTACAAGTGGCGAGAGAGCACGTTGAAAAGCCACTTGACTCTTTGCTCGTACAGCGGGAACCTAAATCGAGAACCTCCCCGCTTACGAGATAATTTCGACTCCCTCTCCCGGGGATGACGAGGTGGAAAAAGCGGCGTTTCGACCGCTCGGCCAATGTTACGCCGCGTTATGGAGCGTTCTTAACAGGTACCAGAGTGTACGCGTTCACCAATGACGCGGCATTCCGAAATATTGCCTCGATACCCTCCAGGGGTGGATTTTCAAAAGAATCCCCCTTCAGGGTGGCGTCGTTCCCTACGAACGAGAGCATTCACCGAAGTTGCCGAGCTGGAATAATGGGCCGTGTAATTGCTGGGACCGCGAAAAGGCGAAATTTACGTCTCGCGCAATGCTTTCGCGTACCGAGGGAAATGTTGGTACGGTGAATAATAAATCTTGCGATGCTATACGATTGCAGCGACGCGTATATCTAATCGTTGCTGAAAATGGGTACGAGATTTGTGATATATCCTATGAGTTGATGTTTTTTCGATTTTTAAAGTGTTAACGACGGTAAAACCCCATTAAAAACTGTTCACTCTTAATACTTGAATTTTTTACCCGTAACATATCACCGAAGCCTATTAAAGCATCAAAGATCAATCTCCCACCTTTTCGATCTCCCTTAAATTTTATATTTGCATATACGCTCTTCCAGCACACGACAAACTCATCATAATCATTCAGCGCCAAATTTACATGGATTCTGATACGACCATAAATTACAATGCTTCCCGCAAGTACATAATTGCAGTTCATTACACGACGACAATGTTTTCATAACACCTAATTATTAAAATGGGAGTACGACGGCGTTGTCGCCGATCCCGCTGAAACCCCATCGTTAATTTACGCATTACCTCCTCGAGTGGCGAACATTTGGCATTAAATGGCGCCAATCGCGTCTAAAAATCCGCGATAAAATTCTCCTCCCCAAACTGATCGATACTCCCGCGTAAAATGTTTCCGAAGAGCATTTAACAACGTCAACCGCGTTACATTGAAATTCCAAACTCGTGAGAGCAGTCACGACAGACTTTCGGGCGAGATCAAAGGAAGCCGCGGGTGACCGCAGGCCCCGGCTCGGTTCAGAGAAGAGAGGGCAGAAATCGCGGGAGCCGATTCCGTCGGGCATCGGCGGGCGACGTTTCCCTCGGAGCCGCGGAATCCGTGGTTCCGAGGTTCCGAGGGAATTTGAATATTTAAGGGTGGTGCCGAGTCGGCGGGGCGCCCCGGTGGCTGCGCCGAGATTGCGGGCGTTTACAAAGCAAATGGCTCGAAAATAACCGAGTGGTATGCCCTCCGGGGCGCAGCTTCGCGTTGTTCGGAGAAGGAGCAACGGCGAGCGACGAAGCGAGGGTGCAGCGGGAGGAAGCGAGAAAGAGGGGCAAAAGGGAGGGCTGGAGGGAGAGCCCGGCGAGGACGACGGCGGAGGAGGGTGCCACCCTAGGGTAGAATCGAGAGGGGGCGGTATAATCGATGCGGACATGTGCAGTTCCCTAGGGGGTGGCTGGCAACCCCTAACTCGCCAAACCTATTTATACAACAATGCCCTGTACACCCCCATAAACCACCCCGTGGACCACCGTAGCGCCGCGTATACCCCCTACCGGAATCGCCGCCACCACCACCGCCGCCGCCGCTACCCCTTCGGTTTATAATCAACCCCTACAGAACAGTTTATCTTGCGCGAGCGGTGCCGGCTCAACGAGGGGCACGTAAGGGGGCTGGTATTTTAAATAGCAAATACTTATCTATCCGCCGGGTGGCGCGGGACTGAGATAACGTTTCCAGCGGAGGATAAGGGGCGAGTGACGAGTGCCTCGAGGGGTGGATCGGTTACTAGATATACGAGATTCGTTTAAGGGTCGCGAGCCCGACGGAAAGGATCCCGTCGTCTTCGTCCGAGCGAGAGGGACCGCCGGGTTGGTCTTCGTTTACCCAGTCTTTTGTTTGTTTTTTCCTCGCACTTCATTAATTCGTAATCGACCGATGCGCGGTGTTCGATGAAGAGCGCGTAGATATTTCATTTGGACAGAAGGTAGACGCTAGAAACGCCCGGGATGTAGAAATTTATTGCCGCCAAGCCGCGATTTCAATGAAAGGTTAAGAACGAGGAAGTATCGTTGTTACGGTTTATAGAAATATTACAAATATTGTATTTAATGTACACGTTCTTGCCTTACCGCCCCACTAAAGAGGGAAATGTACACAGCATATATTCCGTTCTCGATGCAACTCCTCGCAAAAGTTTTGTAGCACGTTAAGCGAAATATGTCTAAACCAAACGATTGATTGCGTTATCATAAAAAGTCTCGGTTTAGCTCGCGTCGAGAAGGGTACTATTTGGCGCGAAATTCTCCCGACTTTTCCGATTCGCACCTTCATGGAGAATTTCATTATAGCAACTTCTTTACCTCGACTTGTAAATTAATACCGTGCATTTCATAGCTCCTGGCGGTCTGTTTACTCGCACCTGTAAACACATCCTCTTACGTAAACCAAACAAAGAATTTTTACGAGCCGTCGGGCGTTTGTCATTTTCGTATAAACTAAGACAGGAGGTACTTAGGTATTCAGGACTATATACGCGCTTTGGATGCATTGGTATATCTTTTTACGTTTCATGTACATGTACGCAAATTTGCCTTTGTGACGTAGAGCATGTCGTCCACGGTTAACGCATACACGTACAGTACGGACACGTAAATACGTTTGGCTTTCCAAGTATTTACTACCCACCGAAGATGTTCCGTTGCGACGGGGTGTTACATGCAATTCGCATGCGCCCAACGTGCAACTCGTGACATTAATGGGCATAAATTTACAAAACAATACATTCCGCGTACCTCCGGCAGAACAAGAACGGAATACATTCACGAATTTAAGCGTTAGGCATTTAAGGATTCCAAAAGGATATTTATTAACGCATTAATCGTCCAATCATGAAAAATGCATTTATAAACCTGAATGTCCGAAGCTGCAGAACCGAAAGAAGAATTTCATATCTTTATTCCGTTGAATTCGGACTAACCTGACTAATTCTTATAACGATGTGTATTCTTCGGGGAGTTACCCAATGTGATTAATACGTACTCACAAATCAAGACGTTATAGTCGCATCGTTCGAGCAACCTAAAAAATTAAATAAGGGTATTTTTGTTATTTTTATATTAACGCGATAATGTTTAAATCGATATTTCGTTGCCTTGCCCGGCTAATAAAAAGCCTTCCCTAAGTACATAATCCTGCCACGCGTTGCGTACTTCTGTAATCAGGTATCATTTATGTACATGACATGGGATGGCCTAGCACGAAGTAACGACAACACAGGACGGATTAATTCCTCGTACAAAGAAACAATGCCGTCTATATATACCTCCGGTAGGAATATACATACACCCAGGTAGTGTTGCGGACGCAGCTGAGGCAGGTAATCCGGATTTCGGATTAGCCTAAGTCGTCGGGACGCCGGGAGGTCAACGCTGCCTCCACCGGCGCGTCTTCTGGTTTCTCCTCTTTTGACACTTCTGGCAGCGTCGGTGCACGCCGAGAGGCCCGCCACGACACAGATGTCACGATCCGAGCATGAGACAACCGGACGGTCCGACAGCGACGCACGCCGCTGCCCTTTTTTCATCCTGCCTTTCAGAAACTTTGCTCAACATTCGCATTCTTCTTCTAGCTCTTCCATTCTCGCAGAGTCCGCTTTCCCCTCTTCTGCCGTTCCCGGTCCTCGGATCGACCCTCGCTCTGACGGAAGAGACGCCGTCCTTCCGCTCGATCGAGAACATACCGGATTCTAGACCCGAAAGCGACTCGAGGTGGATTTTTTCTAAGTATAGAAAATTAATAAACGACGAAAACGCGGGGTCGTCGATGAAGCGGTGGAGCGATAACTTGGACTGCGACGGTAACAACGGTAGCTCGCAATCTGATCTCTTTTAGAGGTTTCACGCTGCAAGGATGTCTCCGATTACCGGGCCATCTCGATGGGAAATTTCCCTGGCAGTACCTCGCGGAACGGGTGCCGCGTCCCCGAGTGTCTTCGGTCAATTGGGGCTCTTTTGTCGCGTCTAATTCGAGTGCCGGCCGCACGGCGTCGGGAGCGTGTACGCTAACCGGGGCGTGATTTGTTCGGCTTCCGTGAATAATAAGAGGGAAAGAGAAAGAGAAAGAGAAAGAGAGAGAGAGCGGCGGGGTTGCGCCGCGACACGTGTGCCGACACGTGAGTCTCCGAACGCGTTGGACTGTGACGCGTTTCTCCGCTCTCGGCTCGCCCTCCGATTCACCCCGCGTGAGTTACCGTCCGTCCTCTAGGTGAGGCGCCGCCCTCGCTGGACGGATTGCCACTTTTTATCCACGCTGCTCCAAGCAGGACGAGGAATCGAAAATGCGAGGCTTCAAGTCGCTTGGACGTCGACGCTCGAGTCGCGGCGCTACTCCGCTCCCGGAAGATCAACGAAGTTAAGCGACGATGGGGGTTCATTTTGGAGACATCGTGTATCGTTGGCCAACGATAAGAAATTCTGGTATTGGACTCCTCCAATGACAAACAACGACCGTTTGGACAACGCGCGAAGGCTGTGGCAGACCATGGCTGGTCTAGCCGATTAAATCCGTTCGGATGAAGCTTGTCTGGACCAGGCCAGATCCGACTGAAACAAATGTGTTACTTCTTATAGACGTGGCTACACTTCGTCCGTCAGATCTGATACGGATAACGCTGTAGCCACGTCTATAAGAAGTGAGACGTTTGTTTCGGAAGGATCTCGTCTGGTCTGGTCCGATCTGCACGGATCCGATCGGCTGTAGTGCAGCCATAGGTTTGGCTCGATCCGCGACTAGAGTTTAAGGTGACGCGAAAGGGTCATTACGTGTACATAAAACGTCAAAATATTTATAAAACTTTCATCGCGGAACGATGTACGTATAGGACGCACCGTAATAGCCCGAATTTACGTGGAGTAGTCAATGAAGTAGGAGTATGGCAACGGTCTATCTAACGTCAAGAGAAAGAAGGAACAGCCCCTTCCGTTCGCTCTCCATCTTTTTCGCCGTTTGTCCAAGAATGTCAAAGAAATGTCCGATTTCGTTACCTCCGTGCCTCGTAGAACAAACGAATTCTCTAGCCCGTTTCTCGTTTGGCGCAACCTCTCACTCGTGCCCCAAGCCCGCGGTTCTCGGTTTCATCTAAAGTGCCTTCGTTTGAACGCTCGCCGTTTTCTCGTATCCCCGCGATTGCTCCGGCGAACTATCGCAACCAGATCTCGCCGTTGCAAAAAGACGTTTCCGTCTCTCGGGAGAACCAGTTAACTTTGGCCACGAAGGAAGCAGGGATGGTTGCGCAAACGCGACATCGCTCTTGGAAGGCGACGCGCACTTTCATACCCCGAGAGTTCCTTTCACGCGTCGAGACGGCCGATTGGCTAATCGCGATCGCGAAGAGAATGAAGAAATAGACTGTCAAACGGGAACCGAGGGAATGCAAATGGTCCCTGACGTGTTTTCCGGATTTATTCCCCTTGCAAAATTGCGGCGCCTCGTCTTCCAGCGCTACCTAGTTAAAGAGCTCGTTTCGACGCTGCACGATTACGCTTTTGTAGGGACGTCCGAGTGCCGCGAGTCGGCAACGGTCAGATCTTGAATATCGCTTATATAACGGATTAAAGTGATAATAGACTACTTTCAAGACAATCTTCGACAAACCCAAATAACCCAAAATTCGATGGTTAATATTTTAGTAAAGATTCGGTAAATGTCCGCGATTCGCGAAGCATTTCAAGGCACTGCCCCAGGCACCGCGTTCGTTGCAGTTCAGGTCTTTCGACTTAAGCAACGTCACAAAGGTCGTCCCGAAATCGAGCCACGGGCCGTCCTTTCAGGATGTGCATCGGGGCAGGTGCAAAGGCGTGACCGACCGCCCTGACGCAGTCCGTGGAAGCCCGCCGCGGTCCCGGGAAACCCTCGGAGCTCGGCTTTGAAAATCCCACCCACGCTCTTTTGAAACGGGCAGGACGACAACCTGCCCCCGGCGCTCCCCCGGCGCTCCCCCGGCGCTCCCCGGCCTGTCGGATCGAGCGAACGCAAAGGACGTCCTCGAAATCGCGAGGACCTACGCGGAGATAATCCCGGGATCCCTCGGCTTCTCCCGGGCCATAGATCCTCGGGGGGTCCTCGTTTCTCGGCCGATCGCTCCCGTTCCACGGGCCCCCTCCACGCAACCCTCGGGACAGTTTGTCCGGAGAGGGATCCCTCGGGACGGCGCGGTGCCGGTCCCAGGGCGGAGGCGGGAGCGCATCTGTCGAGTCGCCTTCCTTCGACGTCCGACCCTCTTTCTCTGCCGCTTTTCCCCGGCATCCGGGACGCGTTATCCTTCTCGCAACAGGGTACACATGCGGGCTTCGAGGTGCCCCCCGGGGGGCACGGGCCGAGGGTGCCGAGGGAAACTGCCCCCTAGGGCAGAAACGCATCAAAATCGAATTCACCAGATGTCCGAAACCGAGACCTACCCTTGTCACCGAGAACGCGTACCTCTTCCTAACGACGTTGGGATGCGCGATTCCTTCACGCGGACCGGGACCCTCCCTCTCGTGGAGGCGAATGTGGAAACGCTGGGCTTCCCCGACCCCAGTTTTTTGCTAACGAATTCTCGGTTGGATTTCGGGTGCGATCGTTAAACGAATAACGCCGGTTGTCCAGGGAATGCACGAAATGCGATGGGAATAGATATAGGTGACACAGGCGCGGAATGCAACCTTGATCGGGTTTGCCCAATAAACGCGAGACTGTCTGGAACCTACTTAGATCGTATCCGTATAGATTGCGTTAGAAATTCTCTATCTGTAAACGAAACCGGGGAATCCGAAGACACGTGTATTTACATACCTGTCATATTTCCACGCGGACCACTCCCAAGTCGACGATCGTTCCTTCGCTATCGACTTCAAACTCCGCGGCAGAAACACCGACGTTCGATCGTCGCGATACCTTGGGCACCGAATCCAAAGCTAAAACGAACGGCAAAAGATTAAGGACAGGTAAAAGGGCCCAAAAAGACTGCCAGCCACTTACGGAAATACGAGGTGGTTTATTATAATAATATTTATAATCATTAGGTCCTGCGACGGAGTTCACGCGTCTCTCTCTTTCTCTCTCTTTCTGGTTGGCACCCTCCGTCGCGCTCGCTCTCGCGAGTCACCTGTACGGTCACCGCCATTAAGTGTATTTACATCGAACGCCGTCCTTAACGGATGCTCGTTACATCGCTATGTATGTATATCCATATTTATATTTAATGATAATTAGTACGTGTCTGCGTTTATCTAACTTGCGCATTCTCTCGTCACTCGTTCTCGCACGCTCTCGTTCCCTTTCCTCCCACTGCCCACCGCGCGTCGCGACGGCCGCGCACATCGAGTGACATTATCTACAGGGATCCGTTTTCGCAAACCAACCACTTGCGACTCGAATAAACTACGGACACGCATTTGGGCTCATATTACACGCGAGGGGTTTCAACTTTTTATACACAATAATCGCAATATAATATAACATAATATTACACAATGCGATGCTGTCTAGAATAATGGCAAAAGTAGTAACTGATAGTGACGGCGTCGATCGTGACAATGTCGATAATAACGGGCCCTGCGAGCTGTTCAATAATAATAATGACAATAATAATAGCAAATAATAATAATATTAATATCTATATATATATAATATATAATAATAACCGATCGCTATCTTACAAAAACAAGGTGGACGAGCCGCTGACCGTGCAGATTCTCGCCCGGGGGGAAGGTAATGAAATGGCTGCCAGGCGGGGGTGAGGAGCTCCTCTAAAGATGGCGACGAAGGGGGGTGGATTCTCGGCTGGCTTCTTTCGCGCCCGACTCGAAAATCGAGCGGTCCGATCGACGTGGCGAAATTAATGAAACCTAAACTCGTCCTACCAGGCCAGGCCCTCGCTCTGCATCTGGTGCGACTCTGGGAAACCACCGCCCCCGCCCCCGCCCCCGGGGCCGCCGGTGCTGCCGCCGCCGCTGGGGTTGCACTGCCCGCCACCTGGAGGGGACACACCGAGACGTACAATGGGGAAACTCATCCTATTCGCGGTGTTTCGATTTCTCCACGTTTTACTTCTAATATTTTATTTACCTTCGAGGATCTGTTTTTCTTTTTTCCCGAATATTTCGCGACTTTTTAAGCATACTTATCATCGGTGTTAGGAAATATCAGACATTTATGGAAGGCACGATTAATTCATTAATGTATTGTGTATTAGATGTAAGACGTGAATGCTTTAAAATAGTATTTCGATTCGTTTCGTATGCAGATTGCGTTCCGGAAATAATTATGTCGATAATCTCGACTGGAAGGTTTCAAGCGTTTTGGTTCAACGATATAAGAAAAAGATCGTCAAAGTTTTCGATTCCTAAGCTGCACTTTTGCATTCATTTTCCCTTGCATTTACTCCCGCAAATGCAACGATCTGCCTCGCCGTTGGCGTTTTGGGATTTTCCGGGAGGGTGGAAGGTACCCTCCTGGAATCAAAGAAAATGAAGGGCTTAAGAAGATGGCTGGGGGGGACGCAAATGGGACGGACCGTGGTTCTTTGCTGCAGGGGAAAGATGGGGAGATGAAGGGATTTGATTCGACTTTTCCTAGGAGGTAACCACTCGATGTCATTTGCGACAGCTTAGTGCGAAGTAAAAGCCGAAAGATGAACAATAATCGAATATTCCTTACGTGAAATGTCTCCTTCTACCTCCATGTACTTAAGTCACTTATTTCCCCAAAACTGCCATGATACCGTGACATCAAATTAAGGGAGTATTCGTAATTTGTTAGCAAGAACCTACGGAAAATCTCGCACGAGTTAAGTTATCGAAATTACATAGGGTCGTTCCAAAATTTCGGGCCGTTTAAATATCCAAAATGTCATGATTTCATTCTTTTCAAGCGAGACGAAGGAACTGCCCGAACGTTGGGAAGAAGTGAATATTGTCAAATCTTACTTCTTAAATCATTCTTCTTTTAATACAAAGAAGATATTACGGACTTATGGGATAACTCGATATAAGACTCCGAATGTACCACGGGTTAGCCAGGTACTTCGATAGGTCCCATTACCTCCTTAGAACCGTTTATTAGGGGAAATTCGCGGTTCTCGGGATAAATTTCTACCTTCCGTTTACTAAGGTACCGTAGATTATGGTATCTTGGATATCAAAGCCAATCGCGAGTCGTACCTGGAGGTGCTAGGAACTCTCCAGGACTGCCACCCGTGGTCGCCGGCGGCCCCTGACCTGGAGGGCCCGTGAGGAACTCGGGTGGGCCTCCTGCCGCACTTGGGGGTGGATACTCTCCCGCGACCGCTGCCGCTGCGGCCATTCCGGCCAAGCTCGCCGGATCTAAACCTGTTGCAAAGAGATGCGGCACTATTCAGGAAGGTGACGACATTCGGTATCGCCGAATTGGCTGTAGAAGTCGAAACGTTAAAAGCTTATTAATCGGGTACACGGAACTTGACATCGGTCTTCTCGGAGACTCGGGACAGGTTTTCTAGTCAACGTTGAATAATTTCGATAGGTGAGAAATTAATACCAGATTAATCGATTCCGGAATACCTAAAGTGATTAAAAGTATACGTATTCCTCGTGAAGGAGAGAACCTAATGTCTATGTTATAATATTATTATAAATATATGCAATTTGCATATATTTTAGTTTGAATTTCATTTTTATTTTGTGACGTCTATTTATAGTTGCAGATTTCTCAAACAATGAATTCACTGGAAAATTGTCGAGATATCGAAAATGAGATTGCACCATTCGCCTCGAGTGAACACATGAAAGAGTATTATGGGACCCGATTGTTTCACGGTCGTCAGATGTCATCGGAGCTGTCGTCCGGTTCATTGTATTCTTTTCGTGACAATATTGGACTCAATATCGTGTATTTCGCGTAGCGCTGGAGGAAAGCCTTTCTTCCAGCAGCATCACTTTGTGTAAATTTACATCACGTTACGCAAGAATAACTCCAATAGATTTCCAGAAGTTAATATTTCACCAGTTTTCGACCTTGCTCTTTAACGTTATAATAACGTCAAAAAAAAATAATAACTAACAAATGTTCACGATAAACGTAATTCGACAGAGTTTAGCACTGTATACGTTTCGTAAATGTTTCAACCGAAGTTTTTTAATGGATAATTTTTTAACATTTAAAGAGGCTTAGATTCAATTGTCTGATGGTGTCCAGGGGCTATTCCATGCACTTTAAAGAATTTGCAATGGGTTGACTTACCAGGATTACCGGGTCCACTGAACGGTGGTCCGTGAGGATGAGGTGGATGACCCCCGAAAAATTCAGGGTGAAACGATACAGGACCACCATAACTGAACTCGAATTTGTCCGGGGCAAAGTACGGGAAACCGGGAGGTGGTCCATCCTCTCCCCCAAGAGCTCCGGGATTAATGTTGAGGGGAAAGCCTCTCATCTTTCTGGAGCACCCAAGGAACGGATTCCTGCCCATCGTGGTCAGTTGTTTCAACCTTCTCTCTTTACTTCTCTTATTTTGGAACCAAACCTACGCCAAACAGATTGATATACGTGGGTAGGTTTATAAACATTGATACGCTGATTGATTCACATCAATTTAATCCGATTACCGTTTATGTATTTTCTATTTCCAGTATTCGTACTTAATAACATTACGCGTTTTATTTTTCTAATAAAGAAAAAGGAAATGACCCATTTAAGATGGGTACTTTATTTGGGCTTCTCGAATGATATACCTGTATAACCCTCATGGGTAGTCCCGTTTCCTTGGCGAGTTGTTCTCTGATGTGTCTGGTGGGCTTTGGTGCCTGGGAGAAGGCCGACTTTAGGATCTCTAACTGCTTGGCCTTTATGGTTGTCCTGGGGCCTCGTCTTTTAGAACCAGCACCCCCGTCACCACCTCCACCCCCGGGGCCGCCATCGGGGCTCTTGTTCTCGGTCTGACTGTCCCTCGTCTCTGGATCGCCGTCCAGAGAACCTTCAACTAATCAAAAAGGTTCTTCGAGGACCTATACTGGACGATTTCTTATAGCTGGATCACTAGACTAATTGTTCGCGAGAATGCACTCCGAAAAAAGAAACAGGATTCCAATAACGTTTGCAACATTTTTCTTTATAAAACATCCCTCATTTTTTTTTTTTCCAGAATACACATCCCGCAATTTTCTGAATCGTTTTAAGAATCGTAACATATTTTGCACGTATACATTTTTCTTTTGATCATCGCGGTCAAATCGCTCCTATACACATACACCGTCATAAAAAGTCTGCTTTTTACAACGAAGCAAGATTTTTGAGATATAGGAAAAGAAGGACCTACTTTAAAGGCACTCTCCTGATTGCTCGTACAAAGCAATCGTTTTCGGAATGTCGGCTTCAAGTACTTACTTTTGATAAATTATCATACATGTGTACAATTTTTTTACTTTCCTTCCTACAAATCGTTGCACCCTTAAATTAATCTACTTATTTAGCAATTTCGGTACCATTGCGTTAAGCATTTGAATTTATTACCGTGGTGAAAAATAAAGCGCTGCATCCAACGAAAGAATCACTTGTATCGGGAATGAATCTTTCATTGAAACCGAATATTGATGGATCCTTCCGACATCTTTCCACGCGGCGTAACAGACCGCAAACACATGGGTGACTTTGACACAGAGCAGCAGGTAGAAAAGTATGGAAGTATGGAAGGGCGAAGGATTTCCTGCGATCTTCATCCGCACCGGAGAAGATCGAGCTAACAACTGCAACCCCCGAGAGCAACCCCATTGGATTATTATGGCTCTCCGTATAGAAAGCAATAGGGCCTGCCACGATCTATATACCGCTGCAGGGGAGGTCTTAACCACGGGACAAAGAAAATGTTTGGACAGTGTCACGCCGCACAACGGGACACCCCTCGAAGACACCCTTGTACCCCGAACGGGCCGCACTCCAAGTTAAAGGAGGCTTTTGTCGCGTGGATAAAAGAGTACGATACCCGCCTCGTGCGGTACAAATTTCTCCCCGAAAATTAAATAATCATCTGTGCGAATCTACCCGGTATCGACGAAACGTTTTCGGATACTTTCGCATCGCGCGGAAGATTTTTCTTAAGAAATTAAGAGAAGAGAAAAGGAGAATCGAAAGAATTCCTGATTCTTCGATGGCTAAAGTACCTTAGGGTAATATGGCCCATCGTAACTTAAAAGGGTTGTAAAAGCCAAAATATAAAGTATTTTGGGGAGGGGAAACGAGCAGGGTGTACCCCGAGATGAAATAGTGGTGTACGTTCGCCCTGCAGTTGTAAAATATGCTCCAGTCTCTACAAGTGGTACGATATACAACTACAGAAAGAAAGAACAACTTTACAAATTGCATTCTTTTTTTCGGTACGTGCAACATTAACAATGGAGAAGAAAGAGACGATTCCTAAGATGAAAATGCCCTCACCTTGATCCTCCGAGTCTTCCTGCTTACAAGGGTCACTTCCAAGGGGTAAATCTCCACCATGGCCGACACCTTGATCACCGGGTCCTCCGGGACCGAGATTATGGGGTCCCAAGTGAGATCCACCGACACCCTCGTGATGATGATGGTGACTACTGCCGTCATCGTCCTCGTCCTCGGAGCCGGAGCCCAGCAATGGGTCTTCTCCTGTTAGCACAAGGATACTACGTGAAGCATCTCCAGGGACCTGTTATTACTTCTGCGCTATCATTCTTGGGGGAAATAATGGCAATCGTCAAGGAGCGACTATACCCACGAGACGAAAATTATTGCACGAAGGAATTCATCTTCTCGTTTATTCACTTTTCATTAATACGTCCCAATGAAAAACGGTGTCGCTTTTCCCCGGAGTCACCCCGTTGGACGTCCGCGTCGTATCCGTGGGAGAAGCGAGTTCGATGATCGGAGTCGCTATCCGTACCCCTTCGCCACACCCCGAATGTATATCAAATTCCCAAAGTGACACCTCGACGTGGAGTCAAGTGGGCCCGCGGCGCCTTAGATCCTTAATGGTCGGGCCGACACGTGGCACCGCTCGGCGGGGCCCAATCACGGCCCCGTTTCCCCGAGAACCTGGAAACCCGTCGCGGGCCCGCCCCCGGAGAAGCGGCCAACGAGAAAAAAGAGCGAGCGAGAGGGAAAAAAGGAACCGCGAGGCGAGAAAAAGAAACGGGCCGAGGGCAGGAAATCGACTTCGGAGCGGCAAGTTAAATAGCCGGCGGTGCAACAATACCCGACCCGGGGCCCCGGGGCCCCGGGGCCCGTCGGCCCTGGGCCCCTCGGAGATCTTATGGGATCCTCGGGGAACGAGTTGGGCGGTTGCGGTTAGGTGTCGGCATGCGACAAAAGGGAACCCGCTGCGTAACATAACGACCTTCGGGCTCTTTTCGTTTCACCGGCGCGGGAGACCCCGTGAAACCGAGACGCCCAGAGGTTCTCTCTCTCTCTCTCTTCTTCTGGGAATCCCGGTTGCGCCCGGGGTTGCCTCCGGTTGGTCACGGTTTGCGCTAGGTGCGCAACCGCGACTCTGCGGTGTTTTCGCAGCTTGCCCCTCTGACGTGGGACCTCGTGGTGAAATGATTTTTGCGACTAACACCTCCGACTGCTGCCTCGTGAACTAATGTCGTGGTACTTGCGCATGCATCGGAAGCAGCGCTTTGCTCAAATGAGGTACCTTTCCGTTCGCTCAAAGAACTTTAGTTCCTGCGGCTCCTTTCGCGCATGTACATACGTTACTTATCCAGTATTCATTGGCACCGGTGTTCCTTCGATTAGTTTCGAAGGCCTCCGAACAGAGCGAGGAGATATCAGCTATCCACTTAGTATATAGATCAGTGATATCTCGTCGAGTACCGCCGGGTGCTGTCGGATATTATCGGAAATCCCTAGGCATCCCTAGGTACCTCTGGGTACCTCCAGGTGCTGCTAGGTACCCCCGGATTTAACCGGGTTGCGCCCTCGGCGGAATCCACCGAGGTCGCCATCCTGACTGACCCCTCCATGGGAGCTGGCTCCACCGACCCCCTTGACTCGCCGTCGAGTTTCTGGTGTTGAACGCGTTGAACCGTGACCCTCGACCCCGGGCCCCCCTACGCCGCCCATGAGCCGCCCATGAGCCGCCCAGAAAAAAGAACTTGACCCCGACCCACGACCCCAACTTCGGCCTCGAATTTGAGCGTTCGCCCGAATTTTTTCAGAGCAGATCCGAAGCTCGAGAATGGGCTCGATCGGAGGAGTTATTCCCCGTAATTTTAAGGTGATTTTCAACTTGATAATGTCGAATTACATGACGCGAAACGTAGCGGGCAATACATTGGGCATTCTATGTTGATTTGTCATCGACATTTAGAAGAGCTTTCTTTTTTTCCCCGTGCAGTGTAGTTGCTCGTGTAGTAAATTGTTCCCACTGGGTTAACGTAGAAAGTAGTTCATGGCTTAAGCAGTAAATGTATTACTAATTCTTAGGCATCACGAGAGATATAGAAATCTTGGCATAAATTTTGAGAAGTCGTGAAATATAAAAAGAAACGTCGACGATTGAGACGCTATAAAAATATAACAATAGGAACTAAACTCGCTACTACGATGACAAATTGTGTTGTACATTAGGTAACGCAAGCGTGTCCGGCAAGGCACAAAAGTAACGTAACATATGTGAACGTCGGATTGTGGGGCTGCTTTAGTTCCAAACGTTGCACCTAGCGTTGCCCCATAAATAAAGGTCTAAAGAATGAAGTAGGTGGAGGCCGCGTGTATACGAGTCAACTATGAATTTGCAACACGTCCTATGCACGTAAAAAAAAGTTATCCAGAAGAAAAGTTTAGGTAATGATTTTTCTGACTTTCCTCACGGTTTAAAGGTCACGACGTCACGTTAAGTAATATCTGGTTAGGTACGCCAGGGTATGCAACCCACGTTCTTTCTCCCGAAGGCATGTTCTTACAGTATATCATCGGTTCAAACGAGACATATTTCTTAACAGTTAATTATTCTTAAGATGTCGCAGCGACTCTTCTCATCAGCGTCCCAACTTCCCTAAAATGTTAAAATTCATCCTATTCTTTGAGGAGCTTCAAAACCGGCGCCGGCGTTTTTCCCGGATGCAGGGTAAATAAATGAGAGCTTGCCTCCGTAACCCGACAATCTCCGGTCCGGTCCGGTTGCCGGTCCGGCCGTCCGGCCGTCCGGCGCGCCGACGTTAAACTCGACAAGCCGGATGCCGAAACAGCGATCGGCTTGCCGATTCTAATGCGATCTTGGGCGAAACGATCGCTCCGATTTTGCCGGCGCCGGTGCCGGTGCAAATGGCCTTATCGAGGCCAATCGAACGAAATACGAAAGGGATGTGGACAAGCGCGAAAGAGTGCAACTCGTGACGGGACTCACCGTGATGGCCGTGGGTGTGATGAATGTGTGGAAGGGGCTTCCCGGACATGTAGTCGCTCTTGCAGACGAACTTGTTGTCGTCCACGACGTAAAGCTCTTCACCGGTACTCAACTGCTTCCGACAAACCATACAGGTGAAGCAGTTCAGGTGGAAAACCTTGTCACGGGCCTTCCGCACGAGGTCCGACGGGTTGATGCCTTGATGACAACCTCCGCACTTGGTTCCGTATCGCCTACGTTTCGAACAGAAGAGAGACCCGGTCCGGTGAGCAACCTGATTATTACCTGGTAGCCTGCCGCTGCCTATCGACCGCTACTTCTCTCTTATCTTTTTACTCTCCTTCGCTTTTATTATCTCGAGTTCCCGCAAAAACCGTCCTTCCAAGGCTGCGACAAGAACGCGGGGCGTTTCAAGGAACGGTGCAAATGTAAGAATGTAAATATTGGTTTACCTTTTTCTGGCATTAGAGAGAGTCCGTCCTAGCCGGTTTTGTTTTAGGATCGACAATCGGATAATCAAATACCGGGGCGAGGACGATTATTGATCTCTTTTGTAGTCGTAATTGACGTTAATCCTTTTTTTTATTATTTTGTAGTATTTCGCGCGAAATAGGGACTTTGAGCAGTTTTATCGTTGAGATTGGGGGTGGTCGTAGAATAATTCATCCGATTTTAGGGTTTAATTTAAATAACTGCAAATGCATCATGTTAGTTTCTTCTATTAAATAATAATTACTGTTATACAGACAAGAAATATACCTTACTGAAAAAAATATCCCTGGTAATTAATTTAATCGGTTAAGGTACTTGTCAGTAATCGGTACTATACTCTAACTCGAATTTGTCCTATTTTATTCCGCTAATGAAGAAAGTAGAAAGATAAGAAAAGACATGAAAAAAGAAATAGATACACGATAAGGAAATGTCATGATTCCGGATTTAAAGAACTTTACGACCTGCATCCATAAGGAAGCAAAACATGATATACTACATCCAAGCTGAATGATCCTTTAACGAAGTCAGATCTCCATCAACCCTTCCTTTAACGGCTTCCGCAGTTAAACGGTAGCCATTCTTGTGTCGTTCACCTTCGATGTTCGCGTTTAATAACAGGTACGATTTAATTATAGCAATCAGTCGATCCCATGCCAACTTCCTCGCCGAGCTTGCACGTCACTGGTGCTCTTATGTGCACGAAGGCTGGCCCTACGTCCAATGGCCTGCATTAGTCAGGACTTTAAGGGTTTCTAGCTCACGAAAGGACTCCGCGAGGAAGAGGGAGAAAAATAGACCGACAACTCCGAATGAACTGGACAAGGACGAGAGACAGAGACGCAGAAGGAACGAAAAACAAGGGTAAGGGATCTCGAGAGCTAGGGAACCTTAATGAGAAGCAACGGAATCCTAAATAAAACAAACACGAAAAGGAAGACAGAAGAAATGGGAGGTGTACACGAATGATCTCCACTAAAGGGACGATTACAATAATTACCACCGTTCAAACGAGGTCTACAGCCGCAGGAAGGATGTTTTAATGATTTCCTAATGCGCTCTAAGTGTAGCGTTTAGTAAAGGTAACTAGTCATGAACAGGTAGAAACAAAACGTTGGAGACCGCCGGATTATCCATTGGTTGAGTATTCGATGTGTACGAAACGAAAGCCTGGAAAATGAGCAACGGGAAGTCATTCTGGCATTAAAATCAATGGCATTTCTGCTCCCCGGCGTGGTTACTACCACCCAATCCAACGTAATCATTTTTACATTCATTTCGGGTAAAACTGTTAACTGTCAACGCGGTGGCGGGTCGCTAATAAGGGGCACCGCTATAACGAACCAGCCATTCGAGTTTCCTTTTACTTGAGAAAATTACTGTCGTTACTTATTTTGGAATTTCAAAGCTTAAGCGAACGTTACAACGATATAATGTTAAAAACGCGAAAGTGGCGTTTTGACGTACTCGATGTACGTTATGATGGACGTTGCGTTTTCGTCCTTTAGAGATTTTCCCGTGTATCTCAAATCTTCGCTCGCACATCGCGACTATATTTTTGCCCGCGTTAAATTTTGCTCTTACCTGCCTTCCCGCGCTTTAATTTCGTCCGCGTCAATGTTGCCAGGAGGATTAATCAAGTCTGTCATTTTGAAATAAAACACCGTAGGTGGAGTTTTTCTTCCAGCGTAGGCTTGACGTCTGATTCGATACGTGGGTAATTACGAGGCCCGAGGATCTCAAAGAAAAGGAAAAAAAAGAAAAAAGAAAAAAGAAAAAGGAATGTTAGGTCTCCGGTAAACAGCGTGTAGGAACTCCTATCAGCCCTCTTCTCGGCCCCTCCGGACCTGTCTCGCTTCCCCCGGGGGCTTTTTTACGCCTCTCTTTCTCACTATTCCCACCGGAGAATAAGAAGTATAGGACAACCAGCCGAGAGGGTACGAAGGAGGCGTAAAAAGTGAGTCGAGACCCGTGGACGATTTGCTACGGACCCATGCCGCGTTTCTATGATGTCCCGCATAAGAGTACCTCGACTCGTCTCCCCATTATTGCCCCAGCTCCGTATGCGCACACGCTTCGACACCGATTCAACACCGATTCAACACCAAACCTGGTACACGCGTTTTCTCCCCTTAACAGGTTTAACGGGGAGAACACTCGAGGGTATCGGAGGAACTCGGATCGAACCTTATGAATCGCTTGACATCTTTAGCGAGTCATCGCGAACTCAACGCGAATCCGGCCGGCACCGGTTCAAAGCCGAAAGAATTACATTTATCAGTGCGTTTCAAAGAAAAATTTAAGCAATAACTTTAAAAAACACCATTCTTAGACTTTCCCCTTAATTAACACCGGCTCTTTCGTACTGGATTGTTCTTCGGTTACTGACAGAATTAATCGTTAAAGTTATCTTAATAAACCTTCGGATACGTGAAAGTATCTTCGCGAAGACACGTGAAATACTGCATTATCAGGAACTTGTACTTTAGGATATGCGATCAAAGCGATTCGAATAATTATAAAAATGTATGGATACAAGAAACGTCCAAGGAGCAATCGGAAGAACAACGCGTGATATCCGACTCCTCGGAAACAGGCCAGAAAAGAAGAAACGCGAAGAAGGTACCGTGCGCACTTTCGACCGCGCCGCTCGCAAGATGGCGTCACTGGCGCGGTAGTGATTCCCGAAGGCGAGAGACCGCGAAGAAACGGCGATACCCGATACGGACCTCGAATCGTTCAAGGAATCGAGCCAGGCCTCGGCGGGGGAGGCAGCGTTTACTGCCAGCTATGAAAAGGAGCGTTAAAGTTAAACCGGCCGTTAAGTTCGGCCCGCTCGGTTGCTTGGTCGATGAATCAATATTTGCCGAGTGAAATCTAAACCGACGCTTGGAGGAGGTGCGCCCGATCACGGGTGCCGGTGATTTAATGCTGCGCGGTGGCGCTTAAGTGTCGGAACTGACGTCGATGAAGATGCGCCGGGACTGTTTTCCTGCGACACTTGACCCAAGTGGACGAAGAAGCGCGCACGGGGGATGTTAGCGCCATCTTTGAATTCGGACACTTTAGAGACACTGGGGTCAAGCGCGGCTGTTTTTCAGCGATTAACAGAGGAGGGTAAAACATAAATCATTCATCTCGAGTAACCATTAAACATCTGTCAAATTTCAAAATAAATTCAACCAAAGGTTCTGATAATTAAGCGCGTTCACGGGCACGTATGCTAATATGAAGAACCTTTCTGCATCGGTGTGCAAGATACAAGAGAAATCGATGTGACGATGCGCGTATCCACTCGATATTTACCTCCCGCGTACCACCTGGTGTTTGGATTTTTTTTTTGTTTTGTTTTACCTTCCGCTGTTTAAAAGGGAAAAATGCAATATGATGCAAATTGTCGACATTTTCAAGGTCAATTAATTCGAAGCGTCGATTGCGACTCGATAGGGCCGATTTCCGCTCTAAAATAAGACCGCTTAAAAAGCGACTGCATATCGATACGAATACCATCTGTTGTTTCACATTTTCGTCCAATTCCCCTTTCCGCGATTAAATTGATGCGCGGTCAATAACACTCGCAAGGCGGATACTCATTCCATCGCCCGATGGCACAATATAATGACCGATATAATAAATAGAGAACAAATACCGTACGTAGATTAAGTAACGCGATCAATATCCTACGTAATTGCACTTCCTTCTGAATTTCCTGTCACTTTCCCTGCTATTTAGAGGCTACGGCGAATAATGAAACGGATAATTGCAGTCTTTTCCATTATAACGTGTAAACGAATCACGCGTGAATAGGGTATAAATATCTACTCTACAACACGAAGGGTGGTGCTTCAGGGTTATTTACCTTTATCTAGAATATCCACAATAGAATGCATTTAAAACAAATGCGATTTAAATGTATTGCTAACCTGTATGAAATATCGAGAACGCGGAAACGCGTCACATCTCGACAAGCGCGAATCCATAAAAAGTATCGCGAGATTCGCGGCTTCTCGAACGTCGGACCTCTTTTCGTAGCTGACACCTAGAAAAGGTTAGAGAGTTTAACGAGGTTTTCTCTGTCCTGCATTAGCCACATGTCGTTAAGGCAAAGTGTGACTAAAGAAAGAAAACCCCTTTTTCTAGCTCCTTTAAACCGCCGTAACCTTTTCTTTCTACGACAGGTCCAACGATATTTAACGCGTAACGGGAAAACGCGACGCCTTAAGAACAAAAAGTGATGCTATTCTTGCAACGGTCTCCGTATTCCTAGTTGTCATTTGATATTTGTAATACGGCGTCATCTGTCAGAGGCCATGTTTTGTTTTCAACGTCAAATACATTTTCATCCTTTTTTGGAAAGTTGAATATCTAGCGGAGATGAAAGTCGCTGGGTATGTTCGCGGTATTCAAGGAAAAAGGTCAAAATATTGCAACGTAACTTCAAAAAAGACCGATTCGTAACGACACTCGTTGCACGGATGTGAACTAACGACCTCTTGCCTCCTATTGCCGGTATCTCGGCATATACTTGCCAGGGACGTTGCTTTTTGCGGTACGGACACTTGCAATTGCAATTTCACTCTCGCGTTTGTTTCCTAGCATTGCCCGTCCCTAGTAGAGGATTTGTATCAACTATAAGTGCATAAGTGAAACAAGAGATATAATATTTTTATTCTCGGCTACGCGATGGCTAGGTCATCCGCATTACGTTTTATTCCGGAGGTCCAATGTATTGGGTTGATGGACAAGTAATGGCGTTTTTACCGGAAACTTCCCGTGTAAAAAAAACGCCATTACTCGTGCACCAACCCAATAGAAGGAGGTCCGATTTGGGCAACTTTTCCGTACCAAGCCGTACCTCGAACGACGAAGACTCCTCGTCGACGAAGCTGGGGAAAACGACCTTTGGAATCGGTACCCTTCCGGAGACTTTTCCGCGAGGTCGACCTCGGGTGACGCAAGAGGTCTCGCCGGCAAAAACCTCCTTATGAATCTCCGCGCGATGCCCAGGACCCTTCCAGGAAAGAAGGCCGCGCAACTTATGGCAGCCGCGTTTGCTCGCTCGTCACGCCCAGCCAACGAGAGCCGACTCTCCTCGGGCCCCTAGTTCCCCCTTCGGCCGCATCAGGGAGCGCTTCTAATATTTCCCCGTTCGGGCCCCGGTCACCTCCCCTCGGCGGCCCTCGTGAAATAGGGGCATCGTTCGGCGAAACGGGCCCTTAAGAACCTTTACGGCCGACCGGGCCCCCCGAGCCCCCGGTCGCCGATCGTCCTCCGTCCCGGGCTCCGATTTGCATTTCATCGAGAAAGCTAATTAACGGCTGATCCGTTTGTTCTCGAGGCGCGAGAAAGCCGCGGTTCTTTTCGCAGAGAAAAAGGGCTAGTCCGGCGTTGCCCACCAGCCGAGAGTCAAATCTCGATCGAGCGAATTCCCACGAGAAAATCAACGCCGTTCTCCCGTTACGTGGCATATCGACCCATTCGGGGTGTTTTTAACGAACAGCAGTGGTTGCGTGTATATTTCTTAACAATGATTGGATACGCGAGTGGATCAGTTTCCGTTAACAATGACTTATGCATGGAAAACCATGACGGAGATTAAACTACGGGGACTCGTCAGGGTTGTTTATACCAGTAACCGGTTGTACCGCTGGCAGATAATATGGATCGTGAGACATATTTTCAACGATTTTATATTATGCTTGCTTGTGTAGCATGCTGGCGCAACTACTGTATAACTATTTCCATAATCAAGAAACGTCGCCTGAATGTTAATGAAAGTTAACAAGATCGTGCCAGTAATCACGTTAGATGGGAAATGTGGGTACGTTTAGTTGAATGACGCTTTAACAGGTTTTTCGGGTCGTATATTCCTCCCGCAGGGCAGACTTCGAATCGGTAATATTTACCTTTTATCGTTAAAAAGTCACAAGGTCCGTCATTTAATGTGCCAAATGAATTTACAACTACCTCATTAGATTGATCCGAAATAATTGAATATTTATCCGATGGCTGATAATGGTGTATACATTATCGGGTTTTCCTCTTAAGAAAGGGTTGCGATCGGTAACAGCTGGAATAATCTGTTCCACTGGGATCTGGGTATAATATCCCTGACGCGTAATTCTCCTCCATGTAATATTCATTACGGATACCGCATCGGAAAGGGTTACTTCCGAACGCGATCAGCCATTCCTCGAAAACCTCCCAGCTGTCTATACTTCTTCAACGAAATTATTTTCATGTAAGAAATCAAATTTTTTTGTAATATTCCTAAAACTGTTTATGAGTGACCATCAGTCAAACAGCCGAATATGTATACTGCAAGGAACTTTTCCAGTTTAAGCTAAGCCAGACAAAAGCTTCTCTGATTAATGCAAATAAATTAAAATTCGAATGTTGGGAGAGGGCCTGAACTCTTCGTTGCCCGCGAAGAATCAACGAGGTCCAAAGTTTACCGAGACAATATAATTCGACATCTCTGGCGAGGAGAGCCACAATTGAAGGAATGATCGAAATTAACGTCCTGACTCTTGATCCCGTGCAGCCTATTCTCTTGGGATCCCGCCCTAATCGAAGCCTCGGCCGATCTAATGAATTTTTCATCGGGATGCAAAATAGCTCGTAAAGTATACGCAACGTTCGTTACAAGCTCGTTAGGATGTAGTTAGCATTAAAGGGCTTCTACAACTTGGATTGGTATCTCTGCGCAGATACGAAGTCGTCAGTCGCCGTCTTCAGAGGTCGTTCGACATCGGAGACATGCAAATTTCTGCCAAGAAAGTGACGAATTTCAAAACGTCAGTCGAATAAAGGCCACGGGTAGTTCATTAAACGTTCCTTTCTTGAAACGTGTCCTCGTACCGAAGTTCAAGATTCCGGGATGGACATCCCGCTGATTCTTCGCAGTTGTCAAAAACTGGGTCGTGCGCGAATTATGGAAAATGATACGCATCGATGCTAATTGTAAATGTCGGATAATACCTGTATGGCCATTGTATGAAGTGCTTATTTCGCGACCACCTGTGGATAAACCAGAGAGAAAAAGAAGGAATTGATGATCCGCTTCTTTTGTCGTCGTCGAAAAAAAAAAAAAAGAAATACATAAAAGGAAGGTCGGTGGAACTTTGTCGATTTCGAAACGGACCGGTCACTGCTTGGTACTGCCAATTTTACGGTTCGCGAGTATCCCGATAATCGATAGCGCGAGCTTGAACTGTTTGCCTACATTTTTTGTTACGAACTGACGTTTCAAAAGATCGCGGTATCCGCAAAGTAGGAAGAAAAACGAACGAGCTGTTGTAATTATGTCGCAAATGTTTCGCAACGTTGCAAGTACATCTTAAAAGTAGAAGATTTCATGGCGCCCGATTTGTCCGCTGCACTGCAGATACCTAATTTTCTCCTTGCCTAAATTCGTGTACTTTTAAACCATTTTATGAAGAAGCATATTAATTATAAATATTATAAAGCGGTGACACGCAAAAAATTGGTACATCGATGTGTCGAATAGTCCACCGATCAATTAATCAGATCAAATCGTCTGTAGGACGTAAATATAAAACATAATCAACATCGAACGGAGCCCGAAGCTAAACTATAAACGTACGAGATTGATCGACAATTAATTGAAATAAAAATCAAGCGTTTCGGCGGCCTTGCTTAAATAAAGTGGGATCGACTTTCCTCTTAAACGATTCTACAAATCTAGGTAACGAAGTCTACCGATAACCACGTAAAACGATGATAATTTCCCCGAAATAAACATTTCACCTATTGGGCGAGGTCTCGACATAGTTCGATGTAGCAGGGTCCGTCACGGTTGGAGCGAAAGTTCGCAAAAACCTCGAGATCGTCTCTGACACGACCTACACAGCAGAGAAACGTTCTTCACGGTTTAAAGGCGCTCTCACAAAAATTCGAAGGCCTCCTTTGATTCGAAACGACCTACACCTAACCCATTCTCAGGATATTCTGCTCCGAAAACTGAAAAGGGCTTCTCTGTCAAAGCCTGTGTACAGTAGCGGACATGAATGCCTTCTCTGCAGATATAGCGAAAATTAACATCTAACACGACTTCGAAAAGGATGAAAATTCAATTTGAATGGAATGCAAAGACGAAGATATCGCTAAACTTTGTGCCAAATTCCTCAGTTAGAATATGAAGTAACCTAACGCAATGCTGTTCCAGATAATTAATTTGGCTTTAGCCAAGCGATTTGGTCCAAATACTATCTAGTTCCCTCTTCTTATCACAATCGTCCACATTTGAAAAAGAAATATACTAAACTTTCCCACAGGTCTGACGCTCGGTCCGCCTGGCAAATCAGCATCCATTCGTATTCGTTCACCCCGCGATGGTGTCTTCGTTTTATCCACTTTTGATTTTGTTTTTTTTTTTCTACGAAAATACAGGAATAGGCGTAAATAATCCCCAGGTATCCCTTTTTTGGGGACAGCTACGGACACAGAGGTAGTCGGTCAGAACGAGTAAGTCGCCGGCGGCGTTGGCGAGCGGCCGTTTCGCCGGCTACCTTAAATTGATACGTGGATTATCGGTTGCCGGGAGGAAGGTATAAAGTATATGTATATATACACATATATATTAAATATACCTGAAGAAGTCGTTTCTACAGAACAGCTTCGCCTCTCGGGAGAAACACTTTTCCTGGAGGGGGGCCTTGCAGTCGAAGCACCGAACGCACTCGGAGTGCCAGGCGCGGTCCAACACATTCAGCAGAAACTTGTCAAAGATTGGCTTCTCGCATCCCGCACACGATAGGAGCATCGCCAGACCGCACCTTCCTGTTTGGTCAAACCAGTTAGGAACACGTTAGCACATTCAATAAATTAATATTAACATTGGAACAACCAGCGGATATTTTTTGTCCTTGATAGGCCATCCAAATCCGTCATTTTTACGGGCTTTGGTTGTTCCAGCGATAGAGCTTAAACTAGGATAAACGGTGGAGAACCCAAATAGGTACAGTAAAAAAGAAGATCAAGTTGAAAGACTGCAATGTAATGGGGGTAAAACCAGCAAAGAATGCTATCTAGGATGTGCGGCATAGATGGAAATAATTGACAATCTGACATATTTATAATAAGTATAATATTTATTGGGAATACGTATTAATTAATTTTAACTATTGACTGCGAGACGACGAGGGGGAAAAATCGAAAGTCGTGCATTGTACCTCAAAATTGCCCGTTTAACAAAATTATGAGTTGTTTTAACGTCGAGGTAAGCTTAATTTTGTATAGGTTTATTGTATGTACGTGATATCATGACTAGTGAACGTGACAAACCATATCGGAAGGTTCGCTTAAGCGGTTACAGAATTGTATGAGTTAATTCAGAACCCAACAAGGTATCAATTAATTTTTCAACTGCAGAACACAATTCCGGCAAATTTAGTACCAGAATAAAGACATTAAGTCGATATTCGTTATTATCCAGGGTAGACAGGCAAATTGGATACCGATTAAGGTAAATCTGTACAGTTGCCGTAGATCGTTACTTATTACGAATTCGGCATTATTAAATGAACAATCAATCGAATACGGCTCTCTCGCAATCCTTCGTGGCTGACCAACCGTAACTATCGTTAACATCCGCGAAAATAAAACAAAGTAGATTGCTCGGATTTCCCGAAAGTAATTTCTCTCGTACGTTACCGAAAATGCAAACTTCGTGTTCATTTCCGGAAAGCGATAAAGTCAATCGACGAAGCTACATCAACGATTGCACGGAGAAAGTACATTGCACAACGTGTTATGATGCACTACGGAAGAACTCGGACTCGAAACTACGGGAAAAAAAAATGTAGAATCAAGACACCGTCCAGAGCGCCAAAGCAAGAAGGACCGTTTATTTTCGACATTTTCTCTCGGTCTCTCGCCTCGAATTGCCATTGCTGAGTCACCCGGATTCTCCAGGATTCCCTTTTTCCGTAGTTTTCCCGAGATCGCCGAAGTCCTTCCTGCCTTCGAAGCTACCAATCTCTGATCCCTCCCAATGCTCTTTGCGACGATCCCGTTCCACTACCTTTCCGCCATTAAATTTAACGTAATGGTAACGTTTCACCCTATTTTTTCCCGGAACAACCCCTTTGGATTAATCGCCAAACTTGGACCGATCCAAGCCGCAGACGTTCAGAATTCCTTTTTAAAAACATTTCGGTCCTTCGGAGCGCAACTTCTAAGGGGAACCGAGGACCAGGCAGAAGGGGATAAAATACACGAGGACAACGGGCCTCCCGGTATCGCCCGAAATGGGCCCAACTTCAGGACCAGTTTCGTTATGAATTATAATCCACCGATAATTAACCTCCGCGGACTCCGGCTTCTCTTCCTCCTTTTTCCCTCGGCCTTCCCCTGCTGCCAGCGAATCGCCATTGCTGGACTCTCCGCGACTCTCCCGGTCCCTCTTTCCCGTGGGTTTCCTCCGATTGGCGGAGCCCTTCCTCCCTTCGAAGCAACCTCGACCGACTCCCTGCCCTCTTCCCTGATAGCCGTTCTGCCAGGTTTCTTTCCTATCGCTAGATTTCACGCAAACTTCCAAATCTAAAGCCGGTCGAAACTTCCCGCGATTATAATATGTTCGAATTTATTAATTAACATTTCCTTATTTCCTTGAAACCAGTAGAAAAAAATCGATAAATCCAATACGTCGACACATTAATCAAAGTAAGTAAGTGAGTAAGAAGTAACTGAGATTGTTTAAATATGTAGTTTCATTTTTGTTTGCTTTCAAACATAATTTCATTTGCCGCAATTTACGGTATGGAACGGTAACCTCCTGCTTGGAATCATTGAGAATGATGTACGGCAGGTGCAACTGTTGCGTAATTTGAACAAGCCATAAATATCATTGGTTCAGCATTTAAAGAAGATACAAACGTTATTTCACAGTTTCCTTCAATTTTACATGTTAGTATTATCATTGGCACCCGTGAATTTACATGGCTTTTGAAATCATGTACGTTACACGGTACAACGTCGTTATCGCTTCGCGCACACTTTCTACCACTATGGTAAGCAATTGTCAAATTACGTTCCGTTGGAAACGACACTAATTACAAATGCCCCTCTTAGCAAGGGGGAGATAACGTAAACAAGTAATTGCGAGGAACGGAGCGTAACTCTTATCTCCCTGATGTCAAATTTACCCTTTTAACTTTTTTTTTTCACATCAGGTGTACAAGAGTAGTCAGATAATCGTATGGCCTAATCTCAAAATTTGGTCAAAACGGCACCAGAATTGGATCTTGAGAATTTTTAGCAGCGTTAATTTCAAATTTAGAATCAGTTTAATCCATGTCTTAATTTGATCTCAATAAAGTCTGACAGCCCACAAATTAACCTCCCTGCAATGTCACGTTATCAATTGCTCCTTTCTATTTATTCACATTAAGCGACATCGACCGCATTGGTCATTGATCGTAAAGCGCTCATTATCCATCTAGCAATGACTACAATTTCTTCATTCCTCCCTTCGTTTTCTCCTTCGTAAATCATTAGTACTAGACCGACGCTTTCGAAATCCTTCGTTCAAGACACATTTCTAATTTGCCGGTTTAACCGAGACTTTACAAATGTATAATTTATAAAAGTAACGTTTATGTATGTACCTATCATTTAAGAAGTCATTAAATACATTACATTTGGACCCTAGGAAAAATAATGCACGGAAAGAACTATTCTTGAACCTAAAATGATGTCCTTTTCTCATAATGAAAAATGCCGCTAATCGGGTGATTATGCAGAATAAGCGAAACGAAAACGACCTCAATAGCTTGATAAAAAGGTCGATATAAAGCTCGATGCCACAGGTAGCGACGACAGTCCAAATATTGGTCACAGCCGGACCTTCGCAACAAAGGGAGATGCGGTAAACAAATAAGTAAAGGTAAACTCGCGCCTTTTCGGTCCGGACCCCTTCCCGCCCACCCGAAAGAGTAGTTTGTCTTCGGGGTCGGAGAGGGTTCTTTGAAAAATGTCCTGCCGTTCATTCTTAAGGGCATTTAAATACTTCCCGAGCATATGTGTGTCCGTGTCAGTCGGCAGCCTCGCAGGACGTGTATATTAACGCGGCCATTATAAACCACGGCGCTTAAGATTTAGCGTCCCCAATTAAGAAAAACGCGGACTGTACGAGTCCTCTTTTTGCTTTTTCGAACCTACGCATTCCGAACGAACGTCCGCCGGAGGTGCTAAGGATACCGAAAAATCTTCGTGACCTGAGCTCGGGGGAATGAATTATTGAAAATTCGTCCGAGTTCCCGGCACACAAATCTCCCGGGCCCAGAGACCGACTATCCGCATCTGGCTAATCATACCTGGGTGGTTCGGACTTAACCTGGAATTTTAATGCGACTCGTAAATATTAAAAAGCCCGGCCTAAATATGAACCACCTTCCATGCGATATGATGCATATTCTGGTGTACACGCAATTAATAGAACGGAACGTCGATTTCAGAAGTAATATTCCGTTGCTAACAAATTTATAAATTGCTCCCCTCTTATTTTAAACATGAATCTATACTGACAGAAATCCGAGTATATTCCGGAAACGGTAAAAAAAGAATAAAAAAACATAACGAACCCATCCAGTCGAGGGTTCGTGTTCTTAATTTCAGGTTTCCAAACGAAGTGTCTACGTATAGCATTAGGGTATTAAGTACGGTAGTTAAAGATAACTTCACCCCATAATCCGAATCAGAAAAAAAGACTGTCAACACTCGTCAACGCGTCTACAATGAAACCTATGTATTCGGTATATCGTTTTTTATTGGTAGAGCATCCATTAACGAATTTATATTGACCATCTTCAGTCCGTGAAATCATCGATTATTTACGGCCATAATATGTAATATTGCCTGGCGGATAATCCGATTTGCTAAAATGAACCCCGAGTCATTATCGCATCGACATCGCCGTAAATTCTAAGCACGTTATCTTCGTTCCGAGTCGATCATCCGGTATCGAAATGATATTCGGTGATAACTCCACGTAACGTAGTTATGGTTTAACATATGCCATTCTTCATACTTTGCGGAAATTGACAATCCAAATGTCGGAATATTTTTGACAATGTTATCGGTACTTTTTCCGATAATTAACCCGTACACCTCGTGGTTCTTAGATGCCAGCAACGAGAGGTTACTAGCCTAACCCACCCCATACATCGTAATTTCCTTCTAAGCCTCGACTCGATGTTTCGCCTTTCGATCCTCCTCTTGTTTCCAACTTTCCACTTTCCCTCTTTGGACAAGTCTAGGAAGGGAAACTTCGGTCGGTGGTCGGGATATTCAATTATAAAGAGCGGAACGCAAACTTCCAAACAAAAACGCCCTTAAGGAAAACTTGAGAAGTTACGCAAATATCCCCGAATGAACCCTGCATCGAAACATCTGACAAAATCTAACAAATCGATTATACTTTGTATTCCTTGGAAGTTAATGCCCACTGTCAAAGCCATTGACACGAGGAAAAGCTAGGAAAAACATTTTTCCAAAGGATACCCCATGACCTAACGTAACATTTTGAGGTACAAACGCACGACTTATCAAGGACACCGTTTTCGATCAATCCATCTTAAAATCATTGACTCTCAATGCCATCAATTACCGTATTAAAATACCACTCGATTAATGGGTTAACACATGGGCGGTTAAGTACCTGAAACCGAGACTGCTTTCGATCAAGGTATACCAAGGAGGACGATCTCGCGGGCAAAGGGCAGAAAGGAAATTATTCAAACAAATTCAAGGGCTTTTGGACAAAACGCTTCTTTTTAACGTAAACCCATTCCTGTCCATCTCAATGGACATCCGTCGGCGGAGAACGGACGAATCGACTCGATTGGAACACAAAACGATCGGACACTTAAAAAGGAATTCAATTACGCCAGGACTCGAATGAAATCGAAATTGCAAGGCCGCGAACCATCGGGGTAGGACGGTATCACTTGCTCGTTTCGTAATAATTTCCGGGATCTTGCCCGCCCGTGTCCTCGAGGGCAAGGAGGAAAGTAATTCGCGCAACCGGTACCGGGTCGGTCACTTGACGGGAAAATTAGAAGCACCGAGGCGAAGTCGATTTTTGAAAGGGTATCCGGACATTCGATACGGGAAAACTAAAGACTACTTTGGCCTCGTTCCCCGAAACCAGCGATCGGCGGAACGCGCGTTTTTCCGTCGAATCGTTGGGATTAAACCGGCGAGCGCGATCGTCGGGACAACGACTGCTCCCGACGAGAGTTCCGCCGTGCCGGGATCGAGGGACGAGGGGCGAGAAGCGGAAAAAGTTAAGACGAGAGCCCGCTCACCTATGTTTTGAGCCTGCGTGACGGGCAGGGGAGCGCAGCAAGGGCCCGCCAGGGGCGCGACCCTTATCCGGGGGGTTCCTCCCCCACCCCCGCCCCCGGCGCCAGCGTAGCCCTCCACTTCCCCAGCCGCCCCTACCCCCACTCCCTCGCCGGGCCCGTACCGGCCGAAGGGTCCCAGGGTCCACAGTGCACCCACTTTTACCGTATTACCCCGACCGGCGAAATTGGCACCTCCCGTCGCGAGCCGTAGGTACGAAGACGACGGAGCCCCCCGAGGGTCCCCGCCCCACTTCGCCGATCTCAGTCCGTCCGCGGGCCGCGATCGGCTCCTGCCGATGTTCGCATTCGCCCCGAGCACCTGTCACTCCCGAGCGCCGCGCCGCACCACCTCCCCTGTGCACGAAACACTGCCGTCCGGAAGGGGAAGCGGCTCGGCTCCGCGAGGAGACCGTGTCGCCTTCGGGCGGCCCGGAACCAGAGAGACGGAGAGTCCGCGAGCGCGCCTGCCTCGAGTCGCCGGTCAACTGAGCGCGCACCTGCACCGGCAAGCCCCACCTGCGGGCTCGCCGGGCCGCGGTCCCGCCCGCCGGCCGTCGCGACGGCGACGCCTCGGCGCGCCGCACCCCGAGCGCCCCGAGCTCATTGGCCGCCCGCCAGCCAACGGGCGGGCCCCGCTCCCTCCTCGCCGGCCGCCCGCCGCGCCGGCCGCGCCGGCCGCGCCGGCATGGCCGCGGAATGGCTGCGGGACCACTTCGGGCGCGCGCGGGCTCGAAGCCGAGGCGCTCGCCTATCGATCTCCGCGTCTCCGGCCCGGTGGACGCCACAGGTCGCTCTCGAGTCCACCAACGTGGCTTTCGCGGACCCTCGGCCGGGCTCGGTCCCGGCTCGGTCCCGGCTCCGATCGTTTATTTATAATGCTTTCTCGCCGTTTTTCAGCCCGTTACCTTTGGGGCAGCTCGGGCGTCGGAAAAGTTATCTTCCGGACATTCAATTTAATCCAATGGCAGGTTCCTTCGTACTTGCGTAAAGGGAGTCAATTAAAGGAACGATACGGTGCGCATGGATGTATCAGTTTTTGGAAGTCGAGAAGCGGACGAGGACGTTACTTTTGAGGAGTTCCCCGATATTAGCAACGCGAATCCTCGAATAATCGTATCGGTAAACGGATCGATGTAGGTGCCCACGGCGCACGGGGAAGACATTTATCTTATGGTTTTATCGCATCGCCGTCACCGAGGTCCTTAACGTACGCGCAGTTATGCTCGGAAGTTACAGAGATTAACGAAGTGGACGTACGAAGACAATCCGAAATATACAGCCAAAGACGCGGACGAATGCGCTCCTGGGAACAAAAGTTATCCGCGAGACGATTAGAACTTTGCACTATCGGAAGGTATAGCGAGTCAAATGTTTTTTAGATTTCAGATATCCATATAACGCGATATATGCATGTACGATTTGTCCGAAGTAACGTTCGGATTTAAAAAATTGTTTCGATCGAAGCTTGAGTCGTTTACGCGTGATCTGGTACTTATATATGTTTTTTATTAGCTTATTTATGATTTAAATTATTATACATCAATTGTATTTGATTTATTATCCACCAATAGGTATTGTAGAGATTTATTGTATAATATCGCTGGTATTTTCATTCATGTTTACCTCGTTTTTCGCAATATTGCCGTGGGCCGTGAAATGTGCGATGTAAAACAGCCGCGACGAGTCCATAAGGTCGAGTAAAGCAAGAAACGGGAGAAATGGGGAGTAAAAGCGAGGGTGTCGGTCCTGCGAAGAGGTTAGGTTGACCAATGGTGAGCGTCCGAGGGAGTCGGAAGACGAGTGGCCGATTGGCCGAGACCGCGGACTGCGTAAGTGGATCACGGAAAACGGCTTGGCGCACCTGAACTTCTTTTCGGGTTATATTCTTGCCAACGTATAATTGGACAAACGTTCGAAAAACTATCAATTCTCTGTAGCCTCCGTTTTCACGCGTTAAAGTTTGAAACGATTCGGCGCACCCAGTTTCGAGAAAAGTTTCGTAAACTATTGATTCCTCAGAGGCCACTTTCTTATCGCGTTAAGCGTGGTAATTTTTTGCCCTCGACATCTTTAGCCAGTCAAATCGTTCGCTCAAAAAGGATACTCAAATGTGACGGGTTAAGTATATAGTAACTACATTATGAATAAAATATAATTGATATCGTAATATGCTACCGGTGGAAAACGTTTTCTTCTGAGAATTGAGTAATGCCTTGCCGAGAGTCGTCTCGTCGATACTAATTTCCCATTTTCACGGTCCAGCAATGATCCGTACTTCCTGAAGCGACAATTGAGACTCGTGTACGTGGAGATGGTTCAAACTGCGATATCAGGGATGATCACCTTTCGTCACCATACGTTTATCCCTCTCCCCCTACTTTGTTAAATATTATTTAAACATAGGTTGTAAAATAAATGAAACTCAAATATTCTTGAAACAATTTGAAATAAATGTGGAAATAAACTGACGTAAACGATCATAAAGTGAAAAAGCTTTGTAATTTTAATTTCGTACCAAAAGTGCGGGAATTTTCTGCATTATTTTAACGGGGGAACCGCCGGACACCTTCGAGTACCCGTGCGCGCATAACGCGGTCAAGCGGCCCAAGAGAGGCGAAATTTGAATCAGGGCCTATTTCAGGGTTACGGTTCCCTCGCGTTAAAGACGACCGACTCTCGGGACACCCCGTATGCGGTGGCACGTACAGCCCCGCGGTAGACGGAGCTTTGGGTCGCCGCTAGCCGAGGTCGCGTCCGGAGCCCACGTCTACCCACTCATTTACCGTTTGGTACCTATATATACCCGCGCGTGCGCGCCCGCCCCTGCACGTACACGGCCGGCGCACGCATACGCGACCCCCGATATACAACCATGTACAACCATGTACAGCCGTGCACAGCCAACGCGGCTAGGTAGCTCCTATGTGCTCATTTTTCTACATAACGGGCAGAAACGTTATGTACGGGCATTGCGCGCGAACGGACGGACGAATGGACGCGGACGGGCCGCGGGATGCGCGAGGACGCGGGCACGCGGATCTAAGCTCTCGCGCGTGTAGGCGAAGAGGGTCCGGGTGCTCGTGGATTGGGGTAAAAAATTATTCGCGGGCATCCGATTATATAAATACGTATAAATGTATCTACATAAGGGTGTTACGGATATGGGGAGGTGTAGGATACGTACACGGATGGTTGGTACACGCGGGGCACGTGTACCGAGTTCCGCGGGTATAGGGTTGGGAAAGAGGGGGAGGAGACGACAACGTCTCGAAACGGCGGAAGCTTCGAGCACCCTTCGTTCGAAGGAAGGAATGACCGATTTTTTTTCTCCACTTCTGCTGCAGCTCGAAAAATGTCACGGCACCGCCGGTTCCCTTGCCATGACCGCGGTCGGGAAGAGGGGAAGGGGGATTTGATTAACGTCCGATAAAACCGATTAACGGCGACCGCGACCGACTGGCTCGTGCTCGGCATTTTCATGGAAAATCGGTCAACCTTTCGGTTGACTGCTTTGGGTTTGTATACTTTACGCTAGGTTTCTTTTTTTTCTTATGCCGATGATCGATGCCGAAATCGAGGCGTCGGAGGGAGGCTGGATCGCTAATAGATTTTGCAGAGCCGAAGGGATGTACGCGTTCGAGGATATGGGTGGTATTCCGGAAAATGGAAAAAAAAATGTCGGAAGGAAATTGCTCCTTTGAACGGGGTCGTTAACGTTACGAGGAAGACGTTTAACGTTAAGTTTTGGAGGTGGCAGGAGATGGGTTCCTCGTTAAATTAAGAAACATACGTACATACAAGGAGGTATATTGTACATTTCCAGGACGCGTGGTCCTAACGCGTATCGCGAACGGTTCGCGAGTTCATGAATTACCTCGAAATCGGATGATCTGCTGTAAACAGGAAATTTTCTGCGATGATTAAGTGGTTGTCAGCCGTGGTGCTAATTGCTTCCCTTGTAGCTTACACGTGTGCACGCACCCGCGCGTCGGCACCCGCTCGGGTGGACGTACGTATACGTTGACAAGAGGGTGTATGGATTCCGTGAAACTCGGCAGCCCTTGACTCCACAAACGGGTACATTAGCCACTTAATCTGTCAACACGGTAACTCTAGCCGCCTTGTGGCCGCTTTTCGTATCGCTTATGTGTACGGGACGCGTGTGGGGTCGCGGGGCACCCGAGCTCTCGCGTTCCGTATTTTCGGGCCGAAAGAGAGCAAATTGGCTCGTCGAGTGTTAATGATCCTGTCAAAATGGAAAAACATCCTGGCCGGAATTTGTCGAGGGCTTCGAGGGAGACGAGTCAATTATCCGCTGCACCGTAACCGCAAAATAGGGTAAGCATCGAGACCTAGTCTCGAGTCCCTTCGCATAAATCGAAGGCCGAGGTGAAGCGAAGACCTGTCTCGAAAATGATCTCAAATTATGTACCAAGAGTGCATGAATATTGTGAATATCTCCAACGGTATAGGTTATCATCCCTCTGCCTGTACCCAGGGTATCTACCCGCGCATCGAATCCACGTAAAATTCGGTGAAACGACTATTTTCTTCGTACTCATCTCAGAGGGGTAAAAAACGGTCCATTTAAAGATAGGTACCTTTCTCGCAGCTCGGCTCGCGCGGTGCGTAGCGTGGACGTACGTGGGGGTGCGTGCACATGTGCGCCGTCCCTCGTCCGGGACGTGTTATTAGCGGGCACCGACTGTAGCGCGAGTCGACCGCTCTTCGCTCCTCTATTTTTTTCATTTCCTCCGCGCGGGGGCTAGAAATGCGTTTAATTAACATAGCTGGCGTGGCTGCATCCCTCTTCTCGGGCCCACTCGGCTGCCACGGGCCATTGAGTGGCGCACGCGGAGATGGACGCGTTCGCCAGTCGATGTACTCCCTCGTGCACGTGCGACCGCGCTTCCCGAAGCTTCTCGCGCGACCTGGCCACGGAAATGCCTTTTTGACGGATTAGTCAGCTAATTTCGGCGCCCAAGATGGGCTCGACGGAATTGCCGCTTCTCGTCGATTTTTCTTCCGCGGAACGGTCTCCGGACCTCGCGGGAGGTCCCCGATCTGTCAGGGACAGCCTCGCCGGGTCGTCGGGGCGACCTGTAAATGGGAAATCTCGGAATTAGAGGAAATTTCGAAACGCAAGGGGGAGGCGCGGGACCAGGCGACGTTGATACGTCCACGAGTGGCTTCCCGACTCGTTCTTGTAAGCGCGCGAACAACCGTGTAGGGTGTAAGGGAGTGAGATGTTGATAGAGCTACTGGCCAAATACAGTTCGAGGCGTCCCACGGTGACGAAAATGACGAAAAAGCTGGCCAAAATCTGAAAATGGAAAGTTTTATTTTGGAATTATAGATCGTTGGATTGGGAAGAGTAATTCGGATATTTACTGCCAAAAGGATAGAAGCCTAATTGTTATGTACGGGTCTATACGTCAATCTAAAATTGACCCTCGGACGAACTACCGACATCGGTTTGTAAGAACGAAAATTTTATTGAGTTTGACTAAGCGTGATTTATTTTTAGTGGTTCTCTTTCCAATTCTGTAAATTGTATGATAATTGTAGGGTAGCTGCCTTAACGTTATTTCGAAAATGAAATATTTGGTATACATAGAGACATCTTCGGTACGACTTTAGAACTATTACGTATGGAAAAGAAACCGTTGTTACCGACATATGAACACTTGGACGAATCTGATCGCTTACCATCTAAAAAATTTAAAAAATTTTTATACATTAGTACATAGATATAGAAACGGAAGTATAAAAGTATAGATAGATAAATACCCAAGTAATGTGCCGCTTTCATATATAGGATCATTTTATTTATGCATTCATTAATATTACATTAAAGCTGGATATTATTGTAGTCAATAAACGGGTACTTAACAATTAATATTTCGTTCTTAATTTTACTCACACGAAATGTCTTAACTGAACTTTACTTGTAACACAGGATATAGAAAAATACACATGTGGAGTAAAATGCAACACTCTTAAATATGTAATGATTCTGATATTTTATTACGCAGTATAAATGTAATAAAGCACAGATAGTGATGGATCAAGTATCAAAATAATGAAATGCCCCTAGAACTTTCATTTGGTCACATCGAAGTCAACAGTCTATAGGTGAGATACGAATTCATTATGTACGACATGTATTCAGTACTTGATCGCATGATCTATTGTTCATTTAATCACTTATCAAACGTTACCTATGCTAATGTCGAAACTGGACAATTTTTTACCACAAATAATTAATTGTTGAAAGATGGTGGTATACAATGTAGGTATAAAAATCAGTACAAAGGTCGTGGCAATGTAATCCTATTAAGATGACACCGTGTGAATGTAATGTGAAATAATTTCGTATTATGAATGTGCAAATGACAAAATTTGTCAACATCGGACTGGTGGTAGAGTGTATCTGCATTCTGTGTATAAACGAAACAATCTAACAAAGAATCTAATCGCAAACAAAAAGTTATGCTTCAAAGTCCCACAAGTGCATGTCTAGTCTTTCAGATCAGAGATTGTGGACGGCAATCAATTTTCGTTATAACCTAACAAAACATTAAAATCAGTCTTACAATTTTGGATTCTATCACCGTTTGTAACAATATTTAAGCGTACATTATCCGCGGTAGCATTATAACGACTCGTATAAGCATATGGGATTAATATGAATAACGCGTACATTAATCGTCAAGGATAAGTTTATGTTGTAGTAAAGCTCACTTTCGTATCAGAAAGTGTAGAACGTGAGCTTTACAGGAATTTACCAGAGAAACTTATCACTAACAAGTTAAACCGTTGTAGTTGCCATAATGAAGTTTATAACTCTTAAGAGATCATTAACACGATAGAAGCGTGTTTTAACAAAACTCATTTTGATTAGACTGTCAACAAGTTCAGTTTCCTATTAAAAGTTATTACGAGTATTAATCCTGCATTACAGAGGATTACAGGAAAATCCGGATTCTGACAGTATAGTATAAAACAATTTGACGAGGCATACAAGCTTTCACAAGCATTCACTGTTAATTATGTTATCAAAATTGACTTTAAATGGATATACTGTAAGATGTTAAAGCTCAAGCAAATTTGGTGAAAATCGTGATCGTATTCTAAGGTTATACTTATGTACGTTTCCGTTATGAAGGTTTATCGGATCCTTTATATATGCGGTCGTCGTCTCGTAATGTCAATCCAGATTTTTAAATTCTTAATCATACCAAACTTTTTCACTCGGATGCGTTTGCATCGCGAAGATTTAATATGTTCGTTATACGTGCGGTAAGTTTATGTTCGTCTTGTAAGGTCGATCTAGAGAAATTGTTCATTTCTTGAGAAGCATGTTTCTTGTCCACTGATTCCATTTGGTGCCATTCTTCTTCCAGTTGTTTCAATAGAACCTCTCTTTGATTACGGGCGTCCGCTAATTCATATTCATCATCTTCGTGAACCCATTGCTTCCACAAGAGCTTGGCCTCGTCACTAGCATGCAATCAAACGCAAAAATGAGTGAGTTTATCAAGAATGAGTATCAATTTCACAATATATTATTATATCGAAACAGTTATAACGGTTATATCTTTCATTCGTATTACTATCCAAGTGTAGAACGTCATCTCACCTGTAGATTGTAGAATTGTTGCAATTCCTATCACGCGACTCCAGTTGTCTCTTCCTTCTTTCTATGTTTTCCAGTCCTGAATTTCTCGCTTCGTCGTCCATATGAAGATCCGTATTGCCATACAGGTTCTTCTCGCGAATCAATTCCAGGTGACATCTCATGGACCTCAAACGAAGTGCCTCGTCGTAGTTTTGCTTACTGCACGCTTGAAGCTCTCGCTTCAACAAGTTCTGAATCTGAAACTTCAACTCGTTGTGCGTTAAAAAAGAAGACCTGTGATGCGACGTATTTCCCTCGTTGACGTCGTTTCTCATCCACGGAAAATTGCGTTCAGAATCCGTTATTAGATCTTCCCTATCTTCGATTTCCTCTCTGGATAATAACTCCGGCGTGGATGGTTTCGATTGTTCACTGGGTTCTCGTTCATGGTCCTCAAAAGTTGAAGAGTTCACCGGTATCTCGTGACTGCGTTCGCCCGGTCTCAAGTCCGCCGATGGCGATACTCGAGACGTTTTACCTTAGTTAATTAAATTGCTATTTTATACCGAGTAACAATATAAGAACACCAGGATAATTATTAGAAATATATATATATAAAAAAAAAATAATCGGTATTACCTTCGGAACCGTAGGCATCTCCATCTCCCACATTTGTGCCTTCCAGGCTTTTGTGAAGACATTGAGCGGTAGCACCTGGGTGTCCCCTGATGCCCGATTCGTCGCCCTGTATGTTCTGAGGTGCGTAAAAGTGTTTTCGCTCTGAATACCCAGACGAAGAACCGTGGACATTGACTCTGGAAGGAACGTCACGATCCTCCGCGTCTTTCGTTACGATATAATCCTTTGTTGTTGCAGGTCTTCGAAAGACCGTTTCCTCTTCGCGGTTCAAGACACGGTCATTTATCGCGCCGCTTCCCTTTTCAAGTTCTTCCCCCTTCGAGGCATCGGATGGATGGAAATGTCTTTTTTCAGAATATTTCAACGCCGTCCCAAGGACGTTCGTATTACACGGGCGTTCATACGTTTCCGCATTTTCTGATTCGTTAAAATGCATGTCGGTTTCTCGACGAGGATTGTATTCAAATTCGGTAGTTCTACAGGATATTGGCTCATCGGGATCTTGTGCCGAAGCGATGACGCTCATTTTATGGATTCCCTCGGTAGGTTCCTCGTCGTTGTTATAACTTGACTTGTAATGCTTTTTTTCGGAATACCTTGACGTTGCCCCAGGAACGCTAGTTCTGCAAGGGACTTCCCATTCTTTCGAGGGTTTTGATTCCTGGAAACAAGATTTGCCGTCCGTCTGATAATAGCGGTTTTCGTCGGAGTTTGATATTTTCTTCGCGTTCACCTCATCGGGGTCTTGCGCCGGAGTGATATCTTTCGATTTATGTATTCCCTCCGCAGGTTCCTCGTCGTTGTTATAATCTGACTTGTAATGCTTTCTTTCGGAATACCTTGACGTTGCCCCGGGAACGCTCGTTCTGCAAGGGACTTCCCATTCTCTCGAGGGCTTTGATTCTTGGAAACTAGGAGATTTGTCCTGCGTCTGATAATAGCGATTTTCCTCGGAGTTTGACACTTTCTTCGAGTCCGCCTCATCGGGGTCTTGCGCCAGAGTGATATCTTTCGATTTATGTATTCCCTCGGCAGGTTCCTCGTCGTTGTTATAACCTGAATTGTAATGCCTTCTTTCTGAATACCTCGATGTTGTTCCAGGAAAACTGTCTCTGGGTGGTATCTCGTGTTCCTCCCTAGATGTCACCCTGGGATGACTGGGCGGTTCCGGCTGGTAGTAGTGGCTGTCCTCAAAGTCTGCAGTCTTTTTCGGTTTCGTATCATCGGAGTCTCGGGGGCAAGAAACGCCACTCGGTTCAACGTTAATTTCCCTCTTTTCTCTTTCTCCCTTCCTACCAGATTCTAAATGCGAAGTGGAGTTATGGTAAATGTGCTCTTCGTCTCGATAAAGAGCGGGAGAATCCTTCGTCATGTAGGCAACGGGAAAACTCTTGTACTTACTGGGAAGGTAGAGACTTAACTCGGCTCGCTTTTCTTCTATCCTTTTCTTCAGTAGCTCTAACGAAGGGTCCACTTGATTCTTCTTTTTGGAGTGGGCATGTTCCAGCTGTTTCTTGTACAATTCCTCCTCGTGAGCCAGCATCTTCGCTAATTTCTCCTGCCGCACCCGCAATTTCTCGGCTTCCATCTCCTTTTCGGAATTCTTCTGGAATTTCGAATTCATATTCGGCGTACTCCAAGAACTGAAGTGCCTGGCAACTTCGCTCTGGCGCTCAAAGTACTTTGCTGTTTCTCGGTAGTAGTTGTACTTAATAGATGCTTCGTTTCTCTTTTGAGCAGCGAGTTGGTATTGACGTTCTCGGGGACGACCAAGCCTGAACAAGTAAAAATAAATGTTAGAACGTTCCTTAAAAAAAAAAAAAAAAAAGTACATTCAAACAATACTTTTAGCGGTGAACAATCGGCTATAATTAAGAAACAGACCTGTCTCGTGATTTTTGAAGAAGACTTCGGAAGCTTGGATAAGATGGGCAAGTATAGTAGTTCTTATCAGACGTGTTTCTCTTCAGATCGATTCTACCAAATGAACCACTCCGTTAAACTAATCTATACACATCAAATACTTAGATCTTACCATATTTTCATCAGGGGAGAGTGTTGTACTTTGAATCATACCGTTTAGTTATAGATATACCTTTCGTTTTAAGTCTACATTTGCGGTTCTTTTGGGCTCCATTGATACTCTGATATCATTATGATATATTAATCATAGAATTAATTCGGAAGATCAGTTTGAAAAGGATATACAAAGATGAAAAATTGTATATAACGGACCGTGATACGATAAGTTCATGCATCTTGAGTCCTCTATATTCGCAGGTTTAAAAATGTATTTATTCATTTAATGGTTTATACATATATGTAGAAAAAACTGGACTTCGTCCAACAAAGAATTCACGGGGAGTCGAACACTCGATATCGAACAATTTTGAAACTTCTCTGTGGGCATTTTTTCATTTTTACTTCTTATTCCATTTCCTGTTCTACACTTGGCTATGATTATTTCAGCTGACTAGTCGTGGTACGAAGAAAAAAATATTTTTGCATCGGCTTAATAAATGGCAGCACGTCACAAATACGTAAATTGGCTTAAGGTATATAATGGTCATGGTACAATACTCTTCCCAACGGATTAATAGCAACCGTGACATAAATGTAGGACGACGAGTGGGCGCAATGTTTCGTTCCAGCTTTTATAACAGCGCAAAGTGTACTCGATAGGTGATAAATACTAATACGAAACCAACAACTCGGAAGCAGAACACGCTTTCGTGTATCTCTAATTTTCAGGGTTTATTTCATTATTCGCAACCACACAATTAAAATATTACATTTCCTAGAAATTAAGTCGATTTTTCCGAAATTTCAAATTTAGCCTGAAATCAACGAGAATATTAAAACTGCCTCCTAGTGAGATAAAAAATAAGTACTCCATTGCCCAGTCTTTCCAGAATTCTGGAAAATACGTGGAACGCTAATCCGAGTCATGCTTGCGAGTTCGACACCGAGAAAGCATTTCTCTTGGAGTTCAATCGAGTACCAAAATACCCTTGTCTCTCTTCTCGGGAGACACGACCCCCGAGTGAATCGCGTCTCGTCGAACTTGAGGTGTCGGAAAGCCTCGCGACCCCTGGTGCCCTGAAATCGATCCGGTCTCCTCGTCCTCGAGCGAAAAGTCGCCTAGTAAACAGAGGTGACTAACTTAAGAGAGACGAAGCGTTCGGTGTCAACGCGAGGAAGCGAAAGAGCCAACTCCGGGACCGAGCGAGAGAGAGAGACTCGGAGGAATGCGTCGTAGGATAGGGTGTACGGCAGCGACGCGTCCTAGAAGACGATCTAATTCTGGAGTACGACGCCGTGACGTCACGTGCCGAAAATACCACATTCAGGGGAGAAGGAGGAAGCGAGGGCGGGCGGGGCGACGACGGTCTCGGGGTTCGAACCGGGGCTCAATCTTTCCGAAAGTCTCGAAAACGCGAGCGAAGACCGGACCCGCAACCTCGACCGTTCCGCGAAGTCGGGCCCGAGAAGCCCGAAGAGAGTCCCCTGGAGGCCACGGCTTCCGGGAGCTTCCGCAAACTCCGGAGGCTGGGCCCGGGACCGCCCCCGAAGAGAGAGCCACCGCGGAAGTCCTCTTCCTCGAGATACCGGACTCCTGCGCAGGGTCCACCCTTTTTGGCGACACCCGAGGCGGGATCGGAAGAGGGGCATCTCGGTTGAACACTCTGGGAGCAACCGGGCCGTCGTAACATCCGGTCCCCGAACGCCGGTTGGAGGAAATCGGGTCCGATCGGGTGGAATCGAGCCCCGAACACCCGGGGAAGGTCTTGGGAGTCAGGATGCCGGGAGCCGGGGGGCAACAGCCGCCCCAGAGGACAACGTTTAGGCCGCCATGGGTCAAGGAGGGCCCCAATCCGCTGCCGTTGCCTACGGCCCCCTGGACGCTGAACTCCAGGAGGGAGTCCAAGCCGCGCACGGAGGAGCCACCGGCCTTCACTCAGGTTACCCTCAAGGTACGTGGATAGCTCCTCGAGCCGGGGAGGAGCCTAACGAAAAAAAGCGAAATACAGATTTTTTATATTTTTTTCTAAACGCATTCACGGTAAGACGCTATAGAACCGAAATTGGGAAGCGATGCGTGGCTCCTGGATGTACATCGCCCTCGTTAACCAGGATCAATTGTCGGTAACGAGGTTAGAAAATATCAAAATTTTTAATTTATTCTATGTGCATTGCGCACGGATACACGATTCCTGGTGCATGCCATTGAACTGTCCGGAGATACCTAAAATAAATGCGGTGAGAGGCTATGCATCCGTTCAAATAGTGACTTTAAATTTGGCTCCTAAAGGTCTAAATGTGGTAGGCCTGTAATAGGCTCAGCTCTAACTCAGTTACTGGGTGCAATCGTATTACCTCACCTTAGTCTTTTATTTGAGTAGATGGCAAAATTGCACATTCTACGTTGCTTTCGTAATCGTAATATCAAACCGTTGTTTACCGAAACCAACGTTTACCGCAGCGGGGAATTAATCATTTTTCGAGCATATGGCATTTTGCCATTGCGCCCCCGTCGAGAATCGTCATTCCGTGATACTTCCACAGGAAACTCACACGCAATCGGGTGATAGCGATGCACTTTGCGAACGCACGGGTTCGGAGAGCATCACCGCTCGATTTTGACTACGATCGTCCTTTCCCCCCACGTCGAGTAATTTTGGAGCATTACGAAATTCCGTCAACACTCGATTTCAATTCTGGAAACGACCATTGCGATTGACGCGCAAGCCAATGCAACAACGAATTAGAAACGTACAATATCCTGCGAGAATTTATATTGAAACTTGAGAACGACGCAGTTCGTTCCTAGGCAACACGGTCATTATTTTACAGCGTGGAAATAATTTTTTGTTCCAACACTCAGAACTGATAATGATAATTTTCTCACTTTCGGTACACGCTACTTTCGACACAGATCTTTGAGGAGCTATTTCGATCGGTTTTATAGAAAATTGATGACTTCCGGTGAATCTTGGTAGGATTATTTTTTGGCATCGTAGACTACCGTGACACTTCGGTAATCAATTAACGATATATGTACGTGAAAAATATCATGTACCCCGAAAACAGTGGAGGAGCAGACAGGAAAGGAGCTTGTATATAAGCCCTTGGGTCAGGATTATTTAAAGACTCGCGTCCATTTCACATGTCTACCGAAGCCAGCTGCGTCTTCCGCTAGTTTCTCTCTATATCTACCTATTGTGTACGTTACATACATATTAAAGAAACGAATAGGCGATTCAAGATTATCATAATAAAAAAATATTCCGACTTCTTTAAGGACGGGTTCACGACTTCTCATTCTGTTCGTAAGTAGGCTGAATCAAATGACGTTTTTTGTATGAAGAATATATATAATCAATTTTACAAAACTACGTACGACCTGGTCGAATATTATAAAATATTTAATAAATAAGATTACAAATGAAGTTATGCCTCATTTTGTTCGATAGAGCGTTCCGAAGCCAGCAGAGCCAGCGCCCTCGGAAGCACCATCCAGAAAACAGAGCAAGATTACGATAATCCCTTCACAGCCAAATAGCGAGAAAACTCGAAGAAGTCAACCGCCGGCTCCTGCGAATGCAAAGATCAAAGAAAATGGACGACACGAGTCCTCGTCGAGGCCTCAGCTCGAGCGTCAAGTTCACGTCGAGAGATCGCGCTCAAGGGGCGAGAGTATACCACTCTCGAAGAGCGAAAGCACCACCGGTAAGTCAGACATCTGCCCGCGCCGATAAACCGCGTGCCAAACCTTCGAGTGACCTTATCCCTCGATTCACGTAATCCGCAAGGAGCAGAAAAGAATTTTCAACCTTCGTGCCGGTCCTTTGCCTTCAACGACCAATGGAATGGGTACATCAAGAAGGTCAGATTACTTGAAATAATTTGAAGGAACTCGAGAAACCTTCTCTAATACCTTGAACCGGGAGGGTGTCAAGTCGAACGGGGTGGCCTGGTTTTCTTTAAAGCGATGACATTAAGTGTGACCGAAACCTTTTAAAAGCTTTGTTTTTCTTCAAATGTTATCGAGCCTTCGGATGGTATTTTTGCAGATTAAAAAAAGTTACTTATTAAAGAAAATTCTTGATGAAAATTGGATTCCGCTGATTAATTGGTCAATCAATATTTATCGTCTACATCACTTATCAATACCATCTCCTCGTGTTATTCATATTGCTATTACAGTATTTCGGGTGTTAATGTTGAAAAATAAAATTCATGGAATTTAAGTAAATGTATGTATGGAGCACTTGTCGGTCACGGTGCTCTGGTCCGATATAAACTTTGTTTAAAAAAGTCTTTTTTCCCCACAGGTGCACCTACCCTTTCGAAAAGCTCTTCACGAGCAGCCATTCCACCTCCGTTACCACCGAGGCCTCCGCCGCCACCTCCGAGCAGGAATGTCCTGAAAGATATACCACCCCTAACCAATTCTCAGGAGAAAACCCTAGAAATGCTAAAATCAAGGCCAAGAAAACGTCCCGACTGGGCAAGTATGATGAAAGAAGTCGAAAGTGGAAAAGTATTAAGACACGTTAAGTGTAACGATAGAAGCGCCCCCCTGATCGAGAGAGTGAACAAAGTTGCAGCGGATGCAGCAGGTGAGGGACCCATGAATACGTCTTCTTAGAAAATCAAATATCAACGGTTGTATTTTATTCCTACAATCTATTAGATTAATGTTTTTTCTTTCTACCAGGAAAAACTCATTTTGTCTTCGAATCAGAAAAGTCAAACATGCACAACCAATTACTGAAGCAAATCCAGGAAGGGGTGAAACTAAAGAGCGTGAAAACCAATGATAGATCAAAGCCGATGCTGGAAGGATTGAGGAAATTCAGAAGACAATTAACAATAGAGGAGCAGCTACAGAAAGCTGAAGAGCAACCGGTAGATGAAGAAATACCAGATGAAATGGACGACATAGATGCGGTGCGTGATGACCTGCAAAGCACAAAACAAATGCTGGCTCTGGAATTACGAAATAAGGAAGCTCTGGAACGCGATAATAAAAGGTTACAGGTGAGTGGCTTTTTTTTTATCAATATACGCCTTCCGAATTCTGCATAAATATCGGAAGCTCACTTGAACTTGTTAAAAAATCTATGTCAATATGGAAAAGTGTGGTATAAATAATCTCCCGAACCACTCGTTGATGTTATAAATGAACCCTGTAGTATCTATTTTTTGTAGAGGGGTCATTTGCTTGTCAGATTGCTTATTTGAATACGAAAAACGCTTATTTTTTCCTCTTTTCGTCGCAGGCCAGGATTCTCAATCTGGAAGTTGAGTTAGAGCGCGAAAGGTCTCAGAAAAATGTACAGGAAGTTAAGAAACAGGATGTAAAGGTTGCCCAGTCCTTAAGAGCCGAAGCTGAGCAGGCTAGGAGGGATGCCGAGAGACTCGAAACAGACTATGCTTCTGCTGCGGACGAGAGGGATAGGGCAAAGAACGAGCTGGAGGAAATGAAGAGAATGTATGCTGCTCTAGAGAGGCGCATGAAGGCCGGTTAGTATTGATAGTATATCAGCCTTTTCAGATATATTATTATCTATCAAACTGAATGATTTAGCTGCTCAACCGTGTAGAAAGTCTGATACCGACGTCATGCTACCACCCGATACCTAGCTAGATCCGTGAAGAGCCGGTACGGGTATTATTTTTTTTACAAGTGTTTAAGAACGGTGCGACAGTTTAATTAATAGCGAATACAAGCTCAAAAGAAATTATATTGAAACTTTATTTGCTTTCCAAGAAGCATAATCGAATAGCACACAATCCAAATTTAGCTATTTATTGCCAAAGTCCCTAAACTGGATAATCTGCTTTCCGAAATTAAAAGATCTTCGCCCTCTAGCACTTTTGTCTAAGAGCACCCTTCGTATTCATAAGTAAAATATTCAATTCACTTTTCAGAGCTAATCAAAGTACCAGAACGCTTCAATGCTTCAATTACTAATTGTAATTTTCTGTTTCACGTGTCCTTGTGTGCAGTGCTGAATTCGTTTATAGAAGTAGAGCCCCTTGTAGATTTAGCAGTAGATAGCATAGATGTGGCGTGGTACGATGTTTCAGGAATGGCTTTGGCCGGATGTCCCAGTGCAAAGGACGTGGCTAGAATCGCTTCGCAAAAAAGCGTAGAAAAACCCGTCGAAATTGAAACTGAAGAAGAAGAAGAAGAGGAGAGCACGGAAGAGGAAGAAGAGGAGGATCCCAAGATCGCTGCAGAAAAGCGACTGCAAAGAGAATTGAAACTGCTGAGTTCGAAAATCAAAACTTTTGAGTAAGTATTTAAGAAACCGTGAAGACTGATTTCTGCAATGAGCGAACGGAACGGTTCAACTTTGGAAATAATTTTTATTGCTTTTTTTTGTTCACCTCTGAAGCGGTGACGGTCTACCATGTTGCATCCCATCTGAGCCTCGTGTTCGTTTGAAATTATGTTAATACGAAATTATCGAACGTGAAAGTATACGGAATCATTTCTTTTCTGTTTAAACACAATAACTATATTTAATTGTTTATTATTTATATGCTTAAATAGAGATAAAGCGGCTAACGCGCGAAAAGAAAGAATAGCCCTCAAGGAACAAATAAAACAACAACAGAAGTTGTTACAAGAAGAGAATAAGAAATTTAAACGCCTTCAAAAAGAAGTTGATAAGATGGCTAAATTAATGGCGGATACAGATGACGACGAGGAACAAGAAGAAGAAGAGGAGGAAGAGGAAGACGAAGAGACCGAATCGGAAGAAGAGTCTGAATCCGAAGAGTCGGAAGAAGAGGAGTCTGACACTGATAATGAAAATGAACCCCCAGAGAAACGTAAACAATATTTGCAGGTAATGTATTCGATACTAAGAGACAAAGTTGAGAACATTATTATCGTAACATAATGCGTTTGACTATTTTTCAGGAACGCGCGAAGAAGCATGAAAATCGATTAGCGGCATTGAAGAAAGGTAACTATCTTCTGAAGGCTCAAGTCGACCGACTGAAAGATGATTTAGTGAAACAACGAGAAGAAAGCGTTACGCTACAAGAGGACCTAGACTCTGTTTTAGCGGAACTAGGATAATAATAAAATTTTGAAACACCGTTACGTACATATAAATACCGAGTACACGGCACATATGAATACTTTCAAATGTAGCGACTTGCAGTTATCCATAAGGCACACAACATATAAACTAATGCACTCACAAACATGGCAAATTACTGTTAATACAAAATTCACTGCCAAGAAGGCTTGTAATTTTGTAATTAAGACAGAATGGAAACATATTTATATAAAGGATCCATTGTTTTTGCAAGTAAATTGTAAGATATTTTTTAATAAAGAATATTGGCTGTTGATACGCCTTACTTGTTTTCTAACTATATGAAAATACATCAATGAATTTTCCTGCTTGTAAATGCAAAATATACTTACCTAATTTGACAATTATACTATACCACCAATTGTACTATACCATTTATGGTTAATGCATTCGAGAGCGGTGACTCACTGGAGACCACATTATAGCTGTGAAACTTTTTAGGCTACTGGAGACAGCTTTATTTTAAGACATTTGTCGCGAATATGTTACATTACATATCATATTTTTACCGATTGCCTAATCCTTTTAAATCTGTCTACAGAATCTTTGTTTTATAGAAAATTCGTACTCCCACAATAATGTGAATTAACTCGTAGTTGTCCATGAGTCAACGACTGTATTCATTTAATATATTAACCCATTTGTATTATAGCTCTGAATAAGTTAACTTCATAGATTATAAAAAATAAGTGAACGTAATAGCGGATAACTACGCGCTTACTGAAAGTCATCTGTGAATTATCTCGCTTGCGGGAGCAAACGTATTAATGAATACTGCTTAGAAGTAAAAATATTTTTTATAAGATTAATTAATAACGTTTCACATGTTGCATATTAAGAATTACTGAAGTAAAATTCGGAGAACTTACATATTAGTGATGCGGCACCGCCCATGGCCCAACGCGTAATGGTTGTCGGAGAAACGTTTCAGTCAACCTGCGATATTTACTTCATTGGCAGAACTGAGAGACTCAAGAAACTAATAGGAAATTCGTAAAAACACCTTTAGTGTTAACGCTTCTATCTATTAACTTGCTGTGTAGATTTTTTATCTACTTTATTAGGTTTAAAATGGATACCGTTGCATACGACAAACTGCGTCAAACTGCGACAAACTGCGAACCGGCTGGAACCGGCACGACGTCAAACTTGAGGCGCAGTTCAAACATTTGGGTGAGTTTCCACCGTCTGTATGTATGTATGTATGCACATACATGTGTATTCAATACCGAATCGAATAAATCCAGTTTAGGTCTCTACGACGTAGTTAGTTTGGTATTAAATAAAACCAGTTGATGAAGATATAACCAAAGTCCGATTTATCAAATCCAGTATTGAATAAATACCGGATTAAACTAAAGCCCGATTCCAAACTCAAATTAACCAAAGTTGAACTGGTTTACAACAAATTGAACCAGGTGTAAACCAGTTAATCGGAGTTTTATTGCTTCACAGCAGGTTTAAACCGAGCGTAAGCATTAATCTCTGGTGTAAGCTAATTAAACGTGTCTCTTACGTTGAGAAATAGGCAGATTTGGATAATTCCTCATTTTTTGAGGTTTTTGACGTATATTACATAATAAAGTAGTTTATTGGAGAAAATCGTAGAAAACCAGTAAATTGCGTTTCCAATATGAAGAACGCCGCAGATGGGCGATATACGGCTTCTGCCGAGTTATAAACGGCTTTTAGTACACATGTAGACACGGAAATATTTTAATGATCAATGAATTAATTTGGCGCTTATATTTAAAATTGTTTAGAATTTTGCGTTTTCAATATGGCAGATTCCAGAGATGCACGATATATGTATACGCGAGGTTAACGCTTTTAACGCACATATAACACGTAAAAATTGTTAAGAAATAATTAATCTGGCGTTTGTGTTCAAATTCTTTCCATTTAACCCTATTTAATATAAAATTTCTAATTGGATTTGTTATTTTCTATTTAGAAATAGAAGGGCGTAATATACTTCGCGCTCGCACAGAAAACCACATATCTATTAAAATTCGCCTTGANTTTCTAATTGGATTTGTTATTTTCTATTTAAAAAGAGAAAGGCGTAATGTACTTTGCGTTTGCGTAAAAAACTAGGGACGTATTTTACGTTGTAATATACACGTAGAAAACCATGTATATTACATGACGTATTATACTTACCCACCCTGGAAATAGGTACTGCACATTCTGTGGGGTGAAAAAAATTAAACAAGTGAGATTATTCGTTTTTCATATTACATATGATTTATGTTTACACTTAAGTCATTAAAACGCTAATTAATGACAAGCTGCTAAGTAGGTGACAGCTAATGTTGCTGAAAATCGGACAATTTTTCTTTTCACTGTGTCGTATTTAATTAAACTCATATTAGAATACTTATGTAAATAAAGTCTTCGAGGAAACGAATATTTTCTGTTACTGAATCATTTCCATTCACAGCCCGTTTTATAAGAAGCAAAATTGCATTCTAACGGAGAGTCATAATTGTAACAACCATCACATATCGGCAGATACAAGAAACTTATATTGAAAATTCTAATATCGTTCATTCATTAATTTATAAATATAAGATTAAATCTGCAAGCAATGTTCAGAGCATTAAAGCAAGATGTTATTCCCCTTAATTAATACTAAATGTAAAATAATAAATATATTTACACAGGGTGTCCTATGGGAAGTTGCTGAAAGTAATCAGCTGTTGTTTTCGAACACATGCAGTTACTGGGCAGCTGTTTAGTTTTAGTATCTTCCTATAAGACACCTTGTATATAACTGCGCTTCATACAATAACAATATATTGTGTGTACATCGTAAAACATTGGTTTTGCAAGCTTCTCTTCTAAAGTTGATGTTTCTTAGCATTCCAATGATTTTGGCTTGTAGAACTTGCACGGCAGAATTTTCACAGTTCGCGGCACATACCGTTTGGCTGTACAAAATTATATAACAAAACTAAAGTTTGCATTATTCTATCAGTCACTTGAACGATATAAATTAGAACCAGAATCGAGGATAGGCACTACTGTAAGCACGCTTGAACCTTCTCGATCCATTCTTGCGCTGTCGTTGCATCACCCGCACAGAAATTGTACGTTCGTCTATTTGTACGCAGCTACAACAAGATACAGCAAAACAATTTACTCATAACATTTTTCAATATGCCGTGTATGACTTCTTTAGTTAAAAATAGATTACTTCTTTCTTCCTATTATTGACGTCATCAACACGTATACGAAGTTACATAAAACATACATGAAACTTATTCTCGAGAAAAATATTTCCTACCCTGAAACGAATGACATTGGCTGAGGAAGGCCAGCATACAAGGAAACTAGATAATAACGAAATATGTCAGTGCATAATGACTTGTACGCAAGAAAATGAAATATTGGAACTTGGTAATACACTAGTATTATTTTCTAAACTATAAAGACTAAAATTTACTAAATGCTAAATGATAATCTTTGTTTTAGTGGTCCTAATGAACCATTTTTCAAAAGGTGATATTTCGTTTTCTAACGTATGTTGTCAGAGATTGACCAGCTGACATATATCGTATCTAGTTTTGTCGGATCCTGATCTGCATTGACAAATGTCATTCGCTTAAGTAAATAGAAATTTCATGTAATTTAGTCACCAATGACGTTAGAATTAAAAATGGCCAACTTGTCTTTACTTGTGTCCCCAAAGCAACGACTACGAGAATACTGAATAGCAATACTGTATTTCACAGCGTATTTATCTACAACTTACGTCAAAGAACGACTTATCATCGGTCTTCTTCGGCGGCCCAGGTGTAGGTGCTGCCGGGGTGACGGATACAACTTCTGCTAAATCTAATGTGAAAAAATTGTTGTTCGTCAATCATTTTATTTGAAGAAATTACCCTTGAATTATTCAGAACTACATACCTATGTAACCTTTACAGTGAGAATCCTCCATAGCGTCATAATATCTAAGTTGATGTTTTATAGAATCTAGGACAAACCACCGTTGCTTCCATCCTTTAAGCAGGGCACCACGTTTATACAAATACCCTTCATGCGTCCTGTTTTCTGCCACATTACTTGAAAATTGTTCGTAGTATTGTTGCGAAGACGTTTGTATTGCAGAAACACCTACAAATTTGACCGTTGCTTTGTACGAGTTTTAACAGAATCAGATATAAGCGACTAAATAATATATTAAATTCGTACTGGAATTGACGCTTCCGTTATCACCGCCACTTCTTGTAAGAGTATGGGATTGTAGATTATCAGCCACTGCTTTGTACTTGGTGCAATTTTTTGGTACAGAATCAGCACATTTATCGTGACATACATGACCACAGTCTACACACCGCAATCCAGCCTTCACAGGACCCCATAGCACACCGGAACAAGCGTCACAATGCGTCGGCGTCGCTGAATCAAGTCTTTCGAATCTAGGATCATTATTATGTTTAATACTTATATTTGGGCTGGCTACAAAGTCCTGCGACGCTATATATTTAACACCGTGTCATTAGCGTCGCAAGACCTTTTAGTCAATCCAACATCACTATTTATAATTACATGGTAATCTATTTTTATCAATAGTAGTACCTATGAGGGTGAGCGTACGCAGAGCTTTCGTTTCCAGGTGTATTTCCCCCAGCAAGTTTTCCTCTCAACAGTAATTCGAGGGTAGAACGTTTATGGATTAGTCTTCCATGATACCTAACCAGAGCCGTGCTGAATGATGAATGTCTCTAAAAATTATTAAAATATGTAAAGTTGATCTTTGGAAGTAAAATCACGTTAATGTGATTTTTACTCTGATACATTTTTAGATAGAATAATTTCATCATTATATCATGTTAATATAGATAATACTTACGGCAAGAGAATCGGTATTGGGTAGTTCGAGTTTGTCCCATAACACTTTCCATTTTTGCGGTAAATGACCTAATTCCGTTTCCAATTTATGAATGTCTTCCAGCAGATGCGAAAATTGATCCGGAATCCTTGCACTTACTCCATCATAACTGTTAAGGCATAATTTCAAGGGTTTAAATTATTAACAATAATTCAGGATTGCTAACTACAGATTTATTTATGTTTACACAGCCATAAACTTACCCCTGTGTGACGACTTTCCTGTTGCTCTTGACAATGCCATCTGCAGCTTCAGCTTCTTCCTCTTGTTGAAAATCTTGTTGCAATATTTCCAAATCGAAAGCCGGTCCGTGGGCAAGCTCTTCTTCTAAGTAATATTGCCAAATATCCAGACTAGGCAGATGAGAAACGGGTCGAAGTACCGGATGTTCCGTATTAGGGGTATATAAGAAGTTGTAAAATAGAGGACATCTGGTATGTTGTTTTTCTATATAATCGAAAATGCTCTGTCCCAAGTTTGCACCCATAGTTGTTCCTGCTAATCGACCACCAGGATATACGGTCTCATCGTCACTGCCCGTATCCACCCCCTTGTGATGGCTCGTTAAAGAACCTCTTTTGTCTTCGACAGCCGTGATTCCACATTCGACCCTATCGAATTCACAATCGAGAAGAAATGTACGGAAGCGGCAAGATACCGAATGATAAGCCAAAAATTTGAGGTAATAATCATTAAATTCAAATGCCAGAGGAAACTGTCTTTGAATTTGGTGAATTATATCGAGAAATTGAAGAAAAGTGGGCGTGAAGTTAGTTGTTTGAGAATTGGCAGCTAGGTTGCTTCGGTGACCAAATCGGTAACCGAATCCAAGCCATTCTTTCTCAATGAGTGTCCTGAAACCTTCGATCGTCCTATAATGTGGATCTAGGCATGCTTGAGCCACGGAACATACTATTGCTGTAGTATCCCACCCATCCTCTAGCGACACCGTCACCGAAGAGCCTTGTACGTCCATCAGATCTATCACGGCTCCGGCTAATTGCATTAAATTTTGCAACTGTTGTAGCCATTCGGAACTCTCTATTAACCTAAGGAAAACGGTATCTGGTTAAACATTTCAAATTTAGAATATGTAATAGCCTGATAAACATCGATGCTTAACAAACGGCGAAATACTCCAAAATTATGTAAAGTTATTTCAGGGTTGTAAACAGATCAGATAAATCACATTGGGCAAGTTAAACCTTGTGAAACACTTCCTACGATAAAGTTGTAGTCGTGTACTTGATTTAAGATGAGGAACAATACGAACGTTTTCTCGTCTTGTTAAAACCGCAGAGATACTTCAAGAGTAAGTAGTGCAAAATTATTAATTTCTTGATGCATGAGAATTTACGCACTTGTAAAAGCTTTGATCTGGTTCAAGATTCGCTGAACTGGGTACACAAGCTCTCATTAATTTTTTAAAAGCCGCTTTTGTGTGCCTTACATCGTAATATTCAACTGGTATGAAATCGGTTTTCGGCGTGGATTCCGATTTAACTCCCTAGAACATACAATCAAGAAATGTATAATCGATTATTACTATGGCAATTATAATGTTGCTTCAAAAATTGTAGAGTTATATCATGATTGCAACTTATTGATTCCATAGATGAGAAAATATTAAATAAAATTACCTTCATGTGGGCCTTCTCACCCAGTATATACAATGCTGCCCTTTGAAATGTATGAACGCATTCCGTACCGCTATCCGAATCAGCAGAATGCCTTACCGTTCCACGTTGATTGACCGTCATTAATGATGCTTGAGAATTATGTCTTTTATCTTTGAGCGATCCCCAGCGACCAAAGTTTTTATGACCTTTACCACCTGATGATCTTTAACACATTTATAGGTAGGTTATGTATCAGTAAGTAATTGCATTTACAAGGATTCTTCTTTTAATTTCGTATAAAGTCCCTTTTACTGTGATTTAGTGTCCTTAAAAGGTATACTATTACAGGGCCTTACTAATTTATGTATTCTATAATAAAAATGATCACCACTAGGATGGTCGGTCAAGAATGTTAGTCTACAAAATTCTAACGGAGTTATAGAACTTTATGCAAAAAATCAACCACATACCCGAGAGTACCGAGAGCTTTGTTAAAAGGATTTCTTCGTGAGTGTTCGGGAGTAGCATTTTTATCTTCTGCAGCAAGAAGTAAAGAGTCTATGCTGAGCGAACTGTCAGACATACCCCACGCCGAACCCTGACGCAATACAGAAACCGGAGTTGCAGCTACAAGCGCCATTATGTACTTTTCCTGTTCTAATGAAGATGTACTTTCAGATGATGTGGCTGAAAGGAATAATTAATAAGTTTCTTCTATTTCTCTTCGAACATAAAAATGAAGCGAACTGTTTAAAGTATGTACTTTTAAGATTTCCAGTAGAAGAGGGATGGGCTTTAAGCATTCCCATGACACTTTTGCCGTGATAACCAGCTCCCCGTAGTAAGAGAGCTTTTGTTTTTGGATGCCTCCAAGTAACAACTGGTACCCTGTTATGTCTGTATAGTCTTGAAAATCTACGAATGCTTTCATCTGATATAGAGCTAGGAACTATGAGAAGTGCAGGATAGGTTCTGCACATCATATACGCACAGTTAACTGATGTAAGACGAAATGGTTCACTTCGACGATTATTGTGTGGGCTACTTGGACATAAACCCAGTCGATACCAGTCCCTGACGTAACTGCGTTCCGACAAACGTTCTAAGGTCTTTGCATCAGTCGGTGGCTGTGTTACAATTCCAGGGATCTCAAATTCATCAACTGTAATTCAGTACATGTATGTGAATTATTGAACTAAAAATAAGATACATTATAGTGTAAAACAAGTCAACCATGACACTTACCACTGAGATCATCGTCATGGCTTAAGTCGTTATTATCCGTTACTGGTAAACTCATCCTGCCAGGTGAGGTCATGTATTTATTGCTGCTTGTAAGATTCATATTTGGCAAGACGTATTTTTGCCTCTTTGAGGACTGTTTCGGTTTAAAACCAGCTTTTCGAGCTGTTTTTAGAAGAGTTTTCTTTGCAAAACCTCTAGAAATGAAATCAAATTTTAGTGGCAATTAATATCAATGTAACATTTGACATGAGTTATTTTCGGAAGCTGTAAATTAATAATTACTTGAGTGTAGCATTTTTTTCTTTCCCTTTCTGATGAGCGGTGGGAGTCACCAAGACTTGACCATTGAATGCGAAGTGGTGGAATATATGCGGAGGATAACGTTCTTTGTGAACTAATTTCCTCAGTGTCTCTATATTTTCAGGTGTAACTTCTTCATCAAATGCAAGTTTTATAAGTTGGAAGGTAGCGGAACGAAGCTGAAGACCTTCCTGTAGGCACTGATCCAGATGTGCCAAATGTTGTACAGCTACACGCTTTTCTTTAGTAAGGGACGTTACTGGAAAAGCTCGAACGACCAACTGCTCGCATGCTAACAATGTTAAATGAAATAATGTGAATAATTGACATAACGAATAATATAATCTATATAAAATAATGCTATACTCAATGTTATGTACAGAACACAGCACCTATATTTTTTATTATTTATTAACCATGTGTTCCCCGTGCTTAACAATTAAAAAAAAATTGCTAACGGACAAAAATGTACTCAAGAAGCTGTGTTACATAAGAAAAGCACATGTAGTACAACACAGTGCTTGTCTCATATAGTCACGTAATATCTAAATTAATGAATTTACCAAACGGGTCACAAGGTATTCCTTTAAATACGATCCTGTAATTCGTCAAGAAAATGGCTCCTTCAGCGGGTAACAGAGGTGGTATTTTTGGGAGACCTGCAGAACTTTCCTCTCTTCCATCTGGTAGAAGATAAGCGCGTAGGCCGTCCATTATTACGTCCTCTCCAGGTAACGTATTTGGCGTCAAAATCTTTGGCTACATCGAGAAAGAAACATTTATCATTAACTACACATCGCTGCAACTTTTACGATCAGTTACCTTTTGTATAGGAGGTAATCTCTTGCTCTCTCTATGTACCGCTTCTAAGGTTTCCACGTGCATATGAACGACTCCAGGAACCATCTGATGAAGACACCTAACGTGTTCCGTACTTACACCTCCTTCTGTACAAACACGGTCTACAAATCGGGAAACCATTCGTATTACGGCTGCACCAGTTTCACCAGGATCCGTTTCTTCAAAGCCCGATTCCGCATCGCCACTGTCACTTGCTACACTGTTAAGAAGAAAAAATGCATTGCTTCTTGCCATTATATATAAATAGAAAATACATTCTTCCTGATTTAAGGTAAAGTAAAAACTTTCCAAAATTTTAACAGGCGTAGATGAAAAAGATTTTTCTGCCTACTTTACTGTTTGTATTTATATTAATAGTTGTGTCGCATTACATTAAGTACTGTACTAAACGGCATATTATATATGTCGTTTCCATACACAAAAAAAAAATTTCTTTGATTCAAAGAAACTGATTTTTTTTAGTGATGCTTATTTGGATCATAAAAGTAATAAGGGTTTAAGTCCTGATGGCATTCCCTCAGAGGCTATCAGGGTCATCATCCTAACAGAACCACAACGTTTTGCGACCATGTATCATGACTTTTTAGTATTGGGTAAGATCCCCATTGGATATAAGAAGTAAGAAAATGTATGATCACAATCATTGAATGTAACAGCGAAATTGTTACCTGTTGGTAATACTGTTGCTAGCTCGTTCGTCGTCATATACGTTGTCTTGGCGGTGAATTTTAGCCCCAATATCCAGAGGAACTAAAAGATAGACCATCCTGTTTGCGTAATGAATAGCTTGACTATACATGGTGCTCTCTTCGCTGCTGATAAGTTCTCGTTGTTTCTCTGGGTCAATTACTGGCCAGATTCTCATTTGCTCAGCAGCAATTTCCAAAGCAGAAGGTTCTTGCGTTCGATAAACTGAACATCGATCTTTGAACGGGAGGTCTTTACTCTCTCGTGGACTGATAGGAATGAGTACATTATCATTCGCTAATTTAGACTGTGAATTCTCTCCGGGTAGATACAGACGCTTAATGTCTTTTTGAACATCTAAATAAAACGCATCTTCCCAAAATTGTTGATTCTGCCACACAGCATGCTCTTGTATGCAGGTGTAGGCAAATTGAATAACCCCGGTGCAAAGTTTTCTGCAGAAAGCTGTTGCGAGTGGCAGCAAAGCTGCAGCAACGCCGTGCTCATCCATCGATGAATCATCTTGCAGAGCACAGTTCATCAGCCTCACTACGAGATCAAATTGCTGATGTTCAAGCATAGCTTTATTACCGACGACGTGTTGCGACAATTCCATGCATAGGGCTAGGCGCGCAGTTTTATTCTTCAATGCACGGAGCACCGCCGGAAAAGTTTTTCTTGCATCCGAAATTTTGTTCTCAAATATGCAGTTTATACAATTACGTAAAACCTCTAATCTACGAGCAGAATTGCTGACTAAATGTCTCGTGTCATGGACTATGGAAATGTGCGGTCCCATCGGAACTATTCGCGGTTGAACGGGCCTTAATGATGACAATCTAAGAAACAAATTAACGATTAAAGAATATCTGTTTTATCACATAACACATCACAAGTTCCTTTACTTATTATAACATGGTGACGAAAGACACTTACCTGACTTTCAGATTATTTTTGGCAAGACCTTCGTCAATTATAGCTTGTACTTGTTCAGAATTGATACGTGGAAGAAGGGGTTGATGTATTCGAGCGAAAGCTCCTTCGGGTGGTTTCAAGATCTTCTGCACATATGGTTGAGGATTTGGATTTTCATTCGTATACAGCTGCTGGGCTAATTCTTGAATGTGCGTCAAAACAAGTCCTGAAAGGATACGCAGTGAGTAACATTAAGTTGACGTACAATATTTGGTGACACTGTTATAGACACTTGCCAGGTTCTTGTATTTCTTGTTTCAACTGATCACTCAGGTTGCTGTACAATTCGTCCCACACATCACAAGGTCGCCAGGGGGGACCTCTCTCCGCGATGAATGATGTGAAAAACATACAATCCAGTACTCGCGTAGTGAAATCGCAATCTGTCAAACCTCTTTCACCCAAAAACGCTGCCTACAGATATAAACTCGTCATTAAATGTATAATTTCTATACTGCATTTCGTGTTATCACTGAATCATTTTGAAAAGTAGTTACCTTGTGAAAAGTGATAACTGGTTTTGGATGAATTCGGATCAGGGTAAGACAACTACGATAACCCTGGAGCAATTGCGCAAATGTACGCATAAAAACTGCTCTAAGTTCTTTATCCAACATAGGAGGATGTGGAGCTCTTGTGGTTAATGGCGGAAACGCATAATCTGCACAATTCAACTCTGGTTGTAAGACGAGGGAAAGAGCGTCTTGTGTTTGAGAAAGAAGTGGTTCAGGAAGCAAAGATAGAGAGACACCATCCGGCACCATTATTGAGCCACCGTCTAAATCAGCTACTATCACATCCATCTGCAGTGAAATAAACCACAAAAAACTTGTGTATTAATTTATCGGTTATTTCAAATTGTCAGGTTACACTTAGAATACAATAATTTATTATTATTATGCAATACAGGAGCAGAAACAAGCTGAACAACCATTATCAAATATTAAGACATCAGAGTTTGGAATAACCAAACGAGTATGATAAATTTTAATCGGGTTTATCCAACCGAAAGTAAATAAAATTAGTAAAAGGCTTACCAATTCTGCAACTTCGTGCTTTAAAGAACTATGTACCCCCATAATAAACGGTGTAGGCGTACTCAGTACTTCGACCAGAGCCGCGGGTAAAAGTGGAATGTAAACGTGCGTGTATCTAAAAGGATACATCAGTGCGGTAAGAGCTCGACAACCCTCTGTTAAGCGAGAGTAACTGGCCGAATGGAAGAGTATTTTGTGTTCCGTCATCACCGTACAGAATAATACCAATACATTTCGAATACCTGGAAAAGTTAAATTAAAAAAGTTATAAAATTATAATTACATCAGTTAGAAGTGATTACAGTTATTCAACAAAATATTATGGTAAATGCAATCAAAGATATCGATTATAACTGATATACGTATTTAAGACTGGGGCCATATGAGCGGCAAAACCGACGAGCGTTACGCTGTAGTATAACGAAAGCGACGCAGATCTCTCGGTGATAATCGCAATTAGTAATAATATACTCTTACGACGGTAGTTAATTTTAACGCCTGTGTGGCTCCAACCTGCCTGTCCATGAAAAACTCATTTTCCTTACCCAGTTGTTGAAACAGTAGACTTACGCTCGTATGCGTAATAGGAAGCGAGGGACTGATTGGCGGCTGCAACGCCTGACGATCACCAGCCCCGATGCTAAATCGGACCTGTGGCCCACCAGCTGGTGGTACTTGTATACAACCCAAGATGTTTCCTACTAATGTTTCCAGAGGTATACCAAGATTTTCTACGTACACCGTATAAATAATTCCTAGGCAGTTCTGAAATTATTACGATTTATGTAAGATCACAAAACATATACAATTTTTGTCGCCTTAAGGTGATATGGAAGAGTCAGCCTATATATGTGAGGTCAGATCGTTCGTATCAGTATTCTCCGAATTCGGAATACCGATTCGCTTCAAATGATACCACTACAATATTACTTGTGATTCAAACAGGTAATATGAGAGTTTTACATTATGCTACATACCCGAAAAGTTTCAATGTAATCCAGCCTGGAGACCAGCACCAGACATTTTGGTGCATACATAATGCTATGATGTGTAATTGTAGGAATTGTTCTGACCAGAGTACGGCTATCGCCATCTACAGGATCTTCTTCTTCATCTACAGGTTTGCTAGGTGTAATAGAAATAGTTTCATTGAAGCACATACATGCACAGTAGTGACGATTAGCATCAATATCAGTCAAAATAGAGACATAAAATCGTGGTTCCTGACGTTCTGTAGATAATGCCCATCCTTGAGGTTGACAAAACTGCAAGTAGAATTGAAATTATTACTTTCTTAATATGTCTCTAAAACCACATTATCGTAATTTAAAATGGCTTATATTACTAAAAAATCATAAGAGTTACAAGATTAATCTATACGGTCAATGCTTATTTCGTCAATACCCATTCCATTCCATCAATGAATGGTGTGTCAGGCCAGTCCTGATCAGGAAACCTTTGTAGAATAATGCCTCTACTGGTTCCACCTCCTATAAGAAAAATGTCATATAATAATGTATATTTATTATTAATAGAGAATAATTAAATGTAAATATAAAATATACGAGACAAGAATTGCAATACAATAACACGTGAAGGGTTGTAAATAAGAATAAGCCTTGTTTCACACGTATCATTCAACGATGTTCCATGCCGGATACTTAGTTGTTGTGTAACCCTCACACCTTTTCGAATTTTCCCTATTCGCCTTTCCTCGCCCTTTCTCGTCCTCTCTTACCCTTCCTGGTCCCCTCTTGCCCTTCCTTGCCTTTTTTCACCCTTCCTTACCCTTTCTCGTCCTTTTTTGCCATTTCTCGCCCTACTTTGCCTTTTTTCACTCTCCTTCACCCCCTCTCGCCACCCCAAAATTATTATCAATAATTTTTACCTTGAAGATGACATTTGTGTCAATTTTTACTACCATATTCTTGATCAGTGGGTTAAAATTTATAGATATAAAAAATTGTAAATCAATCTAAGGCATGTGCTTTTTGAAACATTGCCCTACGTTATTACATGTAAAATATAAAATTTATAGCAATAACCTATGAAAATAACATTACTTTGAACTTACTCTCTTTCTCGTGATCGTAGCCGACGACTACGAAGTAGTCGGCTAAGCGAGACATTTCGGTGTATGCGTGGGGCTGAGTGGGGGTGGTAATGCTCAACATCCCACGTCAAATTTTGCGCTGATGATTTCATCTAATGTGGTCTATCAAGTAATGTTTGCCTCAGCTGGTGCTTGTTTACCTACTGTCTAAGCTACCAGTAAGCCTTAATTGTCTGGATAGTTAGACAGACATTTTTTCTGACCTCAACGTTCCCATCGTTTTAAATCGTAAACTTCCGTATTGGTTTCACTTTTCAGACGTTATATCCTTTGTAACTCCACTAATAATGTTTCTAATAAACGAAAAACCAGAAATCGTTCAACTTGACGGAAAGGCTTCCAATCAAATGACGGAACTAAGACACAACATAAAAACACCGACCGTCAATAAAAACTAATTACAGTGTACTGATTTAATATTTCCATGTGATTCACTAGTTGTTAAATAATTAGAACATTTCAAATTGCAATAATATGCCACACCCCGAACCTTAAATCCATAACCTTCTAAACTAAAGCGCCACATTGGTTTTCAGTTAGAGAATCTTACTATAAATGATGGATATTGAGAAAGTAAAAAAGTGTATGCATACGTGCCTTGAATTGTGGCGTCATCTAATGGTACACTAGCGAACATGAATGGTTCCCTGCGGACATGCTCCCGTTTCTGACTGCACGGCGTATTAGCGGCTGGAGCAGTGCAAATTTTGAATCGTCCTGAGTGACAAAATAGATCATCCAAATAAAAAAGATATAAAATATATAAAACCTCATCAGTTCTGACCGAAATGTGTAGTAAACTGGAACGCTCGCCACGCTTAAGAATATACGGCGAGCTTACTCCAGAGAGAGATACATACATTTGGATGTCTCTGCATCAGGAGGCCTATTCTCGAGTAAGTAACTATTTGTCCCCAGTAAGAGATTGAGTAAGTAACTATTTGTCCCCATTTCTATTCACTTTTGCTACAAAGTTCGGAACATTCTGTTAGATGGTAGTAGCAATACCCGATACGGAAATAAACAATGAGAGTCACCATCTATGTTCATCTGTATAGGAGTATTCAAAGAGGATCCGTCTTTTCCGGTGCTTTACGTCGTGAAGAAGCACGTGGCTTGACGTATTATTATCGGTTTACATTGATATAAGAAAAGCATCATGTAAGTATAAGTATCAAATAATTAATTTTACTTTTCTCAATCTAATCATTACTAAAATATCCAATATACTTAATATAGAAGTACGCATATAATGAACATTGCAAGTGCATCTACAGACGTGTCAACAAGATGTATAACATTTTTATCTTGAATTATCGTGAAATTTGATCAATATCGTCTTGTTAATATCTATAAAATTGCTATTAAACGCTAAAACTAGCATGTAAATTTCTTATAATTGATCATGATATTAGTTACTACTCCATGACTTATTCGGTCTGACGATAACAATGGAAAAATATTCTTATATTTCTATTTTTGGTGGTTATATCGTATCTATTCACATGTTCTAATATTTTCAGAATGCCGTTGGCAAAAGACCTTCTTCATCCAACACCAGCTGAGGAGAAAAGGAAGCATAAGCTTAAAAGATTGGTTCAAAAACCGAATAGTTATTTCATGGATGTTAAATGCCCTGGTTGTTATGCTATCAAGACCATTTTCTCACATGCACAACAGGCAGTAGAATGCGATGGTTGTCACATGATATTGTGTACATCAACCGGCGGTAAAGCACGGCTTACCGAAGGTTGCTCGTTCAGGAGGAAGGTTCAATGCTAATAATATACAACATATTTCTCTTTTCATTCGGTAAATAAATACTTAAAAAACGCAAATGAAGTAACATACGAAACGTTATTACCTCCTATCCCGTTCCTTTCAAATATAGAACAATTTCTATATGTATGAATTTTATTTCTGTATCGGTTGGCTTCACATTACACTAGTACATTTATAAATACACATGTATGTAATTCAAAATGTTCACTTTAGAAACAGCGGGTGATTATATATGCATGTTGTATTCTTTTACGTAACAAGTATATTTGGGGTTCTGTGATAAATGAATCCATTTTGTTTCATAAATTCATTGTAGAAAGTATTTAAAATAAAGTCTTCTTCTAATTACAAAAACTCAAGTTAATATTCATAATTAACAGTTGAAGATATATAATTAGAATTTGTAAGCAATAGTCGTAACTTTAAATATGTGAATACTCATAAAAGCAAATCTTTCATTACTATTTACTTCAGCAAATTCGAACTCTAAAAATCGTGATATATTAAACAAGTTTCAAACACTTTTATTTATTGACTATTGCTTAATTTTTCTTTCAAGTACTTTTTCCAATGTTTATTCTTATGTTTTGAGATTCATTTTCTATTTAGGGATATTGTGTTATTTAAGTTAATTTTTACAGCAATTTTTAATCCAACTCAACATTCTCACTGAATATTAGATAAATCTGAATGTCTCAATGCTTGATTAAAAATTCAGAAAATTTCTAAGTACAGAATTGTGAAAGTTCTGGAAGTTTAGGAGTGTAGAATTGCATTGTATGCTTGAAAAACACCAGGTGCTACTTCCACGGAACGTGACTTCAGTGAGAGCTGTAAAAAAAAAATTATTTATTACAATTAAAGCCCATTTCATTAATTTTCTGTACCAATATGAGTCATACCGTGACATCCGGATTTCCAGGCTGAATTTTCAGTTCATTGAGTACCCAAACATTATTTGTTAATTTTAATGATTGATAAAGCATGTCTTGCCCTTCAACATTTCTCTTAGCAATTGTAAAGACATTGTTTTGCTGCATTTTTTGTACCACTTGATCAACGGTGAGCATCACACCATTCAACGTGTATTGCACCTAATCAAAAGATTAGTGTAAAGTACTAAAATAATGCAGAGTTCGTAAACTTCTTTAGAATGTAAGCTCGAATAAATATTATCAACACAAATTTTTCAAGATTTTCTAATTGTAAATAATACGACCTTTATTTGGAATCATATTACCGGGCTTACATTTTTTATTGTTAAGTAAAATATAATTAACATGAGCAATTATGCAAAACAAAATTCCATGAAAATAGTTAACATTACCTCGTTTTGAGCTGGTATATCTTTCCAAGTAGATAAGAAGACTCTTTTATCGAGCTGTCCATCTTCAGTGAAGTACACATTCATAGGCACTAGACATGCGAAATAAAATACATCGATATTATTTTTAATTGCTACTTGAAGATTGTTTAATGGCTCCATTCGTTGAACTGCTCCGGCCGTTGATAAAACAACGTTTGTTTCCACACTGGCGCCTGGACCCAAAGGTCCAGCAACCTGAAGCGATGCGGCTGGCGTCAGTCCGAAACTATTTTTGTTAAGCTGTATTGCGAATCCACCCATAGCTTGCATAGCTTTATTCGTGAACGTCATGTCCATACTGATTTGCCCATTTCTGAAAGTGTATATAAGACCACAAGTCATTCAATTCTATTTAGATAAAATAATCAGTTAACTTACTTCCTTGAGAAGGTTCCCCAAATATCGAACCCTTTACCCTTTTCAGCGGGTAACCAATTTACTTTTGGTGGTATGTATGACGAAGGACCTTGATTAAATCCAAATATGTCTCCAAGAAGACCAGTCGTGCTTTGAGAAATTGCGGATGATTCGGCATTGGTATCGGTGCTGGCCAAGATTCCTTCCAGTCCACCTCCTAATAAATCTACCCCTAATCTTTGCTGAGCGCTGGGTGCTGCTGGCATTACTGGGCCACCTATGAGGAATAAATAATTTCGTATGTGTACGTTAAACAAAAATCACGTTATTCCTATCTTAAACTACATGTATTTCCACGTTTTAATACCCTTATGCTAATTGAAACTATAATACTTTCATAAAACAGTATTGGAAATAATCTGACAATAAAATAAAATAACAACGTATATGTTAGTTCTAATGCTGCTTTAACGTTCCACCGAAATTGTATTTATTTTTTGCAAAATAATAATATTGTATTCACCGATATCCATACTGAGAAGATCGCCTATCAACGAATCTTGAGCAGGAATAACTTGAGCCGGAGGTTGAGTGACTCTTTGAATGGCGTCTTCATTCGAATTGGTTCTAGCAGGTAATGATTTCCTAGCTCCTGCTGCTCTACCTTCTACAAATGCTGTAGGAGGCTTATGATATACCGACGCCAGGCTGGAAATATGGCAAATGAGTTCGTCCAGTAGAGTTGGTTCTAGAAGATCCGTTTCTTCCGAGATAAGGGGTTTCTCTGCAAGAACAACTTCTTTCGCTGCAGCTGGATCAGTACTAAGTAATCTCCAGTAAATAAAACCTCGATCCCTTAAGTCTGGATTATCAGAATCTTGAGTCGCCAAGCTGAGAACTTGCTGAACCAATTCCTGGGTATCGGTTGGCCGTTTTAAGAACAGTTTAACAATAGCGGTAAGTAATTGTAATTGCACTTGAGTGTTTTCATCGTGGAAACCTTCCAGAAAGCTTTCTAGCAGTTCATCTGCGTTATCAATACGTTCTGCGTATTCTCCAATTATCCAAATCATAGACGCTCTCGCTTCGGGCTCATCCAACGTATCCAAATTTTCACAGAGAGTCGAAATTATACTCTCATATTTGTTAGGGTATTTACGGAAAATGTCTTTGATTACAACAATCGCTTCTTGAACTACATAATTTACCTGTATCAAAAACCTTTCATCATTTACGAAATTAAAAATATTACATTTTGATCCTACCAAAGTAAAGCTATCGTCTAGCTTATTTAATTTGTTACGTATAATAACAAATTTACCATGGAATCTCATACTTTCAATTCTTCATCATTGCCTATGCGATAAACTTTCTCCATAATATTTCTTTGTAGTTAGAACAGAGGCAGAAAAGTATTCTTTAAAACAGACCGACATATTTGGTATAACAAAAATACAGAAAATGAAACTTAAATTTATAAAACGTACCTTCGTTTGAATTAAATCGAGTAATGTTGAAACACACATTTCTGCAGAAGGTTCAACTTTAATTGCACAACGGCCAATAGCTCGAACGGCCTTTCGTACAAAATCAACGTCCACTTCTGTAGCATATTCTTTTAACTCTGAAAGAACTTGTGCGATATTTGCTTGCGAAGCCAGTCTGATCATAATATCCAGCTTCTCGAGTTTAACATATATAGGATCATTATATTTAACGAAAAAGACTTTCATCTCGTGTTTCAAAATATCTGGCCGTTTCTGTACAATTAAATTGATATTTCTAAGTGCAACATATTGTACTTCTGGTTCGGAGCTTAACAATGTCACCAATGGAGGTGCAAGTTTCTTCGTTAAAGTTCCAACGAAATCTGATTCGGATTGTAGCATTTCCATAAGTTTCATCAGAACCTGATTTTAAAAAAGTGATTATTTACTTCTGGTATCAAAAATGTTCTGAGATTTAGGGAAACGATAACGTGCAAAGCGATTGATCATTTTCATGAGAAGAGTAATACGCAACCTTAACAGCTGAAAGAACCACTGCTGCATTAGCATGAGCCAGTCTTGGAGTAATTCTTTCGCATATGCTCTGAGCCTCGCGATCATCTTTGGGGGAATAATTTGCCAAGGAATCCAAAATGAACACTTGACCCCATTCGGTACATTCGTTCAGGGCTGTTAGTAACTTATTAATGGTTTGAGCATTCATTTCAACTAATGGCTGACCACTGGCGCTTGCTTCGTTGATTTCGGATAACGCTGCTACTGCATTAGCAACGACCTGGTCGATGGATTAAAATATAGAAGAGAATCTGCATTACAACCAACCTATTGTATAATAAATATTTCTGCAGAATCTTGTCCTTATAGCATACCATTGGATTACTGTCCGACAGGAGATCTTTTAACTGATCTAAAAAGCCTTGATCTTCTACTAAAACAGCATTGATGTCGTACAGTTTAGCAACGCAGACTGCCGCCGTTTTCCTGACGTAGGGATCTTCATCCTTCAAGCATTTTCGCAATGGCTCGCATAGATACTCGGTGATTTTGTCAACTCTGATACAACCCATTGTACGAACAGCCAGCGCTCTGATCAGGGGATTGGGATCTTCACAATCCTGCACAAAAATCGGGCAAGCCAGGGATTCAAGTCTAGTCACAGCAGTGGCTATCTAAATCTCACTCAACGAGTTTTAACGGAATAGATAATGGTATTAGGTACCTTTAATATCGGAGATGTCGCTAGATCCTTTTGCGTGTCAGAACGAAAAAGGTCAAATTGGTCACCGTCGCCAGTTTTATTATTCACTAATTTACAACTATCAAAAAATTTAACTCAGTACTAGCTTGAATTGATCATTTTTTTAAAGAGCACGTGCCACAACCTATCCCTCTTTTTGTCATTCATTAACAATATAAATGCTTTTTAAGCATTATTATTGATTTCAAGTATTCACAGACTATATAATACTGGTTTCATACAAAGAGTGGTGAAAAAACATATATATAGGTCGTGACAGTATCGTATCATTGAAAATTAAAATTAGGTTATCATTCGTAGGTTTTTCTGTATACTACGGATTGATTTCAAAGTACGCTTATGTAATATTAAGCTTAATATTTATAATCTTGATCAATTCATTTTGAACCTGACATTATACCAGGTATGAAGATATCGAGTACATACATGGACAGGATAGATGAAAGGAAAAGGAAAAGCAATGAAATGTCCCCATATTTATGTAGAAATTCATTAATTTGAAGATAAAGAGATATAGATAAAAAGGATCTGAATGCATTATGAGATTAAGTCAACAGGAATGCTCCTAAATTCAGCAAAGAAAATTAATTGAATATTATTTACAGTGGTCATTTAGCAAATATTGGTAAAAACTGCAATAACATTCCTCATAATTGTTTAATTTGCCAAAGCATGGTGCATACCAAAATTATTCCATTGCTTAAAATTCTAGGAAATAAATGTCTATAATACTTTAACGTGATATGAAAGGCACTGAGAAATTTAATCGATGTCGATAAATTAAAATTCATTTATACCCTTTTTGGCGATAACATCATTTTGAATACTTAAGTGGTAACATAAGCTGGTGCGTTCGTAACCGCGTACAGACAGTAGCGGACAAAATGTTGGACGTATAGATGTATACGCCTTTGCGGTTAACGGGTTAAATAATGGACTTTTAATCCATTCATTGTTTAGGAGAAAAATATAAATGCATTACCCATTAACGAAATAATGAATGATACATTTTTTTTTTACATTAAGATTTTTACAACCCTATCATACGAGGTACAGCAAAATGGGAAATTTGCATGTGCACCGGCAAAACCGGAGCCGACGCCGTGTCCTGGTACTGGCACCGGGCATGTTAATTTTTACACGCACCGGCAAAATCGGAGTCGGCGCCGACTGTGATGAACGAGTAAGTATCCGAGAAAGGAATGAACAGCTCACCGACATCGGCGTGTGCAAGTTCAAATAAGATTACATTAGAATCGGTATGTCGGTCGCTGTACCGGCATCTGGCTTGCCGAGTTCAATGCCAGCGCCTAAACGGCCGGACCGGCAACTAAACTGGACCGGAGACTGCCGGATTACGCGTGCAAACGGCCTGACCTCCATTTTTAAAACGAAATCTTATAAAGTGTAACAAATGAAAATGTGAACGATAAAATCAGCTGAACATCTTGAAAGCTGTGGCCTACCGTTTTCAATATTACAAAAATACCATCGTAAGTACGATTACCTGCTTATTTTCAGTGAATTAAAGCACTTTACTGCATGCAACAACACAGCAATGAGATGAGTGAAAAAGTACCTTTACTTTTTGCATATTTTCCGAAAGTGCCATACATACGGCTATACACCCAGATAGTAAATAGTGTCACATATGTGTCAATAACATTATTACTGAATACTTTTAATCCTTTGCAATTGTAAGATGAATTACACCCGACAATAAGTACATATCCAGATACGTTACAACCGTAAAGGTTACAATTTACATGTTCATTCATAATAAACTTTTACAAAGTCATATATTTTAGTGGAAGCACTTGTAAAACAATTTTGTATACTAGGGGGGGGGGCCTAAAAATAATTCGAATTAGAACATAACACGCGCTATGTTTTAATTCTGGTCATTTTTGCATCTCCCCTTGCATACATTTTTTATTGGGAAACTTTAAATGTATCCTGAAGGTTTTCAATACCTAATATCAGAACATTGAATACAATTTATTCAATTACTATCGTTAACCACTGCCCTATGAAAGATGATAATGTTTTAGACGTGCAGTTAATGTAAATTATGCAATAAAACACGAAACTGGAATTTCAACTAATTTTACAGATAAATCAAACATTTTCTATCACTTTTTGAAACAAAAACTGGCATGCTTTCTTTTCATGTTACCATGACCCAAATAAAACTTTCCTCACCAAAGCAAATATTGACAGTGATAATTCGTTTCAATGAATTATACTGCTTTTTCATGCGGGTGAACGAAGGACCTCGTTTGTTCTTTATAAAGAAAGTATCATAGCATGTACTTTACCTTATGCCAAGTATATACACAGCTTGGTACACAGAATACAATATCGTAAATATGTTACCTCTGAAAACACTGTAAATCTGGTTGACTCTGTGTATCTTTTGAACGTACTTCCATGCTCAATTTAGAAATGGTAACATTTTCGTAACAACAAAGAAATTGTACTGCTTGTGAAATTAGTAGTATTTATATTATATAATTATGTAAGCTTATTAATATCATGTAGATCCTGAAGTTCGGAGTTATATGAGAAAATACAATATATTAAGGACTGAAATATTAGTATTTAAAAATCAAGACTTAACGGTTCTAATTTAAAAGTAAATTTCAGTCCGTGCCCTTTTAAAAAATAAGCAATTCTGTTATGGAAGCGTTTTGTCTTACAGGATAATTCTGACATTTTTGTGAAAACAATATAATTTGAAAAGCACAGTTTCTGTTTCTGTCTGAGACAAACTATAAAATTACACAATGGAATAAATTATGGAACCATTGCTTAGGTTCCATGTGTACTGAGGGTGGAATATGTTAGCTTAATTAAATTCATCACAGTTATAATATCATAAAGTGCACTTATATATTTCATTATATGAAACAAATTTAGCAAGGTAATACAAAATACTAAATGTTTGAATTTTTTCTGAAACTCTGTTATCGTTAACTTCACTTAATATGATCATTATAAAATAACATTGAAAACGATCATTTTGTATAATCACAGTCTATTTTCAGAACATGTTTGTAATTGGTACATTTTCTGACCAAAATTGCAATTATCAAAATGAATACTAATCCCTCATAAAAGTAATTTTTTAGCTGGCCTCTATTTCAACAGACACTTTTAGCACCATTCGTGTATCATATATTATATAAGGAGTGAAAGTGCAATATTATAAAATATAATGATCAGCTGTTAAAATTCTATACTACGTTACCTTGACAAATGTGTTGACTGCCATAATAGCCATCTCTGGCTGACTTTTGGCATAATTCATCAAGTATAAGTACACCAATTTCTTGAGCTCCAGATTATCTGTCTGCATACAGTTGACCACATCAGGAAACAAGGCAGATACATCTTTGCCCACAGTCATTGAAGCAATCACCTAAAGATTAGTTGTTCATACTTTTAATTAATCACAACATGCTTTACTAAAAATATTATGGCATTACATTTTCTTAAACAAAATGATGCATTGGGTAAACACCGAATAAATCAATATTATAGCTTCACCACTTTATGCATCTGGTCCCGTGTCACCAAAATTATGCAGCTGGTAAACACTGACTCTTTCATATCACGTTAATATTACAACTTTAACACTTTGTATAAATTAACATATTGAATGCAAAAACAAACGACGTATAATCTACGCTAATCAGTTGCAAATAGCTAGCACGGCGTTCAAAGTGTTAACATCATTTATCGTATAATTTTAAAGTTTAAGGATTTTATATACGTATATGTATATGACATATATAAAAGCACATACATATGCATACACTTATAGATATGTATTTAAATTGTTCAGACAAAATTGAATAAACTCTTGGCACTTTACCTATCATTACTATACTTGATCAAATACTACATGCAAATACTTCTTTGCATGGCATTAAAGATTATTAATTATTAAATAATAATCAAAAAATGGTTAATGAGCAGTAAAAACGATACAGGGTTTTTCTGTTCATAATTTAGTCCTTAGCATCTTAGTAAACTCAAATAAGGCCCGTACATGGGCAGGGACATAATTATATTGAAAAAAACATTGAGCAAAATAATTAACACATTACCTACTAACAAATTTGGGAATAAATAAGGATCATGGATATCGCAGAACCAATTAATAGGCTTTTGGAGATCAAAATGTTAAGAAAAATTCACCTTTTTGACAGCTTCCTTCTTCTTCTCCTTCTTGTCATTATTCAATTCTGATTTTAATTCAAATATCTCCCCTTTCTTTGTGGTTGTAAAATACTTGGAGTCGGTCATCTTAATCTTTATGGACTTCGTAATACAAAAAGAGATCAATGAACAAAAAATACCGTATATAAACAAGTTCTACTCTGCTTATCGGATCCGCCTTACCGTAAAATGCAATAATGTGATACTATAGTAAGTCCCTTCTGGATCAATGGTCAAGAGTGCTACTTCAAATTTCGCACAATTTAAATGCTATACTTTTAAGATAATGCATCTAGTTTACTACTTGAAACAGTAATAGATTAAAAGCAAAAGATTATTTTATACCACATTACTGATTTGTGAGCAACAAAATACTTGACACTAGCTTTAGAATTGATCAGAACTGACAAACAGAACGACTTTTAACAAGAGATAAGTTGGGAGATTGCTCATGGGCAGGATAGAATAATCGCATTCTGTACTGCCCTCGGTGCAGAATGCAGGCGGCTCGTGCACTTGCTGATGGTCATGCTATCTGCAGCCGCCAGTGGCGCTTGCGCACTGTGGCAGATTCGCAATGGCTTTCAGCGTAGCGAACGTTAAAAAAAGCGGCTTTACTGTCGACTCTGCACATAATATATGAACCGCTCACTATCTCTGTGCTTGAATGTATTCTTACATCCATGTTCTCTATATCTAATTGAAACCTCTCATTATTTTTGCGGACGGTGGCGCTACTAGGCGCTACTGAACAGAACTATTTTGGAAACCATACATTTTAACCAAGCGTTGGGTATCTAGGAGATGTCGGAATTCATCGGTAACAGTATGTAAAGATGGCTCTTTTTGTTTTTGTGCGCGATCGGCGGTTTAAATTTGTTTAATTATTATGTATCCGTGAATAGTTTGTTGTCAGTAAATTATGGAGGCTGGAACAAGTTCGGGAACTCGTACAACACGGTTTATGATGGAGGGTGTTGGTGCTAGAGTTATTCGAGGGCCGGAGTGGAAGTGGGGCAAACAGGTTAGGATTTAGGTTAACTAGATGTTCACAAATATTATGTATCAATTTGTAATTTGTAAGTTATACATATGTCCTTGGGGCTTGGTCATTGCTGATTCATTCGATATTCTCTCATGATGTAACAGCTTTTATCTTTATTTTAGGTTTGTTTCCCATATATATTAGAATTTTTTAATGTAGTATCGCAATGTTGCTACATTTTGTACTTTTTAACGTTTTTATCGTTAATAATGTTAATGTATTGTTATTAATGTGAGTGCCTTTTTGAATTAATATGTGACATTGCATAGTTTTACTGGTCTGTGAACAATCATTGACTTGTTGATCTGTGTCATTGACTTATTTTATAAAAAAAAATAGTATTGACATATATATAATGTATTAACGTTTAAAATTTATGATGCGCATTTATATATTTGACGATGCCATTATTTTTTGACTTCTTAGGATGGAGGGGAAGGGCATGTAGGAACGGTTCGAAATTTTGAGTCACCTGAAGAAGTCGTGGTTGTTTGGGATAACGGTACAGCAGCCAATTACCGTTGCTCGGGTGCATTTGATTTAAGAATATTAGATTCTGCTCCAACTGGTGTTAAACATGACGGAACGATGTGCGATACATGTCGTCAGCAACCCATTTTCGGCATTCGTTGGAAATGTGCGGAATGTGGAAATTATGATCTGTGTTCAATATGCTACCATGGAGATAAGCATCATTTAAGGCATAGATTTTATCGTATCGCTACTCTTGGGAGTGAACGAGTGTTATTGGAGCCGAGACGAAAAAGTAAAAAGGTATTTATCTGTGATACTAAATGTAATGTCTTTAATATAATCATAAATGCACAGTTTCTTTTGAAAGTTGTACTTGTATAAGTTGGTTATAGGTTCTCTAATAAATAAGACAATGAGTTGAATTTAATTTCATATGTAATATATTTTCTTCACAGATTGCGATTAGAGGGATATTTCCTGGTGCAAGAGTGGTTCGTGGTGTCGACTGGCAATGGGAGGATCAAGATGGTGGCAATGGTCGAAGAGGGAAAGTAAACGAAGTGCAAGATTGGTCAGCTGCAAGTCCTCGTTCAGCTGCTTATGTCATATGGGACAATGGGGCTAAAAATTTGTATCGAGTTGGATTTGAAGGAATGGTTAGTAACATAGAAAACAAAGACATATATGCTGTTCTTATATTGTACCAATGATCGTGTAAGTTTATTTATGTATATTATAATCCTGAAGAATGGAAACAGATTACATATTCCTCGTGAACTAAAAAATTCGCTGAGTCGAGGAATAAATTAAATTTAGTACTAGTATACCACGAGGAAGTGCTTCGGTTGGCTTTTGGTCGCGTGTACCGCCCCTAAATACACATCGCTGCCTTAGGAGGCCTATTTGTATTAACAATATGTATATAACGATTCGACTTATTCTTGTATTTGGCCGCCGCGACTATCGCCGTCGCGACCGCCGCGATTGCCGCCACAGCCATTGCTGCTGCTACGCTGTGCTATGTGCTGCCGTGGATGAGAGTGGGTGGATGGGTGGGTACGAGTGTAGGCGGGGGTGTGGAGTTGTGTGGATGAGACCGGTAAGAGTGGGCTGGGAGGACGAGGGTGGGCGAGAGGCAGCAAAGGAGGATGAGAGAGGGCAGGAATGGGCGAGGGGGAACAGGAGAGTACGGAAGAGAACGAGAGAGGGTGAGGGAGGACAAGAGAAGGTGAGAAAGGACGACAAAATGGTGTGAAGGCGAGCTGGGAAGAGGAAGGGCGAGAGAGAGCCAAAGAGGGTGAGAGTGGGTGAAGAAGGTCGAGGAAGGGCGAGAAAGAGCGAGGAACGATGCAAGAGGGCGAGAAGACGAGAGCAAGAGCCAGAGCTCCTTACATGGATATTTGAAAAGACCCTGCTACGTGGCCATCGCCTATTGTTTGGATGGCATCGCTGCGGTGCCGCCGAAAGCGGTCGACGGAAAAATTTCAAGCAACCCAAGCGAAGTGAAATATTTGAAATTGCCTATCTCTATATTAAATGTACCAATCTTTGTCCAGTTTGACGCGCTAGGCTAAACATCGTAGATAATGACTAGGTTTGAGTTTTTTAATCGGACCTGGGTGAACCCATGGTTAAAGGAGCAATCTCGTTACCTTTTATTATCGATAGATGCCATACCACTCCATCATTAATAAAACGAAAACGTTCGCATAGGACCCAGCTGAGAGCCCTACATGTTAATTTCTTTATTAAACTTTCTTTCTTATGTGCTAGTTCATGTTCGCGATGACTTCCATATTTAACTCGTTTCTTAAAGCGATTTTCAAGAATGTTGTCACGATATGCTTTTCTTCTTAAATCTCGATTATGATCCTTTGTTTTTTGATAATATTGATGCATTTGGACTTTTCTATTTTCTTTTTTTAGTAGCATAGTTTTCTCGCTCGTAAATGCATTTACTATTGCTGAATGGTTCTCTCCTGATCAGACCGTCGATGACAAAAATCGTGTCAAACCTGTAAACTCAAATCAGGATTTTAGTGAGAAGAAAAATCTATCCCAGGAGAAACAAATGAAAATTGTACGCGACCTACCCCAGGGCCTCGTCGGCACATCAAATGAAAACGGCATGTATAATAATTCCGCAATAAAATATGCAAAATTGATTATTGAGATATATATTTTTAATGTTCTGCAGCCCCTCAACGTAGCCGAAAACAGGAAGCAGGACAAAGTCGGTGGCTGTAACACCACTGACAAGGGCAGCATCGGGTAAACGGAAAAGTCAGAGGAATCTCTGCTCCCTCGGACCGCAGAGAAGGCAAAGGAAGCAGCCGTATTGGAAGAAACAGTTCACATAACAAATAATTATTAAAAGTTGAAAAATGTAATACTAAAAATGTTTTTTATTAATTGGTAGTTAAAATAAAATATTACAGCACATTGGTTAATTGAACTTTTTATTATTTCTAGGATATGTAGAATTTGGGGGGGCGCTTAAGCTTAGTTATGTTATCCGATTGATTTGACGGTATCGACACGTTATCCTCCGATCCCCCTTTACAGTTTATGTTTATTTTATCGTTAGTCTAAACGCGAGATGGTTTTGGGTCTCGCTCCAACCGCGCTTTGTGGAGGGTAAACGTAATATAATTATCGATGCTATGGGTGCGATAGAATCCCATTGCAAAATGTACCGTCATAGATAATATCGTCTGTTAACGAAAACCAAAACTAAGTTAGTAAATTTGGTGTATATTAAGGGATAACGTCACCTTATGAGCTCTAAAATGTCTAAGTTTTGGGTGGTACCGTTGCTAAATGAATAATTTGACTTAAACTAGTGTACTTTATACATGAGAGCAGGACTTGTAGTTCCGCGCAGATAGGCGCTTCATTCGATCGGCTCTAATATTAATGCAAATTATACTTCGCTCCAAAACGACGTGCGCCATATTTTTAATACCACAAGCTAATGATTTAAGCAAAAATAAGAAATGTATTTTTTTCCCACCCTCAAGATGACGTTACCCCTTAAGGCCCTGAGAGTTACTACCTAACTGCATATAAAAAGCTTCTTGACAAAATAGTGACTAAAAAGGTTACGGAACTGTTCGTTCCGTGACATAAAAGAAACGTAGTTTGTTCATAATTTTCTTCCTGGTTGCTGTTCATTTTTAGGCAGATCTTAAGGTCGTAAATGATGCGAAAGGCCAAACGGTATATAGAGATCATTTACCATTGCTTGGTGAACAAGGTCCTGGAAGAACGGGTCCTCATGGTTTGCAGATTGGTGATCAGGTATCCGCGTGCAATTATTTAGTTACTTTGATCAATCTGTTAATAACGATTTAGGTTTTCCCGTTGATAAGAAATGATTAAAAAGTGATTAATATCTCTCGTATTATTTGCAGGTTAACGTTGATTTAGAATTGGAAATTGTTCAGTCTCTTCAGCATTGTCATGGGGGTTGGACGGATGGAATGTTTGAATGCCTTGGTACTACCGGTACCGTTGTTGGTATTGACGAAGATCATGATATTGTAGTATCTTATCCAAGTGGTAATCGATGGACATTCAATCCTGCTGTGCTTACTAAAGTTCAATTACCAGTACCAGTTACCACCTCGAGTTCTGACAGTCAAACGTTTGCTGTTGGAGATCTAGTACAAATCTGCAGCGATTTAGAAAAGATCAAATTATTGCAGCGGGGACATGGAGAATGGGCTGAAGCTATGGCACCTGTAAGTAGAAATAGCTGTTTATAACATAAATAATAATCCATTAACTGTAAGAATTTCAAGAAAAATATCACTGGTATCCATTTCGATAAAATATCATTAAATTGATGTATTTCTCGGTAGACATTAGGGAAAATTGGAAGGGTGCAGCAAACATATCATGATGGTGATCTGAAAGTTGAAGTGTGCAGTACTTCTTGGACATATAACCCTCAAGCCGTTACAAAAGTTGCCAGCAGCGACGGTAGCGTGCCCGGAAACAGCAGTGGGGGTATGTTGGCAGGATAAATATTACTCTTCGCCCTAGGATTTGTGTAAATTATGCAGTCGTTAAATATCTTTTGTGTTTTTCAGAACGTTTGTCTGCTTTATTGAAAAAGTTGTTTGAGACTCATGTTTCTGGAGATGTCAATGAGGAACTTGTTAAAACAGCTGCGAATGGTGATGCCGCAAAATGTGAGGAATGCTTAAAACGGCCAGAAGTTGACATCAATGGTGTCTTTGCCGGCCATACAGCTTTGCAAGCTGCAAGTCAAAACGGACGCCTAGAAGTTATAAAGATTCTTCTCCGCTACAAAGCAGATGTCGAAATTGAGGTGACAGTTCTACTTATGAAAATTCCAATATTTGTACAAATAACGTTAAAGTTATTCAATGTTGGTTGCTCGTGTCCAGACACTGTGTAGAATTGAAATCACTCGTGGCTTATGACTATCGAAATGTTGAAACCAGATATAATAAGTAAAAAGTATTTATACTTCATGGCTAGATGATAGATTAGCCGAGGTCATGAGAAAGAAATTAGATGAAATTTGTATGACGATACCTGAAAATCAATGGGTCTTTAAAACTTTTATCCCACATTTTTCATGAACAAGAATACATGACTTGATTTTTTATATAGGACAAAGATGGCGATAGAGCTGTCCATCATGCTGCATTTGGCGACGAGCCCAGTGTTATGGCTCTTCTAGCACGAGCTGGAGCTGATCTTAATGCTAGAAATAAAAAACGCCAAACAGCCCTCCACATTGCCGTTAATAAAGGCCATGCAGGTGTTGTGCGAACGTTACTGGAGTTGGGCTGTCATCCCTGTTTGCAAGTAAGTCAAATACATGTTTATGAATTAAAATTTCAGAATTAATATTTGAATAATGGGATGAAATATTTTAAATATCAGAATCTAGTCCATCTTGAGTGGTTGCAAATTGTATTAATTTTGAAATTCAGATAGAGAAAACGCAATTATTTCTCGGATCGTTTAGTATTTTATTTTGAAACATTCCCTTTAACAGGACTCGGTAGGTGATACCGCTCTACATGATGCCATATCGAAGAAACGAGACGACATGTTGGCTTTATTGTTAGACCATGCGGCAGATATCACCCTCACAAATAACAATGGCTTCAACGCGCTCCACCATGCTGCTCTTCGAGGAAATCCAAGGTAAGATTTATATTTGACAAAAACATTTAGCACGTTTGCGCATCTTGTCCGGTTATTTCAGTCAAATGTGTCCATCGCGTGATGTTGTAATTATAAAAATGTTTGGATTCCTGCGTTTACTTAAAGTACACGACTCCATCTGCGGCTGATAACTACCGCAGATGCGAGAATTGAGCGTGGAATGCCGATTGCTCCCTCCTCTATGTGTGTTCGGATGATACGGGGAAGCCCATTGGGGATATTTTCGTCAATGCACTATAATACTGTAACAGGACAACCATATAGTGTTCGTTAATTGGAGCCAAATATTTATTGCGGATAACTAGATAGACGTACGCCCTTGAATTATTGGTACATTTCATGAATATTAGGTATACCCCTTGAAAAATATTATTTTTTGCAGCGGTACGCTATTCTTTTATATTCCGAAAGAAATTTGTGACGTTAGAGTAACGTCGGGCCTGTAGGTGGCAATTATAGATTACTCTTATTTCGTTTATCAAGAAACTCGTAGGGTCTAATGATGAGCGAAACGCGCCTTGCGCGTTTGAGCCTCGGAGGGAAAAGTAGGAGGATGGTTCGCTAACCAGAGCTAAAGTGTATCCGGTAGGATGGTTTCTCTAGATGATTCTGGATGTGTGTTCGTCGAGTTGCCATACCTTAGCTGTGATGCAGTTTCGCGCATCCGCGCCGCCACATATCATGCAACTTCGCCCGCTATTTACCGGCCGAGGGGTTCCTGCTGGAGCGCGGACGGCAGGGGGTGCGGAGCTTGGCTGTTTTCACGACCCAGTTGCCGCGATTTATGCGGACACTTTGCGAATTTCCGTAACGCCACCTACGTAGCATGTATGTCTGGGGGCGTAAAGGCGAGGTGAGACGGTGGCTCGGAAGGGGCAAGGACAGACAGTTTTCGGTGATATAGAGACATTCGCGTCGTTACCCTGCTCCTTGCTACTCCTACCCGCTTGCCCGCTCACGGCTATCGGTTCTCTCTCGTACAACTCGTGCTTTATGGAGAAAGTTAGTCCCATCGACGGGGATTTTCTTTCCAGTCATTCTCCTGGTCAACCCTCTTTCAGATAACTCCTGGCTCCGATTTCACCTAAGAAATCATTTTTAAAATGACACGTGGTCGGTAGTTAACTTCGTTGCAATTGCAGGAGTCGAAACGATTGCACCCGGTAAAGGCAGGTCTCGGTATTCTTTTTTTTTTTTGTAAAGATGCAAAATCGAATCCAGTTAGATTGAAAATTATGGTTCAGGGATAAAGCGTCGAGAAGTAGTGGTGCGTCGGCAGAAGCGGAGGACTGAGTTAGTGGTCCGGAGAGGCAGTGACAGCTCGGTTTCCGGTGATATAAGGCCGTTCGTGTCGCGGCACGCCTGCTCTTGTCGGCTTTCACGCGGAATTCATGGTTTATGGGGAAAGTTAATGCGAATAGAATTCTTTACGGCTTGTAATTTTCCGCACACGGTGAACACCGGCCGACGAATCGCTCTTGGAACGTAAAATGACTGGGCGTTATCCAGCAGAGTTTCCTACATTGCTCGAGATCCTGAAGATATTCGAGCTTTTACCGTTTCCGTAATGTCCCTGATCCGACAAAGGCGAATCATTCGCCCATAATACCATTACGAACTTTACGAATCGTGTAAGAACAATCACGAGGATGTTTGTTCCATTGACTCTAGAATAGTAGATTTTTGAATAAGGAACCACTCATCTCCGAATGTCGTTGTCGTTACGGACGTGATCTTCGACGTCTACCTCAATGCATTCGAAATTCATAGAATTTCTTGCAGATTGCGTTCACCGAAGATTGGACACAGTCAGAGTGTCGTAAGTTCCACTCCTGCGCCGCCCTGATATGAATATTTGAACGCAGTAGAGTTTGCTTCTAACCGATATTTAGTGGCCTCTAGTTTTGCCCGACGTTTCCCGGGAGTGACACCTCCGGAACCGCCTCAAAAACCAGATGTGTGCCTGGTTTTAAACAAGCTAGAACATCGAACGGCATCGTTGCTACGGGTATGCAGCGAAGCTGGGCGAAATCATTCGGAGAAGAAAGGAGAGCGGATAAAAACCTATGAAAAAGCAAGGGGGCACGAGAGAGGAAAAGGACTAGGAAAGGGCGCGTGATAAATGTGGCTGCTTAATGTTGTATAAATTACACCCCTCTAAGTAACTCCACAGTTGTGGGGGTTCACAGGCAGAAAAGTGGCGACAGATCTTATCCGTTAATTGCTCGCCTTAAGTCCGTTTGAAATAGTGGCACCCAAAGCCGATACCTGCGTCACATAAATAAGAAGACCATAATTACTTTTAAATCGAACGCCTACTGCTGAGCGTCGTCGATTCCGTCGACGACCCCGACACCACAGTAGACGCATCCCAATTGTGCTCGAAAACGGGGGCGTAATCCAAAGCTGCCAGGGGAGTTTTAAAAGTATAATTTAATCGCGTTTACAAGATGATACGAGAACGTCGGGATGTTGATGCACCGCCACCACGACGGGTGCACAGGGAATCCGATCCGTTTCGCAAACGGGTAATATACAGATATTCCACTTCGCGCGGTGCCTGGGTCATCGTCGAATCGAAGCGTGACCGTAAACGTTGTAAAATGTTGTTGGGTAGCAAATCATTTTTACATCACTTTTCCGAGTGAACGATTAAGCATTCCCGTGTCGATACCGTTTCCAAAACAATTACCGTATAGGTATCTTGACCAGACTCCCGGCGAAGTTCCGTCTTGCGGCAACCGTTAGCAAAACTTTGTACGTTAGACGAAATGGCAATTGGTACGGTAAAGGTGGAACTTAAGTTTACTTCGCGTGGCGAAATGAGTCTAAATCGCGTAAGGTTTTTAAAGTATGTTCACCTTTGGGACGTTCGAGTTTCGAGAAAACGACTTTGTAGACATTCGCCGTTCGATCTTTCACGGGAAACAACGGGGATACGAAGTTCTTTTCTAAGGCCCGCGGGGAGGATCGAGGCTCTTAAAAAGAGTCACCAATTTCAAGTTCAGCAACGGTTAAGCAACCGTCTTAGCGGTTTTAGAATAAAACCGCCAACGTGGAGAGTTCTTTGACAACGGAGCTAACTCAGGCACCTCTCCTCTTAAGTACCCACTTCGTGCAACGCACGAAGTGCCGCTCTAAGTAGACTTCCCTTCCACCGGAATAATCGTCTAATAACAACTCCTAAAGAGATAATAAAGCTTTAATTAAAGCCGGGAGTCGCCGATGATTAGATTAAGTTAGTCTTCGATTTCCGAGGAGAATCGAACGGTTTCTCCCACGTGGGCCCCCTTTTTAGATCATGCAGCGTAACACCCAGAAGGTCACAAATGATCGATTCCCCTGATCCACCAGATTCTCTAGTTTTAAATTAGGAAACGAGCAACCAGGACTGTCATTTTGTCGATCCAAACGACTCGTTAGATTAGGTGATATTTGTGGGTTCTGCAGCCACGCATTCATGCACGGTTGGGGCGTCGGCGCCGCGGGCCAGGCCCTCTTACCCCTCCGGGCCCATACGATGCTCGGTTGGTCGCGGGGCCGAAGCAGAGGAGGTACTTGGCCCCTTCCGTCGGACCCGCGGCGACCACGTGGCGACCACGTGGCCGGTGTCATCGCAACTTCAACATCGGGCCGGTCCTTACACAGTGGACCGCCACTTGACCCACCTCGAGGCAGCGGGCGGCGCCTCCTGGCTTTGGGCCCGGGGGCCCCCTGTTTAGGGGTTTTCTTTTGAGTACGCCCGAGACCACCTGGGACCACGTCGGGGCCGCGGTAATCGCGGGCGAGGCGGCACGCACGGCCGCGCTCACTGGGGGCCGGGAGGCGCGACCTCCATCGATCCCGGTCCCGCCCAGCCGCGGGCCACTCGGGATCCGTCAGCCTCGGCGTGGGGCTCGGGGCGTTCCGAGAGAGCAGGCCCTTAAATCGGGTCTAAAACCTAACGTAACCTACCTACTTATATAGAATGGAGCACATTTTCGTACATATATTTTTCGTTCGTTTACGTATGTTCCGTAGATTGCGTGGAAAAAAAAATTTTAATTCTATCCTAAACACCACCATTTTTTATTGAAATTTGTCGATTAAAACGTTATTTATAAAATGACAGAAATCATTTCAGCGGAATAGTTGATCGTGTAAGCCAATCTGAACGCATAAGCATGTAGCGCTATATCTGCCACAATTAAGCTCGTTGCGGGGATATCTATATGTAAATGGAGGCACGGGGGTTGAACGACGGAATGGTCCCGACACGAGGATAAATCAGAAAGGCAATTTCGAAAAAAAAAAAAGAAAAAATAGAAGCGAACTCTCAGCGGTGCACTACATTGCCACGCCGTTATCGTTTTCATTGGTCGACATATATATACGCGAAACGGCGCAGTTACCGAACCGATCCGTACAAGTGCCGTTACTTCGGGATCATTTCACTCATATTTTCCGCGTGCTTCCAAATGATTGCATTGTTCTTTATGGTTTCTAAACCCAGGGAAAAAACGTGAGTGCGAGCGAGGGAGAGATAGAGAGAGAGAGAGGGAGGGGGAGGAGGACAGAGGGGGAAAAGCGAGAGAGGGAAGGAAAAGGGGTGGGGAAGGAGAGGGAGACTTGGTATCCGCAGTGGGTACTCGGAGGGGTAATTAGCGACTGATCTTTTTGGGGGCTCCGAGGGTCCCTTTTTACTCGCCAACGGGTGCATGGGTGCAAGCGAGATTGACGTATTTCCTCGATATTCCTATCCGTGAATTAACAATTTCGACGCTCTTCCATTCACCCTAACTTTCAACTCGTCGGCGCATTCCGGAGTAAACGAGGTACCATCGACACGATAACACTCGTGTCAATAAGTATTTTCTGTCGACCGTACCCACTGTGATGTGGAGCTCGATTAATTCTCGGGAGTTCACGGTTAGTAAAGTTTTAAATAGTGAAATTCTGGGTGAATTTCCTGGCCCTAGAATAGGGGGTAGATACGGTTCTGGATGCCGAATAAGCCGATCTGCCGATAAAGTCGGAGCGATGGCATAGTTCAGCGAGGAACGTTTAACGCGAATTCTCCTATGAGAATCGTTGGAATCTTTCTGGGAATGTGGTGTCGGGGAGGTATTCCGGACGAAAGCGTAAAGTCATAGCATGCCTCCTATAAATTTTCGGTGCTTTTACCATACGAAGGTGAATCCCCTCTTGCCTCTACCCCATGGGATAACTACAATGGTAACTACTCGGTAATCTCTCGGACAGCTTGGGAGTCGATTTTCTTCCGAGTTTTTTGTAGGCCTCCAACGATAAAAGGAGGAAATTTGATTTTACGATAGTCCCAAATTTATTCGCGTGGTTTCGCCATCCTATAATATCGGACTGCGGTTGACTGTCACATTTAACGGGTCAAGTGCAATGTCAGTCACCGGGGACGGTATACTTTTCGTCGGGTAAAGGCGGATATACTCGGATATCCCGGGCTAAACGGAAAGGAAGACAAAACAGACTTGGCGCTTAACGCGTTAACACGGAGCCTCGAATCATGGAACCGAAAACGCAGCGATCTACATCCTACCCGCGGATCGCTTTCCTCGGCTGATCCCTCGGAGAGAGCGGCTCTCTCCGGGTGGAAGTTCCGGCGCAGACTTTTAACGATCGCCCCCGGGCGCTCGCTGCCAAGCACCGAGTTGTATTTCGAAATTGTGCCGAGGTGGGCGTATGTTACCCTCTTACTCGCAAGAGCGGCAATAAAGCCGAGGTTATTATTCGTGTGTAAACTACGCGTGCCCACGCACATAACACGGCACACTTAATTACGGGTCGAGCGATATTGCACCGGGGCGTCGAGACCCGACATACAAAGAATATCGCTTCATTTTCCTTAAGATACGAGGATCGTAAATCGTCCGCTTGTTATAACAATGGAAAGCGGGAGAAATTGGCTCGAAAGATAATTAAAACGTCTTCGCGTCCTCCGGCGTCCTGCGAGTTACGGCCCGAACTTGCCGCGGTGGCATAAGCAGGGCCAAATCCAACGGCACGCTCGTACGCGACTCTCCGCAACGTGGCGAGAGTTAACGAGCTGCGAACTCGTCGACGAGTCCTGGAGACGTCCCGGGGACGTCGGCCTGGGAATTCCGCGGAACCGCGGAACCTCCCCGCCCCTTCCTCGTACCCGCGGCGTCTTCGGATCGTCCATCTACGGCCCGTTACTCTCGTCGCGTTCTCGGACTTATCGGAGAAACCAGGGAAAGCCAATATGGTAGAATGTTAAGTGGCTGTTCGATCAATGTCCAAGGGTGCTTCTTATGACTAGGACGGTCCTCGAGATTGCGACGGTAGAGCGGATCAACTTCCACGGAAAAGGCGGTTGGTCCGGAAATATACCGCCTCGGAAGGCCATAATCGTATTCGCGGTCGAATGGGAAATGGGTTCGTCCATAGATTTCCCCGGCAATGACGGTTTCGCCGCGTTACGTTATGTTACGTGCCCGATCGAGCTGCGAAGCTGTAACGTTATTCATAAGCAGTAGGGTTGAGCACACTTCGTAAACATAATACACGTAGAAGCCCGTCCTCGCCCTTGCGACCGAGGACGAGGCCTATACTTCTACGGAATACGCCAGACTTGCCGCCGGACTCGCCGCTAATCGTTGATAACGCGTCGGGAATATTGACCGTTGAGCGCTTTACCTACATCGAAGACCAACGTTGACGACCTCGCTCGAATCAATTTATCCATACCAATTAATGATATCCAGTGCCTCCTCTCATGAAGGTGAGCATCGTTTCCGTAAGTAAACCGTTACTTGACGTTTGTACGAAACACTTTGTGTTCTAAAAAATTGAGCTATTGGTGCAATTCCACTAGGATTGCAGTGAGTGCGCAGCAGGGGCGTCGATATTGATCGCGTCATTTTATGGCTGGATGATCAGCTCTGCTTGTCGCTTGCAAGGGTGAAATCGTGTTTCACGGATGGTTCGTATCGTGGAGACGAATCGATGCGATCGCGAAAAACGAGACTCTTCGATCGGCAATGACGTTTCTAAGCTACTTCTACCGTATTGGCCCGAAAATGACCTCATAAATTAAAGAATCCGTATTAAAAAATCGAAACCAAATGAATGAAGGAAATGTAATACATTTGGACATTATTTGAAATTTGAAGAAATTATTTGAAATATCGAGATAATTTGTACGGGAAATTATCTGAAAAAGAATGCGCGTTCGAAGGTGTTATCTCGCCCGCAAAGGTGCGTCTTTGACGGGGCCAAAGAAGCCCTTTTGGGGAAGCACGAATTCCGGAGTCGCCCGGACCGATCGCGACATCCGCATTACGCGTGTGCCGCAGAGTGCGGATACTTGCTAATTAGGGTGCGGCGTCAGGAGGAGGTAAATGAAGATTTCTTAAGCTGTCATCGCCGAGTCGAATCCAGAGAGTGCGCAATACATTCGTCGATCGTTTTCGCTGGAAATCTGGACTGGCAGGAGTCACTGATAATTGTGTCGGGCGAGTTGGTCGGCGAGCGATAAATCGGACTCGGCATGAAATATAGGAACCGACCGCCTGGATGGAAGGTTCCGCGAAAGCTCGACGAAACGAGAAGCTCGGACGATTAATCACGCGTGCCGTGCTCCCGGTCGTACTCACCCACGTGGACCCACGGTATAAGCCGTGCACGTGTACATGGTGATTAGATAAAAGATCTTTAACTTCGAGAGGATAAGCAAGATTTAGTGCAAAGCACGATAGTACCCGTCGAACGATTTCCCCTTGCCGACAACGCGCGTTCGATTCGAGTTCACCCTTTAAAGGGCACCCTAAGTGTACAGGAAAATTGTTAACTTTTATTTCAACGTCGGCTTTCTAACGCGAAAGCCTAAGCCGCGATAGTAGGTACCACGACACTCTATTCACCAGGTGCAAACACATTTCTGATAAACCCGAGCTACTTTTTCTCATACATCGGTTGGGCCCTTTGGTCTCTAACGTGCTATAAACGATTATCGGGTGGCCTTGTTCGTCGCGTTAACGAGCACCCAGGCGGGGCCGTGAGCAGACGAGACAGCTCTTACATAAACTTTTAAGAGACCGTGGAAAAAGCAGCAGAGGGACTGACGAAACATTATCTACGGAATGGAGGGAAACGTCGTTACGAGTTGGGAGTACCATGGAACGATTCGTCCGCAACGTCATAACGGTAGGGGGTTGATGCCCGAGGAAGTACAGGGCCTTCTCTAAAGTAGTCCAGAGTTAGCGCCGTGTCGTAATCACCGACCGTGGTGGTTCCTCCTGCCTCAGCCGAGGTAAGACAGGTAAGACAAGGCCGTCTTATCTGTCTTTCGAGCATAGGGGAGACCGGAGCAAGTTGTCCAACGTTTAATGGATCTTTTGTGTTTTACTTAATATCATTCCTAATTATGTCCTACATTTTTATTGGTACTCAACATAATTTGTTGCAGCTTCGTTTACTCGTTAAGAATGAAAGAGAACGGAGAAATAGTTCAACGAATCCATGAAATGTCTCTTTCTCATGCAAAAAAAAAAACTGCGATCACTCTGCGGCAACTTCGGGAGAAGGCAAAGGAGGGTACGCGAGGGGGTAGTAGTCGAGTAAAACGAGTAAAATTGAAAAGGGGAAAAAGCACCATAGGATGGTACAGTTTGAAAATCCTCATTAAGCTCGGTTGGTTGCGAAATCTCTTTCCGGCTTCTGGGCTCCAATTAAACGTGCAAACCGGAGGACTGCGGCGAGGCCGCCCGAAAATCGCATCGATAAATCACACGTTCCGTAAAGAGGATTAGAGTGTATTCGCTTGGAAACAAAGTGAGTGACAAAACATCTCGTTAAGCGGACGGCACCCCGGCCTGGACACGTCGGCTACTGATTATTACGGAGGTCGGCTCAGGTCAATCCGGGAGGCAGCTAGACGCGCCTGTAATTTCGAATATTGCGTTCATATTTCGGATTAATTTCGGTAGATTGGAGGACCAAATACCTCGGCAGCAATTTGCGCACCGACACGTTCCTACTCGTTCATTTTGGCACACGAATCGCGCGCATCTCGCTGCTCCGGTTGCACGATAACCTGCCGCTCCTCCTCCGGATAGCCGGAATTTGACCAAAAGAAGGAACGTCTAATCATCGCGGGAACGTTCCGACTGCTGTTCAACAAGATGCGGCTGGACAATTCGGGAGTCGAGATCAATCGGCGATTACGATTTTTAACCGCTACGTAAATTACGATGCATTCCCATATGAAGTATAACGTACTCGCAGAGGACGTACAAATTAGGACATAAGTATTACATCCGGTAGAAGCGGAGGAGACTAACGTTGTCCATAAAATATTTCCTTCTGACTCGAATAGAAGACAGGATGAGAGAAGAGTCGAGGAAAGTGCAACGCATGCTCGAAGAAAAGAGACCGAGGTTCGGGGACAATGCCGTTCACGGAGAGGAAAACGGCGCTCCTAGGAGGCAGACTCTGGAAAATCTACGCGATATCATACGCAACGTGGAGAATGTATTCATCGTGCGGGGAGTTATGGGGGCAGTTATCACCGAGTGATAACTCTTATTGCTGCAATAAAGCCACGGTGCCCTTCCCGAAGGGCGCCAACTGCTCCCTGGGGGCTGTTCCCGTTTCCAACCCTCTATGCGCCGTACATATGTCGCGCGCACCTTGCATACGTACGCACGCAACTCGGTAACGATACGCGGACTCACTTATGCCCTGTTAATAACCGCGGGTGCTCTTTACACGACAATAGACTGCCGGAAACCACTCGTCGCATCAAGGAGACACGAAAACGGCGTCAAAGAAGTCTCGTTTATGAAACGTTTCTCTGAGCCGGGGGTACCGAATCGTTTCAAACTTTACGACGCGAACGTGGAGGTTATTACATCGCGCATGTAAAATTAAAAGATTTATTGGCTTTGCGTAACAAATTATGAAGATTTGAAAAGTTTGAGAAGAAATTATAACGAATCTTAATCCTCCATCCGTTCGAATATAGGACTATTTACTTTCCTCCGCTCTCGGCGGCAAAAGTTTCAACGCCCGTGGCGGCCACGCACCAATTCTTCTCTTTACTCCGCCGTTCCTATCGGAAACGTACGGGTTGCAGAAATTTGAAGGGACGCGGACGAATGGCGAGTTTATCCGAAATGATTGACCCGAGAAATCGGGGATCGAGCATTTTACGGGGTATCGACTCGACCTCTCCGCGAAGCGGGAGAGCTTAGATCTAGGAATAATAATACGAGGAAGAGAACGAACGGAGATCGGAGGAGAGGCTGCAGGGCGACCCAAGTGGCGCCCGAGAGACGAAGTTCGCGGGGCCGCATCGTCGGAGGGAGGATCGAGGGCGATTAGAGAGGAGAACGGGGAGGGACGAGCACGTAATTCCGAAGGGGAGGGGAGGAGATTCCCAGACCGCGGGTTTGCAAGGAAGAGAGAAGGTCGAGGGAAGGAGGTGGGGAGAAGAAGGAGCGCAACGCGATAAGGGGAAAGCGCGACAGGGAGGGGAGAAGACAACGTTTAAATGCTTTTCAATACGAAAGCGAGACGGAGATTTCATCAAAGCGCGAATTCCTACGTGGCGGAGGAAGACGCTCGCGAAACGAGGCCCGTTCTTCCCGGGCGGGTCGCGCCGGGTCGCGCCGGGTCGCGCCGGGACGCGCCGGGACGCGCCGGGACGGGACAGAAGGGGCGAGGACGGAGGATGGCGGGGGGACCGGGCCGGGACGGCCGAGGTGTTTCACGAATGCAAGAGAGAAGGCAGATGAGGGGAACCGGGCGGCTGGCACGGTTTTCAAGAGGAAAGAGAAGGAGAGGGGTAGCAGCGAGTGGTTGGTGCATTATTGATCCCAGTGTGTGCGGACTGGGCAAAAAGAGGAGCCTCCGGCTCGGCTCGAGAAAGAGAGGACCGGCTGACCGAGAGAGACGGCGGAGAACGCGTGGCTCGCTGGAGCGCCCCGGAGGGGGGCCTCCCAGACCAGACAGATATTACAAATGCGTTCGCCTCTTCCTCTCCTCTTCCTCTCCTCTTCCTCTCCTCTCTCCCCGCGCCGACGTGCCGCTGAACCCGAACCGCGATGTAAGGAATCGCGGGGAACCTCCGGGCGCGAGACCGAGAGAGAGGTCGCGATTCTTCGTAATTACGGTGGCGACCTCCCGGCTCGAGAAGTCGCCAAAGGCGCCGGAGACCGCTTTCCGGTGCTCGCCGGAACGCGACATCTCCTCGCGTTAGGGTGACGCGAAAGAGTCGGCCCATATATCCGAGAGGTCAAATTTTTCCTCAAAATATTCTCCGCATTGGGGGTACCGATTCGTTCCGAGTTTTACCACGAGAATACGGAGGTCGGAAAGTAGGTCCTGGAACTCGTGAAATTTCATTTTTCGTAGAAAAATTATTTATTTACAAATGGATTAGAACCAACGTAGGGCCGCGTTCGGCTGTCCGTGGCGAAGCAGTCCGCCATCGACGCCATCGACGCCGTGCCTTCCGTTCGGGAACGCGATTGAGCGACTGCGCTTCGATTAGTTATCACAGGATATTTATGCACCGTAGGAAAAACTGGTATAGGACTTTTCGACTCCTTTTTCAACAAGGATAGCTCCGTTTAATAAACGTTACACACGCGAATCGCCCTGCCCCAGAAAGTTGTCATTCTTTAATTATTACATTAGCCTTCGCTTTTTCTCCTAAATTCATCATCGTGCCGTTTTCCTTCCACGATTTCTCTTCATTTTCTCTCCGTTCTTCCTCGAGCTACCGACCTGCGAGTAATAAGTGGGACAATGGATTTCCAGACGGAACATTCCTGAGTCTTCTAATTAAATTTATTAATTAATTAACGCAGGTACAATGGGAATTTACAACCGGCTGCATTGTCGCGTTCCTTCGATCATTTCGTCCGAGTCCTTCGTCCCGCGGCTAGATATATATTTTACGTGCTATTCGCTTCGCCCATACGTGGAAGATCGCTCCGCGAAATAGGGACCGAATATGACCGATTATGCAGACGGACAGTTTGGATGCCGCGATAAGACGCTCGAGGGCGTTGGCGCCAGGTCGCTGACCACGAGGTCCTCGGGGCGTACTCCCGGGCGGTCTTTAAATCGGGCTTTATTTCGTTACGTTGCGCGTTACCGTTCCGCTACGCGGAGCGTCGCAAGATATCTCAACCTATTGCCGAAAAACAGGCACGAAATGCACGAGGTTAGCGGAGATTTAGTTGGTCGAGCAACGATCGCGAGAGGATGCGTTCATTTACTGTCGCAATTTTCTAACTTCGATTTGCGTCATTAGGAGCGTCGCACGGTGAACGAGCGTTATATTCTAAACGTGCTCCGAACTTCATTTGGTATTGGCTCCATATGTGAGTACCGCTCGCGAGAAGGGGAGGACGGGGGAAGAAAAGGCACCCTCCCCCGAGGAAGCGCCGGGTTGTAGTTATAAAGAGCACCAGGAAAAATGTGCTCCAAGTGAACCTATTTGCGTTACTGGGATTCGCCATCGTTGCCAGGACTGTATGTACGACCATGGAAAGTAGCTACCGGCGTTACCAAATGTTTCGCAAACTACCCGCGCCTACTCTCCGGCGCGCCACTGTATTTATTTTTATGGCCCTTTTGTGGCGACCACGCTACGCTCTCGCCGTGAGATACTTCCGGCATGGCGGCGGACGCCCTCGGAAGCTGGCTTTTTTCATTTAACTAATTAAGTAATGAAGCAGATTTTATTAATTACCCGGCCTCGCGCGCCATTACGGCCGTCGCGCCCCCGTCGCGAGAACTAATTGAAGGTCGAGCTCGGAGAAGAGGACAACCCTCTCGCCCGAACGAGAGGGATCTCCGGCTTTATTCTCCCGTTATTTTTTCGGCCATTTTCACCCGGCCTTGATTTCTTTTTACCGCTCGCCTTTTTCAGCCGGGTCAGTTCTCGGAAACCCTCTACCCAATTTGAGAGAGAGCGAGAATTTGGGTAATTATCGAGAATTTGATCATTATGGAGAACGCGATAAATTTCGGAGGCTACGCAGTCAGGAATCCAGGCAAATCCCCTCGAAACCCATCTTCGGTGTACAAAAACTTAGCCAAATACATTGATCGTCCCTCAAATAATTGCAAAAATATCTCACATTTCTTCCTTCCCACGAAATGTTCAAATCAACTATTTTTGCCAAATACGGTAGAACGTTAGTTCCATTAAAATCCCGGCTGAAATCGTTTTGCCAAATGCCACGGTACATTTTGTTTCACGTACGTTGTATGTATAAGATTTTTTACTTTCTCGACCCAAAAACAAATATTGAAAACTTTATCGAAAGAAAATGTTGAGAACGACATAATACGATCTGTCGGATAAGCGGATCAAACCGAACGTATTGTAAGTGTAAATCGAAATAAAAGAGCAGAGAATTCCGATGAATGCCGTGAATGGTCGTAACGCATCGGAGTGTCGCCGGAATCACCGGACAGAAGCGTTGGATTCGTCCAACTCGATCCAATCAGGATTTCTGTAGACGAATGCTCCTGCGAGCAACTCGGTCCGACCTGCTGGTTACGGGTCTGCTCGGGCTGATTGCAGGCAGATAAGTGTACGCATTTCCATTTAAAACCGTATTTCACTTCTTCGACATTTTTCTGGGCTAATCTGGATCGGCCGAAATCAACCTGTCCGTATAGACGTGTCTCGATCTTTCCCCGTTTCTGCTCTCGAATTTTTCGCGACCGAAATAATATAAACTGACCATTAAAGATTACATTTGCGAGCGTCAAAATTCGGGTAACGATTATACCGAGAATCTCGCTCGATTCACCCCGAGGAATTCTCTAAAATCCCGAAGGATTTGATTTTCATCAAGTTGACATCGTCGCGTCACCCGTTCCTCCATTTCACCGTCTCATCCATCCTTCCGCGTCTCGTAAAGAGACGCATTAAAGTGACTCTCGTATTTTCTTTGGCTCTCTCTCGTTTCGTGTAAATCATCGACGTCGCTCGTTTCGTCGCTGGAACGCGCCTTCGCGCGCGCATCCATACCTCGATTCTTTTTTTTTCCCTGCAACTCCTTTCGAGTTCCATCGTTTTTCCAGGAATGTTTATCGTCCGACTCTTCGCGTGGACCAACGGGAACGTAGAAACGGGAGAAAGAAAAAGAGCGTGGAATCGGACACCACCACCACCCATGCCTCTTCTACAACTTCCTCGACAGCTCTCGTACCGACTACTAGGAGGCATGCGGTTTCATCCGTATGGCAATGTTTTATCGCGCAGTTTGATATCGTGTCCTACCTGTTGCGAGTCAGCTTGGCAAATACTTCTAGCGAGTTATTTGCGTCAAAGTATACCGTTCTTTTCTTAGGCTAGTTATTACGAATGAGGAGAATAATACATCTGAAATTTTCGGAATACGAGGAAGCAACAAGGGAACGACAAGTTTAAAGTTATACTCCCATCGTGGAAAAGTTGATAATGGCAAATGTAGTTGTAATAAGGAGCTTGGACTTACGTGTGACACCCGCTGCAACAAAATGTTACAGCCAGCGCGTTGGTACGGTTCTACCGGTCTAATTTACGGGAATGAGATAACGTTGCTCGCGAAAAAGTCAGTACGCCCAAAAGGACCTAAACCGAGCATGACATGTTCTACTCTTCCCGAGGCTGAAATAAATGGCCGCAACTGGGAGTGCAGTCGCGGCCATCAAGATTTAGCAGGGCGGCATAATATGGCGGGCGTTGCCTCGTATTACCGTTTGGAGCATTTTCAAACATGTAGCAAATTATCTGGCCAGAGAAACTAGTTTTCTTACGCCGGAGTCGGTTACATCGTCCGCGTCTCGACAAAAGGGACTCACGGCAGTAAACGCATTGCGCGTAACCGATCGTAACGGCTGGTTCACCGTATCGTATCCGCAGGCACTATCGAGTGATAACGATTTCGAGGTATCATCTTCCAAAGATTGCCGTTCATTCCCGAACTGAGCAACTTACCGCATAATCCGATCTTTCCCTGCATATGTGTATCACTGAATGCGAATACGAAGGTAGACAGGTGCTAGCACGAGCGCAGCGTTCGAGATAAACGGCAGCAATCAAGGGATTGATTACGAACGATTAGCAAGCGGTTGTAGCCAGGACGGAGATTACAATGTGCCAATTATTACGTGCACGTTTTGTAGCCCTATTATTAAGAGCCTCTATTTCGGCAGGATTACAGGCCTACATTCCCGATGGGCCGATGATTGGAAATCATTGACCGCGCTTGCCGTTCTGCTGCACGGATCGGAGTAACTCCTGGTCGATGGATTGTCCAAATAAATGCTTCGCAACCAGATACCCGTGAATACAACCCTTCGACTTTTTCCATCCGGTTCCGCGTGTCAATAACGAGCTTCATCGTGCACTTCGAAGCGCACGTACGATGAATATTAAAAGGTAATTTTATTCCTGGAAAACTCTTCGCAAAGGCTAGATAAGAATCGTAACGCTGATCGTCTCCAATTCTATAAAATGTTTAATCGAAATCATCGAGTTTGGTTCCTCGAACTTTTCTTTCAGTGGTGCTTTCCGTATCCGCGTTCTCCCAATGACCGCGCAGAAAATCGAGAGTCGTCAATTCGCAGCGACGATGCAATCTCCTTTGAGGTCACGACGCGCGTCCGCGCATTTGATGGATTACTCCTATGGACCGGTATAGTTCTGCCATCTCTCTCGTTAGGTTAGCTCGGTAATAAGCAGTCTACGCTCCGGGAACCTCGGAGAATCCACCAGTCGGCAAGCGGATTGTTAGCATAATCAAACGGAACAGGGTAACGGAGAGCCATTACGGGATCGTCGCTTCGCCCGGCTTCACTCCGTTGTGCGTCGAACGCACTCGCTTCGGGGCTCTTCGGAGCAAACACGAATTCAACTTTAGAGGCCGCCCTTCGGAGAAAGGAGGAAGCACGAATCGTTCAATTAATACGCCAAAGAGCTTATACCGTCTTACCCAATGTTAGGTTTAACGATCGATCCAAGGGACCGAGCCTCGTTGTCAGTTAGGCTTTTTTATATCGTATCGTACGTATCGTAGTTATCAAAGCCGAGGGGAAAGAAGGAAAGAACTAGGGACATTCTTGTGGAAGTTAAAAAAGTCGTCGTCGAAACGTGCACTCTTCGCGGGTGAAAATGAAACGCGGATGGTCATTTTCAGGACTTTTCCTGCTCGTCCGTTTTTTCCAATCTTCTTTGTACCGAGATAATTTCGATAAAAGCCCCGGGGATCGGCGAGTCGTCGGAATCTTCGCAACTAATCCGGACAGGGCGCGGATGACGAGTGCAGAGGTGGGCGAGCGGAGAGTGCACGAAGCATTTTCTTATTTGCTCATTTGTTTATACCATCGGGGTTGCAGGCGCGTACACGCGTTTATCCGGCACGAGGGAAACTTTGATATCAGAGCCATGTCCGCTCTTTTGCATCGGAATATTACATCGTCGCGCTCATTCCGCCGGATTGCCGCCCCGGGCGGCTTTGCTACGAAAATTTAAATCACTTTTATGCCGCACATGCTGGATCCAGATGGGTTCTCCTATATACCCGTCACCTCGTGAAAATTCCTCTTGAAATAACTTCTTAAAGGGCGGGTACGCGGAAAATGATTCGGGGCAAAAATTTAGGTGAACTCAGAAATTGTCGATTCGTTTAATTCACGGGCCACCTAAATGGAGATCTGCGGACTCCTCGCCGCGAAATATGTTACCAAAGTTTTTTCAGCCACTTTGACGTAGAACTCGATAAAATGCTTTTGGTTCCACGCGTTTTCCATCAGGCGCAAAAGGTGCGTGTGCGTAAAAGCGCGAACACGTACGAATTGAACCAACCGGAACGTACGTCGCTGGAAAATCCAGTAACGAAATTCCAGCAACGTTTTTGAGAGCAAAGGATCACGGTTTCAAAATGAAAGCCATCGATGGTTTGGAGTGCGAATAACAATGACCAAGCCGTCGTAATTCGAAGTACGGTTGACCGGATGCCCGCGGAGTATTAAATACGGAGCGAAAAAGCATCTTAAGATCTATTGGTGAATATCGACAGGATCCTTAGTAACTGTCGCGATCGGAATATGGTGAATTAAACGCTACTCCGAATAATGTACAATGAACTAAAGTCTACGGTCAGGGAGCATGCGAGGCGGCCCGCGTTTAACGAAACGACAATACCTTCCGATTTGGAACAGTCTCCGAAATGCCGATAATTACTGAGTCTTGATATGCATTGCAACATCAATGGCTGCGGAGTTTTGGTAGTTATCAAACTTCGATACATTCGGGTACGGTAATTCGTGCCGAGGAACTTCGCCAAGTCATATGCATAACGGTAATTACTGGGGTACCAGAAGTAGGAACACCTCTGCACTCATTACCATAGCCTGCCGATTGGACTCATGTGAGTACGCCTACTTCAACTTATGAAGGTATATCGCTCATTCTTGTTCAACGAGATAGAAATTTATTACGAGACCTCAATTGGCGATACCGTCGATATTAACGTGCAATGAAAACGAAAACAAGTAAAACAGTGCCTGCAATTTTAAGCAACACTCAAGACGCGAGCGCTAGCTGCATTTCAGCGGCGTGGTTAACGATTTTACCCAGATCCCCAATTACGCGCTACTTAAGAAAACCCGAGAGCAACCAGCTCGCCTCCATTTATTTTCATTAGCAGAATTCCATTTTAGTGGACTCGCAGCGATCCAGCACACCTACTTACATCGTTCACATCGCGCTGAATGGTGGTTACATCAATCCCAATTTAACATGACCACCTACAGCCGGAGCCAGTTAGCACGGGTTCACGAGTCCATGAGAGAGCAGCTAATCATGAATTAGCATGATAATGGGCCGGGTGGATCATGAAGCACGAGATAAGCGGCAATTTACGAGATGGCAAAATCCAGGCCATCTCCCAGCCCACTTTCTTATACACTTATCGGGGTGCCTCTGCTCCACCCCGGGAAGAACATAGCTTAACGTCTCTCGAGAAAGATGGATATAATTCTGACAATTTAAATCGATTCGGGGTGGTACGATAATAAATGGGAAACACAAAATGCTAGTGTAATCATAAATTCCATATTTTGAATGAAGCAGAAGGCTATTGTTGACTGGAAATGCAGTAGCCCGATTTCAATTCGCGAGGTACTCTAGTTTCCACTAATGTGAGTTATCGATACAGAAAATGTAATATATCGCTCTCGCGTCTACTCACCAACGTGACTACGGTTTGTGCGCCCGCGAGCTTACGACTCGTATCGCAAGTTCACGCTGGGGGTAAAAAAACTAACTTTGTCTCCTTGGGACAAATTCGGTGCGAATGGATCTGCGCAGGGTGAGTGCGCTCATGACTACGGAGTCGGAGTCGCAACATGACCGAAGGCCGGAAACAGCGTTGCGGATTCCCGGACGTGCGCACCGGACCCTCTTGCTAGCATTTTCATAAATTTCAATACCGAGCGGAATACAATATTGATTTCTCGCGACTGCGGCTGCCGGTGTGCCAGAAGCATTTGCATAATTGTTCGCACGCTCCCGTAGAACCGTCCCCGTGCGTTCTTCCACGCTCTCCCTCTCGGGCCGAGATCGTCGTGGTACGAAACGCCACCGCCAGGTGTCGCAGGTGCGCGAAGTCGGCCAGGGTAATCCCAGATACGCCGCGGATCTCTCTCGGCACCGATGAGTTACGGAAAACGGGCAATCTCGTCCCCCGCGTAGGGAAACCACCAAGGGAAACCACCGCGCGAAGGGAGGAGGTGGGGATGGAGCGAAAGCGGCGGCGGATGCGGAAAAAAGTACAGCTCTCTGCCAACCAGCGACAAATCAAATTATCGCTCTGCCTCCACCAAGCCGGGTCGCCATTGTTGCTTTTTATATGCAAAGTAGGGTTAAATTATAGTTAAAGAAAGCCGAGGGAAGGACGAATTCCGCGGTGGTTCCGCCATTGTGGTCCTTGCTGACCGGAAGCATCATTGTGTCCCGCTGCTGGGAAGAGATAGCTTCTATTTAAATGCTGCAGCTCTCCGTTCCCCGCGTTCCGAGACGGTTCCGACAACCGTGCTCACTTCCCTCTTCCCTCGTGTAACCTTATCCTGTATGGAACAACCATGTCTCCGTATCTGTATCACCATTTTATTTGGCGAGCACAAGAAGTTTTCTCTTACGACTTGTCGTCAGTATTTTAGTGCTTGCCAGATATTTTTTCAAAATGAGTTTCTAATTTTTTCTTTACTTGGTTACATTTAGGTTTTTGCCCAACCCCCTTTGATAATGCGTCTTTTGACGACGGCAATTATTTTCAGACCGGTTCAGTAGGTGGGCGTTGTGAACTTTATTTCAAAGGGAGTTGAACAAAAAATATCGGGTGCATCCCCGGTAAAATGACCGGTATGCCCTTGATATACTATTTCAACCCATTTCTGAAGGTTTTTCCATCACTGTGGCAAATTTAATTAAAATTGATTAGCAATACGACCCGACAGAGTTACGAGTCATAAACTTGTTGTTCGAATTGAAAAGCGCGACGGCATCATAACTCTAACGAATCCGAAAGCAGGGTGTCGTCGCGTCGCCTAGGAAAATGTAATTCACAACGAACTGCAAACGTTCATAAATATCGACGCCTGTAATCCGACAGATCTCCGCGAGCGTTACAGGGAGCGGGGTCGCAGCTCTGGAAACCGGGCTAGCTAAATTGTGCGAAGCCTGGGCTAATACATGTATCGCGTACTTACCCTCGTACACGTGAATGGAGATAATGACAAAGACAGCAATACATTTCCGGAACGTGTACAATTCCGGCACATTGATCAGGTTTTCTGTTTTTCTTCGTTAATTGCAATGAAATGGAATATTACCTGGAACAAATTTACGAATAATTTAAGTGAACCCCCGAATAGTGATTAACGTTCTTGATTATGCAAATCCGCACTCTCGCAAAGAGCCCAAGCTGCACATCTCGATTTATGTGGACCTTTTGCGAATTTGCAGCTGCAAACTTTGGCGCATGGACAACTGCACACACGTAGCCTCTTTAATACCTCCATATATACACGTGGCCGTGAACAAACCAGCGACATTTATTATACGGGTAGAACGAGCGCGGTGCGTATAAATTCGCATACCTACAATTCTAGCTCCGAAGATAATATCATCGCAACAGCGGGCAATCCAAATATGAAACCGCGACGTATAATGTACAGCCGCCCATGGGATACATGTGCGAGTAACTAGTAGCGAACGTGTATGCGCGGTGGCGTTCTCTCGTGACCCACGAGACGGCTTATCAGAATGCAGGGGTATCGCTTCGGTCGGAGCTGCCGATGGAAGCTTCAAATATTCCTAGGGACGCGTTAACTTCCTGTCAGGGTTGTTGCCCATGGCTCGTGCACATGGGAAACTTTTGTCATTGGATTAAGATTGGTACAATATGAGAGATAGAGGTTTGAATCCTCGAAACGCTGCACGGTACAGAGATACGTTAGCCTTAAAAGATCGTACAGAAGATAATCACTTCTACCTAGCTAATTTGCTCGACAGTTGCTATATGAATTTCTATTGTTTTTGATAACCTAATCGAGTCACTGTTCGCTCACCGCTGGATCGCGAAAAGCGTGAATGGAACTCTCGGTTAGAGACGAAAAAGAACGGTCTTCTCTGATCCAATCCGTATGGTACGTGAGCAACGATAAGATAGCGTTCCATCGAATCAACGTCATCGAGGTGCTCTCTTCTAGCATTCTTGCAGGAGACCGAGAGCGCTCCACCGAACCGTAGGCGAGCCGAGACGAGCTCGGATAAGACGAAGTTCGGATCGTCCGATAGCATTCGGGGTACATTAGGGGTGCCAATCCTACACTCTTCGCTCAATCCTCACCTCCCCCGCATCCGGATTCCCGTGCCCAGCTGCTGCACCCGCTTTCTCATTCACCGTTCCATCCACCTTGCATCGGCTTTGACATAACAGCCGCGTATACATAAATGCGAAGTCCATTAACGATGTCGGCACAAATACGCGCGCGAGTACAGTTCGTACCGACCCCTTTTCGCTCTCACCACGAGTGTACGAAAATCCTCTTTCGTTCCTCTACGAGCAAACAAGATCCGTTTGCGCATGCAGCGCTCGTCCTGACCCTGATTGATTAGGATGATTCGTTTCGATATTTCACGAGAACTGTAGTCGGATTACGCCCACTTTCGGCTTTTTGGCCGCAGGAGACGAACGACCAAAAAGTGAGAGAAAAAACGAAAACGTAGTAAAAATGTCCGATGTAGATTTGTAGCTTATTGGAAACGGCAGATTAACTTTCAGCGTTTTCTCGTGGCTGCTGAAAATCTAACGGAAGGTTTATTTTTTATCAGTTGCACGGATGGCATGTCCGCTTTTGAAGTGAAACTTCTTATGGCATGGCAGTGTGCGTAAGTACGCGAATTATGAAAGCCCCCGATTGAAATCTTTCTTCGCCCAGGTGAGCATCGATCCGCCACTGTAAAATTAGCACGGGTCGTAATTCGCGAAGCGACGATACATAGGTCACGGTAATCGAATGCGTCCGATCCAGTTACAGTTTGCGCGAGCAAATGCGTCAGTGGGCATAAATTTTCGAGCATAGAGACGTAAGTAATTGCTGCCATTTTTTCGCCTCCCTCGCGCAATTTCCACTCCCGTCCCGCAATTTCATCGTTCGCACGTGATGCTCGTCCATTTTGATACCAGCCGGCCGCTTATGTGCTTCCGCTCGTTTCATCCGTGTTCTAGCAATTCTACTTTCTGTAACGAACTGCTTTTGGTCTACCGTTGATTCGACTTTAGCGAATGACGAAAGCAAAAATATGTATTTGGAAAGAAAAAAGAATGAAAATAAGGGAGGGATGAGAAACATGAAACGTAAGGACGCCTCGTTCTATAGTGGAAATCATCACTAAATATCTAAGCTCTATATGATGTTCACGAATAATCGAGAGGGAATATATTTATTTCCATAATATAAAAAAAATATATTCAGAATGGGTCATCGAGTTCGAAAAGCCCGAGGGCGCTTGAGATGCAAAATGTGGAACACCGCCAACGGTATAGGACGTGCGATAGAAAGAAAATGAAACCCGGAAAATGACTCACGTATCCGTCACACGTGATAGGCCAGGCAATATCTCCCAATACCGGGGGGAGTTGCAGCCCGAAAATCGATCGGGAGTATCGATGCACGTCACTAGACCAGGATCGAAAATGAGCCGGTCGAAACTCGGGCGTCGCGCTACGTGCAGTGAAATCGAGTGGTGAAATGTGGTTAGTTATGCCACTGATGGAATAGTTGATTATGCTAAATTCAATCAATGACGATAACGACGACAAGGATGACTATGCACGGAACCACAACTCGTTACAAGGTTCGAGAGGAACCGTATCGACGCTGGCATCGAGAAATCCACCGAGTCACCAGCCGGGCTAGCAGGTAGCCAAGGGTCTATTATGGTCCGTTTCCCCTGTAATTCCTAACCTCGACCCTCTTGAATTCGGGGGCCATTGATCTACCGTCGTTCCCGCGATAACCCTCCCACCTGGCCGCCCTATACGTTACCATTAAGGATTATCCCTAAAAAACACTCGCGTGAAATACGTTGTCTCGGAGCGGTACATTTTACGAAACCAGTCGTGGGTCGTTCGAAATTCCAGCCGCTATCGTTCGGGTTGACCGACATGGCAAAGCAGGAGACAAATACCAGCGGATCTCGGATGTAGGGACACCGACGGTCGTTATCAATCAGAGGTTGGGTAGAGGGGTGGCCACACAACGGAGTATAGGGTGAGATAGGTCCCTCGAAGCAAACTGTCAGAGCGGCCCGCAGCGAAGCGTGGCACACCCGATTGCTCTGTGATGGTTTTTCCTGTTTATCGAAGGTAAACTGACGGTGGCGCGTCGTCACAGAGTAAAGAGCTCGTTTTCCCCTTCGGCTCGCCCTATCGTGCTAACCCTGCGCATCTCTCACCCTGCAGACCACATGCTACCCCCCAGGGCCCCCATCCACGACGCCGGGACGCGCCGCGACGTGTGTCCGATCACCGCGAACGAGGGTGCACCCGGGCCCAGGGTATGGGGACGTCCGCTGAGAACGGTCCTAGTGGCGCACACGTGAATGGAATACGGTGTGGGGGAGCTTTGCATGCTCCTACACCCTCCCCTCGCCCTCGTGCGTATATGCAGATCCACATGTACGGAAACTGTCTACGGTGCGCGAACTCTGGGGAGCTTAATTCCATCCCTTGAGGATACGAGTTAGAAGATGAGGTGTGCGAGGTTATACCCGTCCTGCGGATAGACGCGGAGCCTGTATCGAACCGAATTATGATTTTGTACGGAACAGGACCGGCGACATTGACCAGAACCAACCCTCCGTGTCGAGGACTTGCAGAGACGATAAGTTAATTATCCTTCGGCTCGGAGGTTAGATTTATAACGGGTACTTGGTAACCAGATGATGGGATGAAAGGTAGAACGTACCAGAGAGGAAATTGTCAGGGGATTGTACAGGGTTCGGGTTTAAATCCCGACAATTGCAAAAAAATGTCTCTTAGAATATGTTTTTCTATAAAATATAAAAAATTGAACGAAACCGGAGAGAAAAACTTCCTGAACGTTCCTTGTAAGTGTCGATATCTACCCAACGTACAAAGTTGTTAAAGGAAGGAGGAAGGGAGTATTCCAAAAGTATTGCAACACAAAATTAAATTTCGACGAAAGATTTGTATCGATTATACATTCGACATCCTCTGGCCGTGTTTCTATTCTGAAAATCATTCGAAACAAGAATTTGGTGGGTGAGGTTCGTGTTTTCTTGGATCCGCGCCACTACTGCAAATTCAGTCAGATCGCAGTTTGGCAGTCTTCTTATGCAACTCTCGGAACATCGTTCCACCACCTTGTGTATGCGATGTATGTGCGGACGTATCCACTCGTAGTGCGATTGCCACGGTGTGCTTGGTCGTATCGAATGTGCAAGTACGTGCAAACGTGTGCGCAGATATGCTACCTGGTTATACCATGCTGTAGCAGCAGAAATTCCCCGCTGTTAGCAAATATTGACTCTCGTAGGATACCTGGTTTGCGCTTGAACCGGGTCCATAGGGTAGATTATGTATTCTACGGTTATGTCAATACCTTACTGTGAATTGCGTAATGATACGTACCTATACGTGTATCAAGAGTGTGCATGCACTTCAGGTGTTACGACCTTTGCGAGGAGTACCATTCATCCTTTCTTTCGTCACGTATCGAGATTTTCTGAATATTCAGGGTAACGCGGTACAGGAAACTCAAACTGGCTCAAACTAAAACGCAACGAAAAGTATTATATTCAATAGAACTTTACGCGGTCTTAAACGTAGTCTGAAAGAGTGACTAATGTCCTGGGTAAAGACACTATTTTCTAGACTCATAAAAGGCAACGTTCAATAGTTGCACTTTTGAGCAATGGAAAATATTGCGTAAGGTGTCTTTTAGGCGCCTTTACACGGTTAGAAAAAAGACTGATGCACAATTGAAGCGCCTCTTAGGCAACGATTTTACTGTCCGGGGTCAGTTCGTTACGTGTTGCACGGTGGTAAGGTACGGTAAGGACACATTGTGGCGAATGTAATTCTGGGACACTACCTCGATAGTCATATCTCTTGATAACGGGCAGGAAGGATAATTACTGCAAGGCGATTCAATGGGGTGATACGGAGCAATTAATGGGGGGATTCCGTTTTCCACCTATCCGAAGCGCCGTGCGGACGGAATCATTTTGTCTTGCTATCCGCAGTCGGCGTTAAATGGTGCGTGTAACGTCTGACGAGAATCTCTTATTTTAAGACTGTATGTTTTAATAGCTTAGCACGGTTTCATTTATTCTCAAAAAAACCCTTGGATTTGCTAAATTTCCGGTTCCAAATGGTCCAACCCTAATAAACCCATAAAAAGGTTGACTCCAAGGCGCCCAAGTGTTCGACTACCTAGTGGTACTTGGAATTTTCCGTGCTCGGGCAACTCTTGTCATCGCATCGATTCTTAAGAAACATTTATAGATGTGCGAAATGTAGCGTCAGCTCCATTGCACGATAAACCACTCGAATGGTCCGTGAAAGATCTTTCACGTTGGAATTTTGCTTCTATACCTGGGGATCCGGTAAGACCTCGTCAGGGCAATTAAGGACTACGGGTCGGATCAATAGTACGCCCGGGACCCGATTCACAAGTTCATACGGTCAACTTTCGCATGCGAAATAGATAGTTTCGACTTTTAAACGTTGACCAATGATGCGACTTCGCAACGATGTGAACATTTTCATGGGGATCTATTTGTATTTGAAAAAAAAAAATCGTATGAACTCGAAAATAGGGTCCCTGCAGACTATCTGGTATGCGGATAAGCGATCGCTCGGAACCCCATTTCAAAGAGGACGTTGCGTCGGAAATAATGGCACTCGTGAATCCCGAAACTGAAAATCAGGAATCGACTCCCGACCGATCCGAGAGCAGTAGGGCACTGTTTCCACATTTACGGGGGGCCTTGACCTTAAACACAGGGCCGCTTCGTAGATCGCCTACGGGGATAAAGTCAGATCGTGTTAAGGGTATATTCGGCCTTATTCTCATGCAGGCTGCTCTCGAGCCGTCGTTCGTCGTCGACGATAAACCCAAATGGCCGGGCCTTCGCCGGGTAGAACGGACAATAGGGAGAAAGAAGACTTCGAGCGCGTGCAACCTGAATAATGCAAATTTCAATTTCGATACTTCGCATCTGCATGAAATCTGCATTACAATAACGTACGCAGCTACGTACCTACGTAAATGGTCAATAATTTGTATTAAGTCGCATTCACGGCCAACTTTTTAGTACACCGTTAACTTTACCGCGACATTTAGTGTGTTCGTGCAAAACGGATTCCTTCTTAATCCAGAGGTTTCAGGGAAGTGACGCTTAACTTGTTCTCTAATGTAAAGTCTAATTGTAAGTGAAAATATCGAGTTCGTATCAGGTTCTGAAATGGTTTGTGAAGATTGTGCCTCGACGTACGGCAAACAGGAGCCCGAGGGATCTTATTAAATGTTGAAATAAAATGTTGCTCTTATCAGGCTGCATCTATCATGATCTGCTTGATCGAGATAATTGAGAGTCCACGTAAACTGATCGAAACCTGATGCAAACTGGATACAAATTCGATCCAAATCCGATATGGATTGTTTGCAGACCAGATCCGAACTCGATACGCACTGCATCATATTGCTTGCAGACGGTTTCAAAATCTAATACCAGGAGATACAAAATCTAATACTGAATTTCGTGCAACGCCACCAGGTGTGCCCCGATCTTTAAACGAATTATCTCCTGACAACTCTGCGTTATCCAAACTGCAAGGGCAATAACCCAAAACCTTTCCTTAGAAGTATACGTCCCGAAACAAATGTTACATTGTTTAAGTTAATTCGTAGTTACCTACGATTTATTAGGGAGGGAGGAAAAGTTTTTTAAACACACTTGGACCAATTCATTCTTCTCCATCGCGAATCATTTAATTTAGACTGTGGAACGGTAAAATAAACTTCTGAACTCTGATGTTTTAAGTCGAGCTTCCGAGTGTAATTTTTCAAGTGGTGAAAGAAATTTCGACGATGAAGCGCGATCTTTCGAATTCATCGGCTTTGCGGATTTTTGAAAAGCACGGGCAACGTCGTCTGGTGCCTTTTTTCGGTCTACTTTTCTCGTTATACTCGACTCTCGATGCACCGGGTGGAAAGGCGAGCAAACTTGTGCGAACCCTTTGACGAGTTTAATCTACCCTAGGAGTTGGCGAGAACTCCGGTAAGAGTGGCTCCGCGAGGATTAAAGAGCGGAGTAGAATTTATACGTGGCGTAATTTAAGCCGCCACGTCATTCAGGAAATATTAAAGGAAGGTTTAATGAAATATGAGTTTCTTTTTGGGGTTCGGATAAAAAATGATTTTCACCGCTCGGGATGGAATCCCGATCGGTACCGTGAAAACCGATCCTACTCGGCGAGTCTTCCTCGCCTCCTGGATTTTCAAGCTTTTCCTCGTCAGTATTTATTTTTATTTATGGTCTGCAAACAGGATCGTGATATTTTTAAATTCATTAAACGAGAGTAAACGCTGAAATGAAGGAAGGCAGCGGTTTAATCCTGAATGATTTAATGAATCCCAATAAGCCTTGAATTTTCCTCGTTAACGACCGGGCCGGAATAATTGTTATAAAGCGAAGGCTGTTACGAAATTTATTTCGTCGTTTTTAAATCGTTCATAGGACATGAACGTAGTTCCAAAGCTGACTGTACGACACAGAAGATGCTATTTCTCATATAATTCTTTTGTACGCACGTAAAACCACTTTGTTGATATGTACGTATGTTTTGTGACGTAAACTGCAGTTCCAGGGTGTTTATTGGATATAAAAACCTATCGGTATTGGAAAGCGACGAACCATGATGGGCATTCCGCAATTTTCGGATGCGTTGGATTTTTGATACGAGCCAGATTAATTTGGTTCGAAATGCTACAACGTCTTTGAGAAGTAATTTAGCGCTTTGCGTTCATTATTCTACATTCTACGTTCTCTTCGTTTCATTAGAGTTTCCGCATCTCGTCGAAAGACTTAGACTTTAAATTCGAGAAGAGAAGTGACTCAATTAATAACAAACAAAGACGGCGCCCCTCGGAACGAGTCCCCAGATGTGCAAGATCATTAGTAGAGTCGAGGCACTTAATTTGAAGGTCTCCATTCCTCGACCGATTCGGTCGTCATTTCATTTGCAATGCAAAGAATGAAATTTCACCTTAAACTCATCGGCCGCGACGCGACTTCGCGGACGGCGTCTGGCTGGGGGAAGCGTCGCAACCCCCGTCGTAGGAAGATATGCGTTTCATAATTAACTATTATTGGTTTCATGCTAATGAAATGTAGCAGGCGCAATTTAATTAAATCAGATTTAGGTCCAGGCGCGGGGCCCCCGGGGTTACGAGATTAGAATGCGGCCCTGTCGGAGACTTCGTCTTTCTCATCTCACGTAAGTAAGGAGAAGGTACTTAGCCGTTTAATTACGGATGCCTCGCAATTGCCACCTCAAGAGGTAACGACGGAGGGGATGAAAAGAAGACGTTTATACCGCTGACATGTTCGCAACACTTCGAGCTTGCCGAACTGGATGTCTTTTCCTTACCACGGACAGGTGCCCTGCCCGGATTAACTTAATTAACGGTTACGGTTAACTTATGCCTCTGATTGGTTTCATCGGACAGGGCGAGAGCTGCAGCTAAGCGTAGATCATACGCTAGAAAAATGCTCTTTGCCCCGGTTCTTCTTCTCCGTTCGATCCACATTACTGCATACTTTTCTTGTCCGTCCTTACCGTTTACCTGCCGTGCTTTTTAGTCTTTAAAGTCGTAAACCATATTTCTGCAACTGCTGCAGATGCGCATAAAACTGATCCATAGAGGGCATGTGTAGAATATTATTTTTTTTTTTTTATGAAAAAGTAATCCGAGTATCGGGAATGACGATGGAACAGGATCGAACGCGTATTGGCGGCTTTTGACCCATTTTATCCGAGAGATGTTTTCCGCGTAATACTTGAAGCAAATTTTGCAACGAGTTGTTTTTTTTTTACCGCTATCCTCTACTCATATTCGATGTTTTTCGTGTAACCGTAAAACACTTTGAAATGGAAAGCAGAAATAAAATTCAGTGAATACGTGTTTTTGCCGGTTCGCCTGATTTCATAACTTGTGAAGTTGAAAACGATACTTTTTTAGTTCCGGGACAAGAACGAAAAATTTTGATTCGGGCATTCCCGGAAACATCCTTGCATCAATTTAGAAACCGATTACGTACATTCGCATCATCCTCGAGAACTTTATATTAAACTCGTCAATTATTCGTGCTTCGCCCCGGTGCACCGCATCTACCGCTCTTAATTCCCCCCCCCCTACCAAAAGTAGAAATCGAGTGTTCCAGAGTTCGCGGAATTTCGATAGACTGGACGAAGCATTTAGCCGTTAAGCCTGCGTGTCAACAGTGGCAACCTTGTAGCGGTTGCGCGCCCTCTGCCGCTCGTCGCTCGTCGCCTCAAGAACGAAATCGGACAAAGCCGGACCGTCTCGACCAATAAGCGCCACTGTCTAGGATCGGTGCGGCCAGTCGAGGCAGTCGAGTTCGTACAAGACGCACGGACGCACGTTCGACCGCTGGAACGGAAGGATCGCGTCCAGGACAGTTTTTTTCAAACGGTGGGAATTTTCTCAATGTGCGTCGATTGCCCGAAGACCTCGACGGACTTCACTCGAGGGGCCGGCGAGGGACCGACGAGACACGGCGAGTTTTCTACGTAAGGTAAGCGCCCTGCACCCGGTTCGAGGACCCCGTCTTGTTCTCGTATTTTACGGAAAAGTTTTGGGAAAATAAGCGAGGATGCTATGACGTAACCAAGGAAGTGAGAAAAAGAATCGCGGGTAAAAATATCTTCGCGTTGGGCCTGAAACGGATCATACGTATATTTAAATTATTGCCATTTTTCACATTAGGCGACTATTCGCCCTCGATAAAAAGAGATATACGCGTAAAAAATTACATCCACAATTCAACTTCGCGTCGGCATATTTTCAGGGATCCAAGTTGATCGCAACGTAGGTTCGAACGATTAAGTTCCATAATTTCGGATATCCGAATCGACCACGCTATTTAATTTGCGGCTTCTCAGTTGCCCCTGATATAGTTTTCGGAATTCTGGCTTACCACCCCGGAGTTCCCTGTGATCAAATCCATCGCGCCGCAGTTTCCGGTCGTTAGGATGATTGCGCGGTCAAGTTTTGGATGTTCGGATTAATCTCACCACGACGTTCAACATTCATAAATGATGAGTATGCGGGTTTATCGATCGGTTCACTTAACTGACTCTATTACCAAAAACCATTGTTTGAATATATTAGATGTCAAAATCTGCTGCGATGTCAACGAAGACTTGAAAAATTGGGACATAATGGAGCAGCATTTTCTAGAATTCAATGCACAATGATTTTGCCCTTTAACCATAAACTATCGATACGTTGTACCTAACGATCTCTTCATTCTACATGAATGATATGATATGCAATTCATGTTTTTCACGAAGATTCGACATAACTGTCGGTTATCTCGCAACATATTAAATCAAGTTGTGCATCGTTACGTTCCTTAGTTCTACAAGAGAATTTCGTTCTAACTCATGACTCGTCATGTAACACTGTAGGATAATAACGGCTAAAATGTGCACAATTTGCCACACATGTTCATTAATACGCTAGATGAATCCTGCTCCTTGGGGTGATAACTGTTATTAACAATACAGGATGGAATCCTCTCGAGCTCAAATTTCTCCCTGCTCAAAGCTCGGTCGTAACTACATTAATTTCGTAATGCTTCGAATGCAGGTATGTTTGCTGCGTTCTCTATCCCGAAGAGATGTTTAATCCGGGAAGAGGCGCGCTAATTGAATTGACGTTAGGAGACGCAACATTATTATAATAAAGAATTACTCTATAGATAACATAGGGCAAAATAATTAAACCGAATAGTGAAATAGTGGAAACGATATTCCTTGAAATGTCATTGGTAGAAACCACGTGAGAGCCGCTTTGATCGCTATCTGTTACGAAACGGTATAGGTACTTTGACAACTGGGTGGATTATCCTGAAAAACTGTAGATGCTTCCGTTTATACCAGGACTCGTCGAGTAGAAGCCAGGTCGTGTAGATTCGGCCCTAGCTAGAAAGAATCCGTCCCGCTCGAATGGCTCCAAACTAAACGTATTCAACTTTGGCGAGTGCACTCGAAGAAAGTGAGGGAAGGAAGGAAGTTTGGAGATGTCGGGTAAAATACGTAGATGATGTTTAGTATAGAATATTAATTAAAGTATTAAAAATTGAACGCACATAATATTTACAGACTCCAGTTCACGTTTCAAATACTTATAAATTTTGGCTATCTTATAATCCCATCGCAAGAGGTTTGCGCATTTATTCTTCAATTTTGTTTATGGTTGACAGGTTGTCATACAAAAAAAAAGGAGTAACTATTCTAATAGATAGTTCGCATCTGAAATACATTACATTGACAACTAAATTCACTAAAAAACTACTTCCACAGAAACCATTTCTACAGATGCGTCATATACATATATATATGAAAAAAAAAAAACATTAGAGATTTTAAACACAACGCCTATTTTTCCCTCCAAAGTTTAAAGCTAATTTAATTATAGGATCGATATACCGTACCATTATGGTTAATCGCATACCGGTCAACAGCGTACCGATGGATCCCCGCAGATCATACGCGTAATCAGATTTCCAGAATTACGCTTTATATGAATGCAGCTGCTATAGGAATATCGGTCGGCCTGGCTAGCTAATTCACTGTAACTAGGAGTAATACATTTGGTAGCGATATCGTATCGACGGTACATTTAATTAAATTATCGATACAAATGGGTTCGGAATCATACGGATTCCTTCTCGTGCAAATCTACCCGGGGAGGATGATTTGGTGAGGGTTCCCGTGTGCACCCAAAGACAGGTCCCTCGCTGCTCCCGAAGAAGCATTCGTCACGATGCGAGCACGGTGTCTTGGGGTGATGTCTAATGTCAACTACAGCTGGTTGAAGGGGACCAAATGCCTCGACCGTGCCATATATTTGACCCGTGTTCAACCAGCTAAGCTTAACATTACGTGTGCCCCACCTTCCTCTCGATTCGCATGGTCCAGCCCAAAGTTCGTTTCGGTGAACACCAAAGCTGCGTCCAGGGTCAGCGTGTTCTCTGGCCGTGTATATCAGTGTCATCCGCACTTGTCGAGGCAGTTTGCAGAATGTGGCTTGCAACTTGTTTTTGAAAGTTGCTTCCGAATCGCGTAGCCCGTACACGCACGCGTCAGAAATGTCGGACGCAGGAGTGTCACAACGAGATTGCACCCTGCCGATGACATTTTGCGATTCTCGTATCTCGATGGCTATTCGGGGCGGCGCAAGTCCCGGTTAATCGTCGCCCTTTGCGATCAACGCGTCGCCATCTATCGACCAACTGATCCGATCAGTGGACCGCCGCGATGCATCCTTGAACATCGATCAGCCATAAATGGCGTATAAGGTGTACCGATCGCATCTGTCTTTCGAATTCAATTTTCCGAAAAGTAATTCACTTTTGCAAATAACGTGATCATTTTCCACGAATTTCGGGTATACGCTAAAATGTAACATTTCAAAATTAGTATAAAAAAGTGGCCGAATATCGAAATGTCGTATCGTTTCTCTCTACGACCCTGGAAGAGCGTATTACGGGAACACGCTATCAATTCGGTTACTTAATAATTTTGCATCTGATCGCAAACGTATCGTTCATCTTCTTCTGAATTTTGAAAGTGCCTTACTCGGAGGCATTTATGAAAGTGCTTTCCGATTAAACTATTTTCTTCGGTAATGAAAATACCGTTGTTATACGAAATTCATCGGATCGATGCAAGGATGTAATCGAGAAAGATGACTGCAGCCAACGGTGTTTGAATGCACGTTTCCATCGGTACCTCGGTAGCTTCGAAGCATCTACTCTTTCCGCGCGACCATTAAGGGTGCCATTATGCGAGTCTATTGACACGAACGGGGATATTAAGGGGGCAACGATGGAGCCGTCCCGATCTCGAGGCGACTCCTTCGTCTTTGAGGATGACGGTCGCTGGTACTCTATTTTCCATGCAGGACACACCCAATTTCAATACCATTCGCTCGGGACAAAGTACGGTTACAATATGTCAAAAAAGTTCGTCACTCGTACACCTGAAAAAGTACGTCAATAATAGTTATCGTGCATCGGCAATTTTATAACGTGAGTTGTCAAGTATGATTCATCTCATTCACAGTTATCTATCGTATCTTATCTACTACATCAAATAGTAATAATTAAGTCAGACAGCCGGATGTTGCAAGTATAAGTTAACGTTCAAGCCAAACGAGATGCAAAACTTCGACAACGAACTACTTAAGTGTTTGTCATGGAGTAATAGTATTCAAGATAAATTTGGATAGAAACTATAGCTTGGTCAAATCGTGAAAATCGACAATAAATCACTGCCGGCATATCTGCGCTTAAAACTCCAAGTTTTGTTCAAGTCATACGACTTTGACGTGTTCCTTTTGCCTACTCGCGTGTGCCCCTAAGCGTGGCTAGTTTAAAAAGACGCGGAACGGAATCTATTTCCAGCGTCGGAAGATATGTGTTGTAACACGAGACGCGGCATGAGTTTAAATATATCCGAGCGAGGCGAAACTATCGCGCTCATACGTTCATATGTCGATGGTGTCGAGTATACGATTATGGCTCGTTGCGAGCGCGCACCGAGTCTATCACTCGACGACACATCGATGTCCTAGCGAATCAAGGGAAATATCCGGGGACATTGACTTTCCGACCCTACGAGGTGGAACACTTGATATTCGAGTCATAAATGGACCGAAGAATTCCATCAAATGGAACTTCGAAATCTAAGGCAGACGCCGGATGTTGTAAATGAACCGAAAGGGTCGATGATCTATCATTTTTAGGTGACGCGCACAATAAATGACGTTTGACAAATGTCGGTATTCTGATATTTTCATCATAATTTGGAATGACAGAAAGGAAACGTTTGAAAAACGTTGCGAGAGAATATTTTTAGTTAGCCGGAGTTATTTTGGAAAAATGAAAACGATAAATGAAGCGTTTCTATTTCAATTATCTTAATAATTAAAGTTAAATATCATGCGTCTCTGTCCTATTCTAGACTAACATTCTCCGATATTCATTTCGTAACGGATGCCCATGCACAAATATGACGAAAATTAGCCATGCCAGATATATCAGAATTCTTCGGGCCGTAAATGTAAAAAAGGAGAAAAAATATGATATAAAATATTTTAAATCCCAATTGATGTCTGGGAAGATGAAATGCACCTTGATCGATCCAATAATCAGGAACTAAAGAAACTTTTCGATGCCTTGAAGATATTTAAAAAATAGATTCTCTATCAACTGCACATCGGCACGAATAAGAAACTATAAAAATGCGATCAGCAAGTAGAAATCTCACGAGAGACCCGTTCCGACCGTCATTCCGGAGTCATTAAAACCCAATTCGATCTCTCCACAACCGATCGTCGTGGTGATCCATAACCATACCTTGGAATGTAACTAGTCTCCCCCCAAGGATGTTCATGTCCGCAAACGATGGTCCAGCATTTAGACACTCGTTATACTCGGCGTACTTGAAATCACACCACCGGACTCCAATCGGGCAGCCACTGATCACCACTCCCGATACGATACCGACACTCGTCCTTCACTGGTACCGCACGCGAACTTCCAATCCAATTTTCTTTCAGTTTCCTGCCACGTGTTCTAAGAACGGCAACTTGTTCCGTCTACAACTGCGGTTCTTCGTTTCCGTTCCTTTTCTTCGGACTCTTCGGGCTCACAATATGAACGAGCTTCGAAGAAATGTGAGATACTCGATGAAGAATTCAGTTTCCTATAGTATTGAAATTCTTTCGAACTTGGGTTTCCTCTGAGCGACGTCGTTATCGGAATAGTCGATTGAAGATATCTTCTCTAAGTGGGTACGTAGTAGATCGTAAAGAACCTAGCTCCTTTTCCCATGGCAGTACTCGGTAAGTTTCGGGACGTTCTCTGGTCGTGTTCTTCTCGGGGTGCTTGGCCAGGGACGGCTTTGGGATGGGCGCGGCGAGACTCGCCCCGGAGTAGGAGTAGGAGGTGCCCGTTTTATTTCACTGGTTATTTCGGTCCTCGTCGTCTCCTGCTTTTCTTACCATGACTTGACATTGAACCGGCCGTTTGCCAGTATTGGCCTTTTTCCCCTGCTGATCTTCCGTTACGAAAGAGTTGCAAGGAAGCTCTCCTTCTTTATCGAAGTACTCGGCAATAAATAGAAAATTCAACTAAGCTCGTTATAATCATCGCATCGAAAAGTAGCTTCCTCCTCGATTAAAGATTTCAATGTTTTGAACAATTGAAAGTATCCGGGATAATTCCGTAATGACTAATCATTTATCAACTCTATACTTTCTTTCGCTAATCGACTAAGTTCTTATGAATTATACATCGATACTTGATATCTTTAGGCAGTAAATTAATGATTTTTAAATATCAGAAACTTAAACAACGAACGGACGAAGCTGTTAGTTCCGCCGAGCTGTAGAAAAAGCTTTCGGCGTTTCGCTCGTTCAATGGTATTTTCGTCTCTGGCGGTGAAATTCGTACACGAGGAAGTGAGGGTTTTTACATATATGCTATTAACAATTGGCGTGTCTTCCTTTCTTCCAACTTTCATCAGCAATGAAAATTGTCCTTCCATTCCGGTATATTGGATCTCATAAAGGATTCACAAAAATTGGTTAGCCCGAGTAAGAGAGAAAGCGGTGATGGCGTGAGATGGACGATCAACGTATACGAACTTCCGAGAAGACGGCCTCTCCCTTTTCTCCTGCCCCATTCAATTTTGGCCTAACTGGAAAAGTTTTCGCGTTAACGGGCTTACACACAAATTAGATTCACTAGCGTTAAGGATTCATCAGCCAGGACGTATCCGTGTCCAAAGTCACTCGAGCGAATGTCAACTAATCGTTTCAGAAAATGACGAATTTCGGGGGCTCTATCGGAAGGCATAGATTCATGTCGCTTGAATGTATCGTGGAATCCTACGAATCATTTCGGATGCATAGCATTCAAAAAAAGGAAAAGGGAAAAAGATAAGTCACGTTTCTCTAATCAGACGTGACAGCTTTAATCTGCGCATCGCGCCCGGTTTGCCGGTGCCAGAGATACCGATGCAGCTCGATGAAACTGGCGAACCAGTAAACTAGATTTCTGTCACCGGTCGAAACGAATTCGTCGCTGTGCGACATCGGAATATTAAAGTGGGAAAAACCATCGGACTTTGAAATCGACGTCTAGAATTTCACATAGTATGTAACCTCTCCCGATCCACCGCAACCGAAAGATCGAGGCATTTCGGTGTATTAAAAAAAAAAAAAAAAAAGATTCTCAGCCACATCCTGCTAACCTGGATTAAGGTATTATTCAATTACTTCGCGGATCTCCGCTGATAAAAATTTTGTTATTTTTAAATTTTTCCCCGGAAGATGTCAGGAAACGTAACAGTGATAAATAAGCATGTTTATATTTTCATAAGTGAGGGTAATCTTGGAAACATCAAGTCTCATGTTTCTTTTTTCAATTTGTCAAAAATCAGAGGAATTTGTAAAAATGGAGAATATGCTCTCTCGGATAAAATATAATATATTGGTATACGAGTCCTGTTATTACTGTAAAACAGGAAAACCCTTATTGCGTTAAAATGGAACAATGATAAAAATGTCCAACGAGTCCGGGCAAATCCTTTTTCGGAAAAGATGTAATATAATTGGAATGAGAGATGACGAGACATTGTCATAAATAGTAAAATCCTTTAAAAAGCGATAGGCATATTAAACGATAAAGAAGTCGGAAGACGGTGGGAACATCCACGCAAGGTTAGCAGTTTCGTGATTTTCAAGAGAATTGGAAAGTGCGAGAAGTATCGGGCGAAGTTGCAAGAGTTGCCGTCGGTGAAGTCTGAAAGTTCCCACCGTTCCTCCCTTAGACAACGCCTTTTAAAGATCGCCTTCTCGCGTGGATTTGCAAGTTTCCAGTCACGTCAGATGGCGAGTTTCCGGTAAACTCGATCGAATTTTGATCGAACTTAGATCGTTACTTGGACGACATTATGAAACTCGTGGTTCCCGTTACGAAATCGCGCAATACTTTGTCGTAAAGTTGGCCGTGAGGTTTCCAAATTCAAACGTATTTCTAAATTTCATTTAGATTCTGGGAGAAACGCGACCACGGTGTTAGTCGTCGTTATATCCCTTTAATTTTCCCCGCATAACAAAATTAATGATATTTCTTTTGACGTCACCCAGAGCCAATCGGAACGCTTTGTTCGCCGTCAAGCACGAAAGGAAACTTCTTCGGTATACTCTCGTTAATCTCGTCGCTATTGTCAGCTAAGCTCATCCATCAAAGGTTTATATCAGGATCGCAGCTATTTCTTTCCGGGGTTCGATTTAAAGTCACCTCGATGATGTCCCTTTGGTGCGACGTGCCTCCAAGTCGAGCACTAGACTCAACAGCACCCAGGATTTCGAATTTCGATGACACGTTTCGGTCAACTCTACCTCTACTGCCAATTCAAATCTATAATCTGCCGGTCAATTTGAAACCGCCAATTTATCCTTCTCAGTTTCACCGTGTACTTCCAGTGTTGCCTCTTTCTTCATTAATCCCGTTTCGATAGTTAACTTAAATCCCGTAGCTGAACTAAATCCAGTGGATGAATTCGAACTAAACTTCCCCGATTTACGCGAAATTCGAGGATGACATTTTTCCAACGCACGATCGCACCAGACAATTACCGGAGCCTCTCGAATTTGATGTCTTTTCTCTCCTTCGGAAGATAAGAAACGTAGGCGGAAGTGTGAAAAATATAAAGGGGATGAGAGAGGGGAAGAGAGAGGAGGGGGGGGGGCAATTACGTGGTATTTTAGAAGGTAGCTGAACTACAACGAAGATAATCAACTAATATCCCCGTTGCGATAGTCGTTCGTACGGTACTCTGTTCTACTACTGCCACTACTTGTAAATGGTATTGTGTACTTGTGTTATTCTCATCGGAATACGCGTGAAGTGTGGGGGGAAAGAGGAGGACGGGGCGACCCAGGGAGGGGGCGGGGGTGGAGAACGGGGAGTCAAAGGAGAAAGGAGAGGAGAGAGAGACAGGAGGAGCGGACCGTCTGATCAAAACGTGAACGTACTACTGGGTGGGCGTCCGGGCCCGCACTGTGCATCCGACGGCAGGCGTCGCGGCGCTTCCCCGCCCGCAGGGCTGTGCAACGCGAGGGTGGGAGAGAGCCCGACGCCTGCGCCACCGTTCAACCCCTTCGAGGAACGCACCAACCCTGTCCTATCCCCGAAACTCACACCCTCCTCCTCCTCCCTGCCCGACGTAACTATGGAAAATATGAATTTGGGTCAGATACCAGCCGCTGTGCCCTAATGAACCTTTAATGTGACCCATTTTTTCCTCCGGTCGTTCGGTCTACGTCCGAGGGAGGACCCAATCGACCCTCTATCTTCTCCCACCCCTGCAGGGCGTAGGAACCTTAGGGTGGGATTTGACGACCACGATTCACGATGTGATTCCCGATTCCCCGATCTTTCGAAAGTGTACGCGGAAGAAGTTCGTGGGTCACGTTCCTTTGTTACCGTTACATCAATTAATCGTATCAAATTAATTTGGCGAGCAACCGCGACCGAAAAACAGACTCGATAATGCCGAATCATACGAACTGACTCTCGCGACCCGACAACCCTGTTATATTATTTTCCGCGGTCCAGTTTATTAGATTCTTCCAGATATGTTCGGTGGGCTAAATATTCGTTACAGATTTTTTGCTATCTTTTGGCACGGTCGCATCCATGTTGCGAACAAACGCTCTTTCCGTATGAAATTAAAATCTAATGTAAATTACACGCAGTTCCGTTGGGGTGCGTGTTTCACGCGGGACAATAAACATCGGCCAACACGCCACAGTCAGCTGCCGGTACACAGGAAAGTGGACGATCGTACGATAAGAACACCTCGGGGTATCGAGATAACGCGTCGAGATTTCCGAGTAAATTGCCGTGATTGTTTCTCCCATATTTAGATGAAAGAATTAGCCCCACGGAGGAATGGCCATTAAGCGGCATTTAATCTGCACGAGATGCGGAAATGAGTCGAATTTGTTATCGCGATACCTCGTAACGAGGCTTTCCGAAATCTGAAACTCCGGTAAATGTAAACGATAACCGAAGCTAACGAATTTACTTTACTTTGAGGCACCCTATGAGGTTCTAGGATGTACTACCTACCGTTTACTGCAGATATCATTAGGACTGGTTTTTGCATAACGGACCAGGGAAACGTCCGAATACGCACCTACGGACTTCGGTTAGTTTTGGAAATTAACGGTCAATATTCCAACCAATGAATGGCTTGTTCCTTGTGGGCACGAACCATCGAATAATTCCCCGCCGGTTATCCCTATTTTATATTCGTTAGTCAACTCTATCATATACCGGGAGAAATCGACATCGAGTCGAACCCCACACGGAACGAACTCGTTTACCGAACATTACAAAGGATCCCATAAAGCGATGGGTCCGCAAGTATCAATAGCCCCATAGTTTCGGCTCCCATGTGGACCACAATTGTCCTCAGAAAATGGTTGTAACCAGAAATGATGTCGCCAAATTACATTCGCATTAAAGGCAGCTATATCCAGGCAGAAAATTGCATAAAGCAAAAAGTGATTCTCTGGGAGAGTTGGTCGCTTAAAAGGCCGTCGCAAAAGCGGCGGACTCATCGTGCCCGGCGCACTCGGCGGTATAAATAATTGTCGAATTGTCGGAGCCATTAGTGCCGGCGAGAAAAATGAAAAACATGACTAGGGCGCGCGGCCGGGACGCATCTCGACGCGTTTCCAGTTTCTTGTAGGCAAATCGACGAAACGGCGTATTAAATGAATTAAAACTGACAGTGAACGGCGCTCGATACAGAGAAATTCCCACCGCCGGGGCGTGCCTGCCCTCCGGCGGTGGGAATTTTTCCGGATTTTGTCGTTCCCTTTTTCCCCGGGGCCACAGCTTCGTAGCGGGACCTTTAATGGGGTTGCAGCGACGATGCGACGCAGCCGGCAATTTTGCACGGAAAGCGCCAAGTCGAAAGGTGGCTTAATATTTATCGCGAGGTCCGACGACGAGCTAATGGATTTGATAATTTGCCCGGGCACGGGGAACGAGGAGGAGAAAATAAAGCTGGCGTATCGGCGGCCCCGCCGCGTTCCAAGTTTTTGGATCAATTATTTAGGGTCTCGTTAACGGGCCGCGCCGTTTCCGTTGGCCGCCGGCCGCTCGCTTTTACCCCCTGACATCGTTTGCCCGTGTATTCTTTTCCACCGGGGAAAAAGTGCAGCGCTCCGGGAACGGCGTCCCGGAGGACAGGCTTGAATTACTTTTCTGCTAACGAGTTTTGGCGACGCTACTTTACCGCCGTTAAATCCCCCTACGTGTCGAAGAGCGCTTCTCCGGATCGAAAAGGGACTCCCCCATCTACCCCGACGTCGCCGCGCGCCGATCGAGAGGGTCGCGAAACACCTTGAGTGTTGACGGGAACGAAAAGCTAAGCAGCCAGAAGATGGCTGCCGATTATTAAGGACAACATGCTTCGCCTTTGCATTCCTTTCATTATTTCTATTCAAAGAGGCAGGTCTCGCTTTGCCGCGACGTTTCGTTTCGAATACCACGAATAGTATTTACGTGACACGGGTTCTTTTCCAAGTTGCGCCTGCCCACGTTTTCTTCCAAAAAGAAAGAAAAGAAATGGAGAGCGGCTCCAACGTAACGCTCCCTTCTTGCCGTAATATTACTCACTTCCACCTGTGTTCGTATACGTACCCTTGAAACATTTTTCAACTTATACCATCGGCATCCCGCAACACGAATTACTTCTGAGAATTAGTTTATCGAACAAGTGCATCGCATACGCACGACAGGCACGTATTTTTCCTAATAATTTCCTCTAAAACGGAATACTTATACCCTGTAAAATCTACTAGGCAGGATTTGAAAATAATATCACTGGTCTGATTATTTATGGGAAATTCCTGACATTTTAAGTACCGTACAGTATTTCAGACGTTTATTTGACCAATGCGTCCTGGAAGTTCATTCAATTTTGCTGACTAATTATACCTACGAGCATAAATTCAGTGATAATTATCGACAAACCATGCACCACGTACAACCTCCATTATTACACTCGTTAAACGCATAAATCCTCCGTTTCACTCGGTGCCTGAACTCGCTCGTGTGATTTTCATTTTTATGCACACGGCAAATAACCCCGTAATCCTGCGGCTTTAAAATGTCATTAAACAAAAAAGACAAACTCTCGTAACCATCACTTTTATCCAAAATCTGCATAAATGTATACAATAGTTCTACAAAAGAGCATATTTTCAACTGGGTAAATTCAAGCCACGTTTTCACGTCGTAAATCTCCATACGCCGTTGAAAAGCACCAGGTTTAGTGTAATATACTGTACTCGAAGCGGTAAAGCGTATTACATGTTTCAGAATTATTTCCATTAGTAGGCATGATTCTACGCGTTTCGCCTTCAATTAAGTGCAATAGGATAATGACCTGGGAGTTAACTAAATGATTTAACTTTCCATATCAGCACCTATTCCGTAAACAGGAGCAATTGCAAAAATGATAATTTCAGATATAAAAATATCTAGAGTAATTCAATGTGCAGTGTCCTTAAATATGATTTTTTCGCTGGCAGAGTTTAAGTATCATTCATGGGGCAAATGTTCCCTTGCCCCAGGCTGAAGTGTAATGCACAAAGTAAATATTCTTTTTGAAATATCGTTTTGACGACAAGACCTAAGCGCGATCCGTAGCGCAAATATTTTTCTTACTCTTGATCGAGTACCCGTCAATTACCTGAACGCGACCATGAGGATGTCATCTAAAGGGCACATGTCGCTTTATTAGATCCCAGTGTTTTAGTAACGAATTGAAGCGAAATAGGACTTCAGACCAAATCCCCTCTTTTTTACGCATACCATAAATTCGGTACATTTTGAGGGCCGAGACGATCCCATAAAAAGTTAACCCATCAACGCTAAATTTACCCCAAATACGTAGCTCACGTTATATGATATAAAATCTGAAGATGGCGTGTCGTAAGTGCAGGACATAGGCGATTTTAAGGACGAATAAGCCTCAGACTGGGAGAACGTATAACCTCCTCTTAGCCCTTAACCCGAACCGAGATCGAGTCGCTCGGATTGGTCGGACACATTACCCGAGCTTCTTTTCGTTGCCGAGGAAGGATTACGTGGTTAGATCGATCAGTGGCAATGACTATTCAGGAGATCCGGTATCTAGGAAGAAACTTTCTGGAAGAAATCGCCCCAGAGAATTGGATCTAGTATTTAAGAAAGAAATATCAAATCACGTAATATCCCTGAGTCAACGTAGGGGAGTGGAGGGAATTTCCGGGGTCGGTCCTCGATCGAGTTTCCCGGGAGCGTCGTTTCTTTTCCACCCCTCTCCGCGTCTAGCTAATTTCCCAAACGGCCCCGATTATCCGTCAAAGAGCGCCACCGGAAAGATTAGAGGCTGGAGAAATCTGACGTACGGTCGGATGGTCTTTAAGCCCGGTCGATAAGGCGGTGCCGTGCTAACTCGACCTTAAGCACAAGGAGGGGCGGGTCGGAGTGCAGGTGGCGGCGTAAAGCGAGGCGCTGTATGGATTTAGGAGATGCGGGAGCCTTTACCAAACAACCGGGCAACATCGCAGGGTACACACCTCAGGTGATCCGACTCGCGGGGCCGGAAGGACCGGAAGGACCGGAAGGTACGGGAGGGTAGGCCTCGCGATAGAAACGGCAAGCCCGAACCGGCGTGATTAGTTAAGTGATTGGAACCCCACCCCTGTCGTTTAAGGGCACCCATACCCGTAACCCATAACCCATAACCCATAACCCGTTACCCCCGTCCGAGCCGGAGGGAGAGCTCAAGTGGGAGCGGGATCCTTTATCCCTCTTTTTCGTAGGCGACGAGTCAAAAGAATCTCGGTGGAGCCTTTTGAGCCGGCGTCGCCCGCTGCGCCGCTTATCCGAAATGCGATTATCGTGAATCTCCCCGTCTTCAAGAGAGAAGGCTCTCTCCGCCGGAGGATCCCATTCTTTATCTCCTTCTCCGACTTCTTTCATCTCCCTTGCTTTGCAGCCATCTCTGCGCGTCTTCCCTTCGTTTCTCACAATTTGTCGGGTGCTTCCTCCGTCAATGACGTCGGCCGTCGGCTTCTTTGTTCGCACTCGTGGACCAGGTGGATCGTGATCGTCGGTTACCTTGGAAGCACCCCCGTTCTCCTCTTGGTCGTCCGAGGAGGTGGCGTCTATCCGGAATATCAAATGTCGTAATTGCCCCTTGTTTCGAACGTGTCTCCTGTCTTCCTGTCTCGCTCGCTTTTTAAATACTTCCTTTAATTATCTGCCTGCCCTGTTAACATTACGAGCACCTGAGTTTTCACATCGAACTTTGCGGTTCGTTAGGCTTGGGTACATCCTTTGTGAACCACTTTGGCTACTTTTATCTGGCTCTTCTGTATGCCTCTATCGGGGGGATGGAACGAGATTATGCGGTATAGCGATATCCCAATTGCAGGGCTGCACCCGGGCGAATGTACTCTTATCTTTACTTTTTCCTTGTCGTTCGTCTTACCGGTTCTCCGAACAGCTCTGACGTAATTCCAGTACTTCGATACTTGCTACGAAAAATACGAATTTCATGCAATCGTACATCCCCTTTATGGAAGTGTACGCTCTATGATGCATCTTGCAATCCGATAGCACGTTCCGGAGTTTTCGGTTACGGCGTAAAGCTGCTAGTGAACTCGACGCCTCGTCGAACGATTTACTCCAGAGGGATATCTGTATTTCCCTCCTGAAACATAGGAAGATAGAATTTCATAAATTATTGAAATCTCCGGTTACAAATGTAGTAATTAAAATGAACATTATAATTGGAATTTTCATCTACAAGAGTCATAGACATTTATGATATGTATCCTAGATCCGTATACTTGCAAAAGATATTTTTTCAGATCGATGACAGATGATACACATTGCTATACCTATAGATCTAATTTATACGGGTAATACGCGGATATTCCATTTCGAGCGGTGTTCGAGCAAGCAGACCAGGTGTCGGTATTGCCGAATGCGCGATACAAGTGTACGCCTCCGAGGCCGTTATTTAAAAGGAATAAGTTTGCGGTCGGGACGGTTGGCCGTGATATACAGGGCGGTAAGATGGAGGGCTGGAAGCCTTTCGTCGGCGTTATAGACGGCGGCTTTGAAAGATATTCTTAATAAAGCCGGGACCACTCCCGGGCCGAGGCCGCGGCCTGGTCTAATATCAACGCAAATGCTACTGTTTTGTATGCTAATTGACTCATATACATACATATGCTGCCCGTCCTACATTGCTACCCACTAAATAGAGATACTCGAAGCTGGAAGGCACTCTGCTCGTGCACAAGTACGAAGCACCCCGAGCTAACGGATGTTGCACCGAGGATCCCCATTGAGGAGCATCGTTCTTGCCCAAAAAGAGAACTGGAAACAAGAGCCGCGATAAAGCGGTTAACATTTTTGCGACTAAAGAAACCACGAACCTTCCGCCCCGTGATTGGGTTATTTTTTCTTATAACCGACCTCGTTTGTCTTATATAATTAAAATTTTAGAACCTTACCGAAAGGTGTAATAACTGAAAATGGAAAAATAAAAACCTTTGAAAGGGATTACCTTGGAAGTACCCGCTTTAAGACAAAAAGGAATCGTCAAAATCGGTTAACCCGGGGAAAAGTTATGCGGGAACGTACACAAAAAAAAAGAAAAAAGATTTACGGGTGGAATCGAGAACCTCTTTCTTTTTTGAAGTCGGGTAAAGAGACATTCTTTTTAGGTGGATGATAGACGATATGCGTTCGCTATACCTATCGACCTAATTTTTCGTGTAACGTACGGATATTGTACTTCCAGCGATGCCTGGGTGCGCGGTTGATTTTTGCTATCGACCGCGATCTCGGTAGGCCATTAGGTCAAGGTGGGGGGTTCCTCCCTCTTGCGCAATCGGGTGCGCGCCCGGTTTATGGGGTCCGGGTTGCGCGCGACGCTCCATCTCGGCGCGCGCACCAGGTCGTTACCCGGGCCCGCGGTGCCCCTCGTATCGGCTCGGAGGGAGGGAAGGTGGAGCGGCTCCTCGTCCTCCTGATCGCGCGATGGCCGTTCCTCGACTCCGGCCACCGGCTTTGCTCTTCCACGCTAGGTTCTCTCTCGCTGAATCGCTACGTACACGATCTTAAGAAGAAGTGAAACCCCCGTCAAATCAGTTGATTCGAATAAGAGACGATGCCATTTCCGTATCACCTTACCGGCGTCTATCCCCGCGATTGTTTCTACGTGCGCCGGGCGCCTCCTCGCTCGAGTGCTCTTAACCTAAGACGGGCGCTCGCAAGCCCTCGGTTCGGCCTTTTTTGCGAGGCTCTTTGCCTTTCCGCGCTCACGGATATCCCTCTAAGGTCCCCCCTTGGGCCTCTGACCCACCCCCCAGTGACGAGGCTTCTTGGACGGGCGAAATGCCACGTCACAAACTACGATGCATTGTCAATTAATAATGAGACGTTAAGTGATTTCTTATCGAATACCGATTAGTGGGTCCGAGCTATATGTTTCACAATACTGAAATTGAGCAGATATTTGTCGAGACTGACGTTTACAAATTTGTTTATGAATTACTGTCTCACGGAATCCTAACACCCCTTTTCCGTTTTTCAGTCGCGCTTGCACTTGATAATTATTGTTTCCGTCCTATCCATTTGCAGTGATTTGACGTTATGTTAATACAGCTTAAAGAGAACGAGGATGCTGTATTTTTAATACTAAACCTACCACCGGTGGGTCAAATTGACCGGTTTAAATGGTATTTGTAATGGGGGTATGAATCGTCGGTAGGTTTAGTGCTAAAGAGGATTCCGTGCCTATAGTCGAATATCAAACTATAAACAGAAATTCGTTTTTAACAAACTGGAATTAAATATAGTTATCTTAGGTAGATGTATTTTCATAAATAGGGTTTTATTGCAAACAAGTCATTGTACTGAACTGTGGTTTTAATTTGCACGAGATACCCACCGTTCCTATTCCCAATTTTTGCCTTCATCGATTCAGAACGCGTGGCAGTCTTTGTTCCTTCTTTCATATTTTCATTCTGACTACCGTCGATAGGAAGTAATCGGTCCTGGAAGCCAGAGAAATAATCTTGACATAGCTATCCGTCGTTTTTCGTTGCCTTCGGGGTTTTGAACGAGGTCGATAGGATAGGTCAAGTTTTAATCGAAAATTACGGAGACTCATTTCCGCCTCTCCAGGAATGAAAGAAAATACGTAATGGAAGAAGGAAAGGAGGTAGTTTATTATGTCCCAAGACAAAAGCCGAAATCTCGAAGGGCGGTAAGAATACTTTTACAGAGAAAATCAATATTCGCGCAATATTCGGAATTATTGGAAATGGCATATTTTATACGATGTTTCGGTAGAATGATTATAAAAAAATCGGAATCAAACTTGAGAAATGTTCCGGATTCAAGATTCGGAGACGGAAATTTGAAACCATTCGGTGATCCACCCACTGCGCCAGGAGCAGAGCGATATTAAATTGGTTCAAAATCGATATATAACGTGTGGAATGGCCGTTGCTGCCAGGAATACTCATTACGGTGCGGCGACAGAAACTATCCACGTTCTTATGCAGTACCGTTCATTGGTTGCATATCGATATCGATGGACTGAAAAGGAATTTAAATGTTCCGTCCTGGCTTATCGATCCGAGACTACCGCGTTAAACTAGTAATAGGTATAACTATTGAAGTTCGACTCAGGAGTTCAGGCTGATCGATGACTTGGCGTCGGCCAATATCTTCCCGATAAACGCTTATCCACACTTGGCAGTTGCGTCTTATAACGTTCTATTTTTATGTAACAGTGGAAACGCGAGGCACAGGGAAGAATCCGAGAACAGCTGCGCCAGGTGGTGTTCTTTCAAGTTTTCTTGTTCTAAACACCGGGAACTGGAGCAGTTAACTTTGATATATAACAGTCAGCATATATGCTCGCGAGGAAGAAACGGAAGATGACCGAGGACATGTTCCGTAGAAACGGTGCGAGACTCGCCGACGCGATAGGGCAGGAAAAGTGCCGGTTTCGGGAAAGATCTCGTCCTCGTTACGGGTTAACGCGTTAACGCGTTCACGGTAACCGTTAAAGAACGACGCTACATGGTCACGCCCTCGATCCGTCATTGTCGTAATAGAAAATGATCGGGCAGTAACCCGTCGACCCGCGGATAGGTGTTCCGCGGACCCTTCCGAGTACGTTATCGGGTCATCCCCGGGTCGGGATAGACGCGTTCGAGCTACGACAGCAAGCCTTTATTGCAACTAATTTATTCATCGGCGTCCCGGCACTAAACTTCGAAAGGGAGTTCAGTTAATGCCGAGAGCTTCCGGATGGAGAGGCAAGAAATTGCCAGGAATTCCGTGATCCCACTTTGACCTGCACGTCGCGTACTGCAGCGCCGTAAAACGTGCGAGATGCCCGTAAGCACCGTTAACGAACGATCCTAATTTATCAAGTGGTATTCCGTAAGGGTTGGTAGCCACAGCGTGGACCACCACCACCGATACCACCCACCGGCCTGCCGGGTCGCAGTCTGTCGCGGTGGACTGCGTCACACGTCTGACCACACGAGAGTTCCACCACCCCGCGCCGTGCCAAGCCACGCCACTCCACGCCACTCCATGCCACTCCGCGCCACTCCACGCCACGCGTCGGCTCGTTCGGTCCGCTCCAAGCTGCTGATAAAACTGATAAAAGTGCCTATAAAGACCCAAGTATAACGACCGTAACTACATTGACGAGCCGAGGCTCGACGAGTTGAGTGCCACTAACTCGCGCGTACTCTCCCTTCCTCCTGAGCATCTCCGCACCCCTGGGTCCCAGTCTCCTCGTCTCTACGGTCTTTTAATCTCTCTTCTTTACCTTTCCAGTCTATTTCCGTTGCTGCGTTCGATGTCTGCGCAAGAAGCGCGGATTATGCGAATATGTTATGCGACCTGTAAGTTTTATATGGGAAGTATCGGAGGATTTTCATTTTGACCATGCATTAGACGATTATGCAGGTCATTGGGGGGATTTGAGAAAAGAATCTCGATATTTCTTAAAATGTCATTTCGATGACGATTGAGCCATGGTGTCGGCGGAGTTTAACGACAAGGGTCGACTTTAAATTCAATTCGTCTCATCAAAAATGAATAACGCCGATTGCATTGACGTTCCGGAAAGAAGTGCCACATCTGAATCGCTTTCACTAAACTATATTCACTTACGGGAAAGACAACACGGCCATCAACACGAGTCGCGAAACAATGGCATGGTTTGTTAGGCGAAAAATGAATCTCCTCGATTGGCTAGCGTGCTCTCCCGATATTAACCCCATAGAAAATCTGTGGGCCATTCTCGTATGCAAGATATACAAGGACCATCGTCCGTACGACATTATCGATGAACTTATTTTTACCGTTATTTTAAGTTAATAAAATGTGATCTTTTCAAGAGTTCATATAATTATAAAAGTTACAGCGTACGTCCTGCGTCGAAGGTTGCCAAGCGTAATTGCAAATCTGGGGTATATATCTCGAAACCTTTATCGATATCCTGAAGCCATTTTATAAAATGGGTCCCTTGGCGATTCTCGGCAAACCATCAACGAAGTAAATCGAACGAATCACGAGGCGACGTGTAATTTGTAGGACTGGAATGTTCCTACGTGCACGTATTTCCGTTGCGACATTTCCCAAAAGTATACAAGAAATACATAAAATAACGATACATCTTGCAACCGCACGATTGTTTGACTATAAATCTAGATGAGAACTATTAATATGTTGAGCTACGAAACATAGTAACGCATAAAGTATTGATATTCGGGTCTTCGGAACAATTGATAGAATTCGCATCGATTTAGCATTAAGTGGATCTACCAATGATTCCTCGAGACCCCTTCAAGAGAAACTCAACGACCGGCAATAGAGCCGAGAGTGATCGATGGCAAAAGGAACGCAATCTAGGAAGAGAAACAAAGGAAATTCGAAATAAACGAAGAAGGAGAGGAAGTCGGAGAGGAGGAAAAACGAGACCGTGGGCAATCGGTGGCGGACGGAACTCTCCGAGGTGTACGCAATTTATGCGTATACGACAACGGACAGTGTTTCACTGAAAGTACTGCTTCAACTCCTGAACCCTCCAGCCGACGCCTACTTCTCCCGCGCACGCGCTTCCCGGCCCAGAAAGCTGAAACGCGAACGCGCTGCCGGTGTCCCGAACACTTTGAGCCAGCAACACCCTACTCTTCGTTCCTGCTCTCTTTCTCCTCTCCGGTTGTTTCCTATTCCCCTGTCTCGCTCAGACCTTTGGCCTCACCCTGCTGCCCGACCTACCCTCGCCCACTTTATTGTCGATTTCCACCCTCATCTCGCGGGTCTGCCACCACTGACGCCATGAAGGACTCGAATGGCCCTGACCAGATCTCAAGGAACACGTTGTCGGCCGGTTCGTTCATTCGACACTCACTCGGGGTTGATGCTGGACCCTCGAAGAACACTTTTTCTTCTTTCCACCACGATACATGCCGACGCGAGTGGTTCTTGGGTGTAACGCGTGCTTAGTTTTCTAACGATCGATGCGCCTTCCTACGAGATGTTAAATAATTTCGATTTGAGAAACGAGCCATTGAAACGAAAGCTCCATTTCGTGACCTCGTTGTATCGGCCTCCAACGTTCATTCGGTTATGAATAAGATCATGCGTTTTACGTACAAACTAATTTCTGTTCCTAAATTAGTTCTTTGTATAACGAAATTTGTCTTTAATTGCTATTTGCACCGGTGACATTGGAAGTCTGACTGAAAATATGCAAGTGCGAGGAAACGAGGGGATAAAGAAAGAAAAGCGAGAAGAGGGTAAAGGAACGGAGACAGAAAGAATAACATAAAAATGTTGGCCGCTTTCCAAAGAGCTTGCCAACTCTCAAACGACTACTAAATCAAAATACCCAACCGTTCTGCCGGGCTAAATTTTATTCCAAATCCTTTTATCGCAAAACCTATTTCCGCGGAAAAATGTAAATCTTGGTTACTCCCGCCACGACCACGAGCAGTCCACCTTCGCAACATGCATAAACATATCGTAGCGATGCTCACACGTTACCCCCCATGTTTTTCCCCTTTTGTACGTCTCCGTCTCTTTCGCCGATTTCTCGACTTCCTCTACTTTTCTTGGCTTGCCTACGCGAATCCTTAACGGTTCACGTCCCGCGGACAAAATATGTAGCCGTTCTCCAAGTTCCCTTAATTTTTAAGAAATCACTTTCGAACTGAGTACGAGGGTAATGTAAAAGTTAACGTCGGCGAACGTATACATGACCACTGGATACATCGCGTTCACGTAACGGAACTCTGTTTACCACGAGATTCGCTTTCGAGCGACAATTTCTCCAAAACTTCAATGAACCACGCAAAAATCAATGAACTTTCGACAACGATGATTGTACCGAGTTCGCGTACAATATAAATGTCCAATTTTATTTGAGTTTTTATTAAAATCACTAATCGATTTTAATAAAATGTGTACGAGGGTAACAGTTTGCATCTTACCTCGCGAGCGGTTTATCCGAATGGTAATAAATCTACAATTAGTCAGTTTATACCAAAGTTTCAAAGCTTTCCGAGAGCGGAGAATTTAAACGCAATTAAATATAAATTATCCTATCCTTCGTGTGGCTCCCATAGAGTTCCTTATATAACCCTAATTTAAAGCGTCATACCTCCCCTTTAAGACCGCGTACCTTCCATTCGAAACATTTTCTCCTGCATTGGACAGTAACGGAATAATTCAACTTGATAACATCAAGTGGCCCACTCCGAATACCTTCCGCATACAAAGTACGCACATATTTCCATTCTCGTATGTAAATTCGCATAATCGTTACAAAACAGTATTCTCCATATGTAAATGCGCGCATTCGCGCTCAGACGCAGGTCGCGCGTAAATCACGAAATCTGCCTTCGTTAATATTGGACTTCAATTTTCCCCCCGAAGGTTCGCGGGAGATCGTTAAATCGCCGGCGAATACGCGATTTGCAATTATCGCCCGTTCATCGCTATCTAATGAGCCCACATTTGCTCGTCCGACGTCCGTCCGTCGCCACCGCAGAAGTGGATCCTCGCTCGGCCGGTGGAGGCGCTCCAGTCGTTATCGTTCGCGAAACTCGCGTAACGATCGTCGGCGGAGAAATATAACCTCCGATAATCGCTCGCACGCCAAATACGAATTCGCTGTCGGCCGAAATCCGACCTCGGCTGGCTCGTCGAGCCCTATTTCCCGCGGGGCTCTCCCGCCCCTCTCGCCGTCCCTCCCGACCCCTCCCGGCCCCTCCCGACCCGCCTATCCACGCTTTCAAATGGATTATGAGTCCCGAATAAGTTTCCGACGTTTCCGTAACGTCCGCTCCCGCCAGTTTCCGCACTCGCGTGCACGCTGCCGCGATGTGCCAAAAACGCAACCCGCGACTCCGAGGCGACGCTCCGGCTTCCCCTCCTCCGAACTCGACGTCCATTGCCGTCCTCTCTCCCAGTTCTACGCGTTAAGGTATTTGCTGGAACCGAAAGTCTCATAGCGGTTTCGATAAGGCACCTCGCGGTATTAGCCATTTTGCCGGGAAAAGCATCGAAGCTCTTCGATTTCATGAGAAAGGAAGCACTCGTAAATAAAACGCACATTTAATTAAATTGGGACGTTCCGTTGCATACCGAACTGTAACATAAGTGACACGAATGCCGTTATTCCCGTCTCTTTATGGGTGACTTCTACAATTGAGGAATTATAACCATTTTCTCTGTCCTCCTGTCAAATCGTTTGTCTCGCGTCACCTTTAACAAAGTGACGTCGAACATAGCCCGGCGTGCGTTTGAACGATTTCAGGAACCCAATCAACGGATGGCACTGGTATAGGTATAGGTACGCAAAGCTTTCGTTTTATTCGATCCTCTTTGACCGCTGCTATGGAGCGGAAATCTTGTTTCCGAGTCGGTTTCCTCCTCGGCTCGCCAAGCTAGGATAGTTCCGATTAGTATTCGTTCTCGCAGCGCACAGTGAAACAGACCCCTTGAATAAAATGCACATTAGGTCATCGGATTGGGAGTCTACAATGTTTTGTATCATATATACAAATGTGGGAATAGTCCGATAAATGGACACGACCCATAAGAAGTAGTGATCATGTATTAAGATGTAAGCCACTCCAGACAGCGCCATAGAAATCAAAGGAACCATCTAAAGAGAAGTTTTCCACGTAGAGGTGAGATTAAACGCGTATGACGACGACGACGAGGATTATGATGACCGAATATGCTGAACGAGCAAAACTTGATCTTGATTATATGGGCAAAATGGCAGAAATAATATATACGAATAATTAAAGTAACCGCAAAAATAATTGTTACTTACGTATTTTAGTCGCGAACCCCGAAGAACTCTTACATACAGAGATATTAATTCTTACGAGTTTAACATACCCAAACTTTGCGTTAAGGACTCGACGGCGTTAATGCATACACATGTAGCTTCGCGCATACGTATGTATGCGTGTGTAAATATATTTCGCGCGGAACTCTACCAAGTTTCCTGATTAGAGTAGTAAATGTTGCCACTCCTTAACATAATATGGATATTAACTACATTTTACTAAGTATATTAATACATCTCTAAAACGCCCCAAAGTACGTACGCTAAGTATATCAAATGCCATTCGTACAATTCCTCGTACAAAAAAGAACGTATCATATCGAATAGATTGACACGCTAGACGCATCAACAATACGTATTTATATCGTCATCGTATCAAAAGAAAATTAATATCCTGGATCTCGTGCTAGAGCAGATACATCGATGCATATTTCAAAGGAACATTTCAACCTTTAAACTTTCCTTGTCGTTGCTTTGTTATCGATCTACAAGCCCTGTATAACTGCATTGCAACGTAAAGTACTTTGTGTTCAAAGAATATGTCAGTTAGGCGTTTGCGCGTGAAAGGTAACGATTTATTTTAAATTGTTTCCGCATGTACTCATTTTTACAGCAATCTCTTTGTCGCACCTCCTATCGCGATATTACGTGCTGCGGCAAATTGCTCTGACTTTTAATTAAAGCTATATATGATGAGTATTTTGTTACTGTATCATACGAACTACATCTACGTTTGTACCTTTCCTGCGTAAACCTCGCATTTTCATGTCATGTCCCTGAATTCTTTCCGTTTCCAGTTTCGCGAAATTTCTAATTATTGATCTAACGAATCGTCGTGATATCTGACACGCCCAGCTATTAATATTGCGCCACATTGCAAATCATCCGAAGCGTTCAAAAGCGATATTTAGAAGCCCCATGGAAATGTAAGCGCTACTCGTATAGAACCAGGGAGTGGCACTAGTGATTCATCGAGATCGTACGAGCTAAAAGCATCGAAAGGTCACGTAATGCATTGTGACTTATGGCATTACGTCCTTTCCATTAACCCTACTATCGTTACCTTGCTTTCTACTAATTTCCTCAAATCGTAATGGACGTCCATTTTTATAGTAAGTAATGCATAGTAAGAGATGTTTCTGTCGTGAACAACTTTTCGGTGGAGGAGCTTGATAGCATGCTAGGAAGCTTTCGGACCGGGGCGACAGACTGGCAGGGAGCAGTAGATCGTAGAGGGTACGAATTATAGCTAAATAATTCATTAGGGGTAGCGAGAAAGGGAGAATGCCGACGAGGGCGAGTCAACCGATTCGACGTAGATTAATCGGATGCAGGGAAGTAAGGGCCACATCCTCCCGGGGCAGCTTACGCACCGCATCGCAACGCGTTAATAATTCACCGAGCTTTCAGCAAACTCAAAAAGAAACATTTAGGCTCTACCGTCATGTTGAACCGCTTCGTAAAAAAATTGGCTTTAAATGAAATATTGGTAAATCATCCACGATGACGTTGGGTCGGAATAACCAATGTCCATTTATAAGGGTTAATAACTTGACCTCGATAAATCTCTTTTTACAGTTGTTAATGTATATATTTGTCTTAACTCTTTTAGTGCCAGCCGAAGTAGTTAGCACTAGCAAAATTACGATACATCATTGTTCGGCACGAAAAGAGTTAAACTGCTTAACGAGTAGTCAGTACTCTATGATATTGGACTAAACGATGAATAGGAACGTTACGTTTTAGTTACGAAACGTTGCTCTTTGAAGACTAAATTATTTCGTACGTTAAAGTATCGTATCTCCGTCTTCTTCATAATTCTGGAAGAAGTCCCACTAAATTAAACCCTCCGATATGCTAATCGATATTCCCGGAAGTGCGCGATTCCACAAATCACCTGTAGGGAGTCGCGCTCGATTCAAATTTTCTCTCAACTTTATGGGAAAGTAAATGTTAGGAACGGTAAGCGAAATGACTACTTTAAATTTTCCAAACGCGCAAGCCCAACGACCCTCGAAACATTCTTCTGAAAATTTCTGCCGTAACTTCTACGAAATGTTCTCGGTAACGAAAATCGCGACAGCATCGCACGGACAATCGAGTATTTAATGGCACATCGCGAGATACGCGTAGCAGCATTTCCATACTCTTTCGGGTACAACATGGATACTGGATGACTCCGAATAACCCTATTTAATATGTCAGATGCACGATTATCGCACAGATGATATTCAAACGTGTTCCGTAACTCGTTCGTTTCCGATTAGCTCACGAGATAATCCTCACTGAGATGAATTCAGTTTGTGAGCTTCACCGAATGCCCGTCGGTTTAATGCGCCCCTGGTAGAGCGCGTTTTCGTTGCCACTTTTCCTGTACCACCCTTTCCCGGAAGTGGAATCGGAATCGCGACAACGGAAAGTAGTCCCAAGATTAACAGCCCCCAGAATGGCCGGGTATCTGGGCAGAGTAGCTACAACGGATCCTCGTATCTCTTAGCATCGACGCGATATGCAGACATTACGGAGTTTATGACAGGGTAGCGACACCGTACACAATTCAGTGGTGGCGTCGCTCCTTATAGTGCGCGCGAGCAATAAACGTGCGCCAACTTTACGCTCTTCTAGGCGCAAACCCGCTGTCTCTGACGACTCGGCGTTGAAAAGGTTCATCCCCGGGACAAGTGCCCGGCTTTGCTCGGGTATTCAGCCTCACATGACTAAGTCCGTTACATCCCGTTACATACGATAAACAACCTTCGCCGACTGCGGGCTTAGCGCCCCGCATAGGTTCGGTGCTTCCGTTTTTAAGCCGACGCGGTAAAACTCCTATCCGCGGATTTGACCAATTTGACAAACTGTCATTATTCCCTGGACGTAGCGAGTACAATTTGCACGTTCTTCCCCTGTTTTTGCTGCCTTGGATACTAGAGGACAATGGGTAATCGATGTCGCGATATCGTCCGAAGGGTAAACGGAGAGAAACGTATGATCAGAATTTCCTAAATTTCCGGCAATCGTTCATACGTGTACTTTTACGCATCTAATTTGGATAGAAATGGCCCCGGACTATGTGCACGTAATTACTGACAGACCCGTCGCGTTTGCAAGAAATTAATTGTTTCGCAGGAGCAATCGGCAGATAGGAAAAACTCTATTAAATCTGCGATTACTTTAAGGGTATTTGATGGACGGGTGAAAAGAGACGGTTAAGCTGCCTGGGTTAGGTGTCGTCTCCGAAAGGAGGGGAGAGCGGGCGGAGGGAGAGCAAATAAAGAAGAATAAGATTGATGCCGGCGGGTAAATTGAACGTTACGAGTGGCGACAGGGTGACAAAGCCGGGAAATAATTTCGGCTCGTGTGATGTAATTTATTTCGAAAGTAAGGAGCAAGAAGAGCGAAATATCTTTCCCGGCGACAATACCGGCTGCCTGGTATTTTTCTGGGATCCATCTCGTCACGGGGGCAATATAGCTTCTTTCGAACTCACGTTGTAGACAATTTTCCAACTTCACGCGAATTAGCATCGTTTCGTTGTTTCATCCTCTGAGACGGGTGAAATACACAAAAACAAAATATCGTCTCGACATCGGAGCAAGAAACGTTTTAGTGTCTGCCAAAGGAAACTTAATGATAACGCCGTGAGCGTTGTATTTGAGAGAAATGGTTACTTTCGGAAGTATTAATGCCATTGAAGGAAACTAAATGTATGCACACGCGATCAATGGAGGGACGAAAGTAGCATAAAAGAAGACGGTGCCTAGGGTGCAAAGGGTAAAAGCACTAAATGTCAAACGCTTATTCGGCTACGATAAAAAGTTTTATTTGCTCTCGTGCATTACGGGCGAAGTTGAGTGCCGTGCAATATTCTTCTCTGACGGAAAATCAAGGGAAAAAGAAATAGACCGACATAAACGGTACGGAAGGAACTAACGCCATAGAATAAAGATGTAATAAAATCTTCCCGGGTAATGTTCCAGTGGTGTCTTGTCGTCGCGCCATAAACGCAGAGAGGCGAGTTTAATCGCCGTAGGTTAGCACCGTAAATGCAGGAGCGTTCCATACGGAACATTCCCCGGTCTTTCCAAACAATGGGTAACGATGCATTCATTTGTTTGGAGTCAGTCGCGTCCATTTTCGCAAAATGTCCAGCCGATCGTATAGGGTGTTTAATCCACCTCTCTACGCGTCGAGCAAAGTCTACTAAGGTTCTTCGCGTGAAAAGTAATTTTTTGGGGGTCTTCGACAACATTCGATCATTCGTAAATGGATTATTCGCCGGACTTGGTTGATCCAATTAAACCAAGTGCATCCAACGGACATTCGCGCCATCAACATCCGGCCATTGCAACGGCAGTAACGTGCGGATGAAAGGAAAGTTACTACTGCTCGTATTGGGAATTCGGCTCCATTTGCAGCACGCGTGCTGCGATTGCAATACGCCCTGCAAATTCGGCCGAACTGCCAAACGACCTGCGGTAACTTTACTTTTCCCCATGCGTTATCTACGCGTTCTTCCTCGCACGGTGTCGCGTTCAATTAAGCCATATCTAACACCGGAGTCGACTGACATTGGTTTGTTCTGCTTTTTAAAGGTATCACGTTATCCAATTTGGATCAGGGTAAATACCGATCCAGATTATCAGCCTCTCCTCGTATCGATCCTAAACAAATGGAACAATTTTATACAGTTTTTCTCGTGGATTGATTTCACAAACAAAGATTTATAAAACCGTTGTCGCCGAAGATTCTCGAATCGAAAGGAGAAGGATGAAATTACAAGTAGAGGCGGATATCGAACTATGGCGTGGCACATCGCAATCCCAAGTGGAAGGGCAAGGAAACACCTGGTTCCGGGAGAAACGTTCCCTTCCTCGGTAAGTGCAGGAGCTGGTGGATGAATGCATAGGTAAAGGCGGCAGCTCCACTCGAATTTCCACGCGTATATCGAATCCTGGAGATCGATGATTCCGTAAAAATGCCGGATGCACGTGCTACTCTCACTCAGCCGTGGGTCTCTTCGTCCTCCCTGACATTTCCACCGACGTGGTCTTTCTTCTCGAATAAAGGAGAAGGCGTGGTCACGAAGTCTGAGCAAGAAGCCCTTTCTTTCCGATTTCAAGCTCATGAACGTGGATGAACACGGTAAGATCTTAGACCTCGGGCCTATGCTAAGCTGACTTTCGAGTCTGCCAAACTTACGGTAGAGGGCATCTCGCTAACATACCGATGGATCTTTTCGGTTACTCCTCTGGGATTCTGGTCGATATTTACCTCGCTAATCATTTAGAAATCGCGTGCGATGGTTTCACGGACGTTTCTCCACGAATCCCCAGGAACCTGCGGGAAACATCCCATGAAATTGTCGAGAAGGGGCGATCCTCTTGGCGGTGTCGATGACACTTATCGATTGGAATTAAGGGCGGAGGAACGACAGCCGATTCGGCTTGCACTTTTGAACAAGATCGTTGGCCGTGATAGAGCTCGTTACCTCCGGAGACGTTCTCGGGATTGCCATCTCGAGGGAGAACGGGAGGAGGCTAAAAACAAAAGGCCCTAAGAGATAACCGGTGTATTAAGATTTCTAATCTAAATGAACACTCGTCTCGGTCTCTGCGTGCCGGGACACGGAGGGGGGCGGCGGTTCATCCGACGCTTCCCGGCGTACTTTCGGAACGATTTAACGATAGCTCGCGGGAAACGATCCGAGGTAATCTGCGGTTCCGGGAGAAAAAGGGGGAGCTCCTTTAAATGCGGAACGAGAGTCGGTCGCCAGACCGATATTTCCTTTGAGGTCCCTTAACCAGACGGCGCTGCGGGGTCCAAGCGAGAGGAATCGAGCACGCGATCCCGCCCTAAGTGGCACAAATAAATAAAAGGCGAACCGCTCTCCTAGGGTGCGGCCAAACTTTTTCCCGCGAACGGCTGACCGTGGATGATTTAAGGAGCGGAAAGGAAGAGGGCGGAAAGTTAATTCTCGGTAAACAGAACCATTTATAGACGTTTCGCTGGCATCCTCCGAGAACGCCCGACCTCCCCCGTGCCATCATCATAAATCGGGGGAGGGTTCGTAACAGGAGACGAGTGGTGAAAGTGCTTCATTCAATTTTGATGCCGGAAGGAACCCGGACGTTGACGAACAACGGAAGTGACCGTGCCGAGCCCGCACGCGTCTTTTGCCTTTACGAGAAGCCGAAGGACGGCCCGCGAGATGTCGAGAGCTCCCTTCTTCCGAAAGCTACTTAATTAGCGTATAAAGATCTAATTACGACTTTTCCTTCGAGTTCTGATGCGAAAACAATGTTTACGATCGATGCGGAACTTTCGCCTTCTCCGGCCCCGCCAGCGGTGCCAGCTGAGGATTTTCCTCCGTACCTTCGGACCATCTTTTTCTCTTCTCGCAATGAGAAGTTTAAAGTCTCTTTAAGTGGATGCCGTTTCAATTTCGCGATTGTGAAAAGTTTTCATTATTTCGGTATAGCGGGAAAGATGGAATTACTCTGTATCTCGCTGGCGTCTTCTCGTTTCACGCTGACAATTTTGAAGACCCATTTAATCCGGGACACTTTTTTTTCTCGGTTGACACCTTTCCCTACTTTGGCACAAAGAAAGGGCTGCTAATTATTTGGCACTTTTCATCAAAATATTTAATGCCCTGATCGTTATTTCAGATCTTCAAAAGAATTTATTTTCCCGAAAGTACTTGCAGTCTTTAGACCTCAGCTGATTTTTACTTATACATTTAAAGACGATTCATTCTCACAATGTAGTTAAATTGAATGTTTCAATTACGTGATATGTCCGAGAAAAAAACCCCGTATGTAAAATAACCCCGATGGGGCAATTAGGGGAATCCGAGGTTAATCTTTCAGTGACGTCTCGTTGGTCCGTCTCGGACAGACGCCATCGGCAGTGCGGTTTTTTTTAGCGTTAATTACAACCCCCGGTGACTCGCTGTAACCCGGAAAGTTCTCGAGCAGGACGATAATTAACACTAATTCTGTCACCTGCCACGGTAATTGTCGGCACGTGGCGTCTCGTGTTTTTAATACCGGCAATTAGGCAGGACCGTCGCGTTTTGTCGACACCCTGCGATCCGCGGCCCAAAGAGCTCCCAACGTTTTCCTGCGCTACCTCTATCCTTACGCCCGTGGAGACGTTAATGATTATAAATTTTCTTAACTTATGCCGCACTTTGCTTTTTCCAGGCCGTACCTTGTGGCCGATGGATCGCGGAAGTTAAGTTTCTATCGATCGGAGCCGCGCGTGACCATCCTCCGATATTCTTCCTTAACTTCCTGCATTACCCCTGGTCATTTTAAAACGGGGTTGCGACGGTATTTGGATAAGATCCCGCTTAGACATCGCACTGTGCCAGCAGGGAGGATTTTTCCGTTTATGGTATGGCGGTAATAAAGTTTAAATCGGTTAAGGTGAGCGAACGCTTGCCCCGAGAAAAATTTACTGCTATTATAGGGGTAACGGGAAAGTTATTGCCGATCGTATTACAAGTTTGGGTACATTTACAGCGTACTTGCTGCAATTGGAACACGCACGGAAATTGTAGCGAGACCCTTCCCGCGCGCAACGGTACTTTCCTTTTAACAGTTTATCCCTGTCGTCACAGCGAGACATTTTTCTCCGTCTAACTATCCGCCGGGTTGTCCGGGATGTTAAACAATTCATGGGTTCGGAATGCATGCCGACGTACCTTTTAAAAAGTTAAGACGCGATGCGCGGTTGAAAATGTTCCAAAGACGGGGGCTTTGTCGCAAAATGTACTTCGGGTTTTTTGTCCCTTTACTGCATCCTGTGGTTATATCGTGTCTCTAAAATTGGATATTGGAGAATAGTGGTGTAAATAAATCAGTCCTTCGTATCAATTTCCTCGATATCCTTTCTAAATTAAGCAGTTTATTTCGAAAACTGGGGACTGCATCCAGAGAATGAATAGCGGACAGTTCAGCAACTAATTACAATGGTCAATTTAACAAGCAAATTCTAACAAAGCTGAAAAAATCGGCAGTAAAATGGTAGGTGGGTAGGATCTGAATTTGCCTAGAGGAGGTTTTTTGTTCCCCGTGGAGAAGACATTGTGTTAATCATACAATTTCTGAGCCTCGGTTCCAGCTCGTAGCGGGCATCGTCGCGTGAAGCGAGATGAAATTAGTACCTTGCCTCCATTACGACATTTCCACGAGCTCGTTCACGAAGCGCGGAATCGTGTCGCAGGCTACACCGAGGGAAAAGAAATGCAGAAAATCCGCTAGGATGAAACCACCCTTCTCCCATTCTCCTCCCCTCTTAGTTTGCTTTCTTTGTAATATCGTTGGAAAATATACCCCGGTTTCGAAGGAATTTTCAATGGCCTATTTACTCTCTCTTAAGGGGGGATTCTCACGTAACTCTAAAAAAAAAAAAAAAACGATTTTTTGGAATGAATCGAATGTCGCTAGAAGTATTTCAATTTTACAAATATTCTTCCACGGCGAGAAAATCGTTCCACGGTTCCGGTACCGAGGAAAGTGCACCGCATCCACGCAAGGCATTTCGTAAGCCGAAAAGGATCAGGCGCGAAAAGTAAAGGCTATGAAATACAACTCAGCTGCCTTAATGCCCTCAGGGTGCCATAATGCGGATACAGTGGTCGACAGTTGTTCCCACTAGGTACGCGAACCTACTCGCAAGATTCCGGGCAATTCCCTCCCCGATGTTGGAAACAGGACGACGTCGAACTTGGAGATTCTTCAGGGTTGAACATCGGTTCAGGCATAAGGAAGGGAACGAGTACGCGATTGGAAAAATGCATATTTTCAGGTCATCGAGGACGGACGCAAATGATTCGGCGGTGTTACGCCCAGAAAAAGTCTTCCGCAGATCAGGGAGCAGGATAAGGAACGAGGGCGTCGTTTCGAGGTTGGCTCGGAATAATCGCGCGATCTGCAGGCAAGCGGGTTCCTAAGGCTATCGATAAAAAGCTGCTTCGGCTCATAACACTCGGGGGGCCGCATGAAAATGCGTAAGCGCGTTACCTACACGTGTGGGGACGTTTGAGGAATGCCGGGGTTGCCGAGAATGGGGATGAGCATGGAAAATGGTACATTTAAGAAAATCCGCGGAGTAGCGGGAAAAAGGAAACGATGGAGAGAAACGAGCGAAGCGCGAGAGAGACCGAACGCCACCGGGCCATTCGCTGGATCCTAATGACGTAGCTGGCTTTACCGTGTGCGAAAGGGGATAACCGTAATGGTTTTATACGTTTCACTTATACTTGGGCTTTCCTTGATTTAAAGCACCGATCCTGGGCACGGCTCGCCATTGTATTCGCTGACTCGCTTTCGCGAGGGAACGCGAGGGAACGCGAGGGGAAATGCAGGGAAGTGTTCTCGCGAAAATCTCGCCGAACCCGATCCTTTGAGTCCGAGGACGTTTTCGACCGTGCCATCCCCCTTCGTGGAAGGAGACCTCTCCTCTATTTTACCAGGAAAAGGTTGGATCGATGGTAATTATCTGAAAAGAGCTTCCCGCTTGAGTTGTCCTCGCGATTATCATTGATCTTCCGTCCCTCGCTTCGGAGTGAATACGAAAGTACCCTCATTTGAGCGCGCCGTATCATGTAACTTAGTGAAATGTCTCCTGAAATTTCTTTCCCCTTTCCTGCGAATTGGCTTTCGGGTGGGAGCCGCGTATGAAATTATTGTCATACCGATGCTTCGTTTGCGTTGCGGGGGGCATCATCGAAATCTTGTAGTTGTCCCACGCGTGAAACAAAATGTACCGAGACATTTGCCAAAAAGATTTCATCCGTGATTTCAATCGCATGGAAGCTCCACCCTATTTGAGAGAAATAGTTGATTCGAGCTTTTCATGGAAAGAAAGCGATTGAAGTCCGCCGTTAAGTAGCTACCTCAAATCAGGCGATTAACGCTCCGAGTAGTCACGCAATATGTGGTTATCGATTAAGGATTCGGTACTTCCGGTCCTTGGTTTCCTCGATTGCCATACGATACAAGTTACTTTTAGGAAAGATATCAAGGACGAGCTGAAAGGGGCCAGAGTACTTTATACGGGTTTTAGGTATGTGATAAGAATCCGAAAAAGTGACTGTGGTTTTCTCCGAAGAAGAGCTTGTTTTCTGTAAAGGGGAATGCTAAGTTTTCCCTGAAAAGGAATATTCTAGTCGTGGAGCCGGTGAATACGCTCCAAGTATCTGGGGCACGGAGTTGTACCGTCAGGCCGGTGTTCGAGCGTAATCAGGCCGAGTGCGCAGTTATCACCTTTTGGTCGAAGGCATTCCGAATGAGCACACACGTGTTACGAAAACGTTGAACCGGACATTGTTAAATGAAAGAAATAACATATTGAATCAAGGAATTAAAACGTTATGTGATCGTCTAAAAAAAATACGTGATTCCCAATTTCCTCCCGATTTTACAGTTCTTAATTGCAGTGACAATTATACATTCTAAGAATAACCGAATTTAATATTTTCTGGAACCTATTTCGTTTCATTTTCTATATTTTCAGAACATATTTCCATCTCTGGCGCGTAATATGTACCGAACGGATATTAGCTTTCCTCTGGACTCCTCCCGTAAACAAGTCAAATTTAGTTTACCCTGTGCCTCAGGCCCATATTTATGGAATATAATTACATTCTGCTCTGAATTATTACTCTCCTGAAATGTAGATATGCATATTTAGAATGCAACCTTCGAATCAACTACAATTTTACTATTTTTCCACTTGAGTACTTTTCTGTGATTATTAAAAAAATATGTGAAAAAAAAAGTAATAAGCATCCGTGTTCTCCACTTTACAGCTTCCGACAAAGTGAATTCACAGACCTTCTGCTTTTCTGGCAACATTTCGCTTGATTCTCGCGCAACTAACGATGACTCGAAGCCAATACGTTTCTATTTGATTTTATATTTGCGGGTAGAAATGAATTCGTTCTCATTCACGGGAACAATGGCGATCGGAGAAATCCACGCAATGTTTTAGCGTCCGACGAGCGTAGCTGCTTTCGCCGTTGTTCGCCGACAAAGTTCTATACGCGGGCACGATGAGTTACAGCCAATAATTATTTGAGGGCCAGGAACAAAGGAGAAGCGGGGAGTGGGCGCGCGAAGGGATTAGAGAGGCGGCCGTGTAAGCCGCGTAAATGATAACAGAGAACAGTGTGCGGTGGCGAATGATAAGACTCTTAATAGCCCCCTTGTTGCTTCCCTCTTTTGCTCCCCACCGGGCCCAATCCACTGTCGAGCGCTGTCTGGGCGCGGTCAGCCTCTTTATCCCAACCCTGAACACAGCCCGGGCTCCTTCGGGAGCTCGCAGACCTAATGTAATCAAGGAATTTAGGCATTCGATCTTTATCGTCCACGCGACTTTGCTGCATATCCGTCGGATCTAACCGATTACAAAATCAACCTTGGTAAAAAAAAAACTTTACCTGTATACGAATTGTTTATAATACACCTTGTCGTCCCGGTCCTCCTCTTTATTCCTAATTTCAATGGTCTAGACAACTCCTCGAGGAACGAATCCATCAAATAAATGATTTCATGTAATTGAGATGATATGAAAAATACCGAATAAAAGCCGATTATGCATATAATGTTGAATTACGGAATGAGTATTCTCCCAACTTTCTCCGAGAGAGCGAACAATCGAGCGGCTCGGTGCAATTAGGTCCTTAACCCATTGGGCGTGGATGCAATGAACGCCTCCATTGAATACGCAATTTCCCAGCGCTTCTACGGAAACGGCACTTCGCTGTCTGCAAAGAGAAAATTAAAAATAAACCAAATAGCCGTAATTTTCTAATAGAATTCAATTATCAACCCAGAGACTCTCTTGGCCCCGTCAGGACTGTACATTGAGTAATTTAGTGTAATCAGCATCCTTGATATGCGGCGCGCGAATGCACCGAACGCCTTTGCTGAATACTCAATTCAGCTATGCTTCTGCTGAATCAATATTTGCCTCTCCATGCGAATACCATATCTAAATCAAATAACTAGGATATTTTTGCTGAGATGAACGAAATATACCTGCATGGAATACACTGCTATAAATTGAAAAGAATTTTCAAGCCCTTTTACTCTCATTGCAAATTATGGAATTTTTTGAAGAACTTGCAAATAACTATTATGAAACCGATTACAAGACATGGGCCAATTAAGTAAGATTCCACCGCGTTTTTTGTCGAACTCGCCAACTGTTTCTCATGCTCGCACTTACGATCTACCTTGCGGAGAAGTCGCTCCATGCAGAGATATTACTCGAAGTTATTTAGAACGCGTGAAGGAAGAGGAAGGGCGGGCCAACAAGAAGTTGGAAATGAAACTGGCATGCGCTTCGCGTTGGAGAAATCGCCGCGAATAACGTAGCTGTCTATTTTATGCGCAAAGTTCCTCATTGCGCTTCTGCACAAAAACGCTACCGCTTTACTTAGGCGTTCCACTTTCGGCTGCTGCGATGTTCGAGGAGGCGGAGGCTCCAAAAGGCCTTCCACGAGACGGTAAATGTGTCGCGCGGAATTTCCCGATATCGCTGAAAGATTACAACGCTGCTGACGTCACCGCTCATCACCCTAATGTGTTTTCGACTCTTAATGTATAGCGGATGGCCTGAATTTTAAGTTTCTTCCCTCGCCCTGTCAAGGGAGAAACGAATCACCCCGAGAAACCTTTCCCCGTCCGCGTCAGATTTAATTCGTCTACCCAATCATACGAACGATTCGTTCGCAAGCTTCGACGAACTCGGTCGAAGGGTCAATTAGCGGGTGTACCAATTAGGGAGCCAGGTACTCTTGCCACATTACATGTCGGTGCAATTGCTTTCGAATGCTTATAGTCCTGGCTCTAACAGGAGCACCTCGTTCAGGTAAAGCTCTGCGAAACATCATTAACCCATTTACTTGCTTACTAATTGATTCATAAACCTGTTCTTGGAATAGTGACAAGTTTATTATCGTATACTTGTATACATGTCTCTCGGCTGAAAACGCTTTCGCGTGGACAATATTCGCTGAGTACAGCTCACGAAACGTGCCGCAACTAAATGCAGCCCTCGAGTATGGTCAATGGCGAAAATGAATTGATTTTTTCCAGTTTGACGTCCGTCGATAGCGTCAGGGGGCGAGCCGACGAATCGATCGATTCGCGATCGCCTCCGGTATTTATACGGAAACGAGCGGTATCGCTTATTAGGGGAATTCTCGTGGGATATTACGGTATCTAGGACTGCCAGTTGAAGATTAGCAGCCGATAAGCCAATTAGTGGTGGGCATAAGTGCGAATATCTGGGTCGAAATCGCGCGATCGATCGGACGGCGAATCGCGAGCTGGGCCGACTAGGGATCGTCGCCGATTTCCGTGGGGATTTTACGACGAGGTCGATTCAATTTTGTCTTATCGTCCTCGTTCGGAGTACATCGTCGAAGTCGAGGGATTTCACGAGAGGGGAGATGTAAGAAATAGATCAAGGGGCTTTCGCAGAGACGGAGAGTTTTCCGAAGCGACCTCGCCCGCGACGGATGGTATCGCTTCTCTTCGGCCAGACTTTCGAGAGTTTCGAGGAAGCTCGTTGAGAACCCCTGCGATCGTTCCTTGACGTATGTGGCTCACGTCTTACCCTCCTACGAACCACCCTTATCCTTGCGATTCTTTCCTCTAGTCCTTTCGGCCCTTGATAGAACGTCAGACTGACGGTATAAGGTACAAGGCCGCTATAAGGTCCCCCGATTCGCTTTGTCCAGCGTCGAACGAGCCTTCGGAAAGTTCACGTTCCGCCATTGCCCTTTTGACTCAGCGTTTCTCTACCTATCTTTCATTACCTGTCTTGTACCAACGATACGATCGTGCCGAACTTGGTCGTTCTCCTATAGCTACGTGCGGCACGAAGTAGCCAATGCGCTCGTCACCCGCTCCTCTCAGGGAATTACGGATGCGGAACGACAGAGAGTGGAAACCAGTTCGCAATCGAACGGCCGATTGTCTCCTTGTCATTTAAATGGAAATTTATCACTCGTACCATGCACGAGATTATTATCATTGGGTCGCTGTAATTATTCTTTAACTTTAATTCGGCACAAGAGAGAAGATTCAACGGTCACGAGACCTCAATGGTTGGCGAATTTCGGTGGATTGAAATAAATCATTCGGACATAACATTTATTCGTTTTGGAGAGTTCGGTGGCACCACCGAATGATTCGAAAACAATATCATGGGCGAAAAGACTGGGTTTTGGTGAGTCCATAAATCCATTTTCGCCGAGGTATCGCGATGTCTTTACCGGCAGCCAGTAATATTCAAGAAGCACTGGATCAGATTTTATTCACACGCCCAGCCACCATAAAGCGCGGAATTGACGTTCGGGCGATATGTACGTATAGCTACTCCGCGTATCCGTACGACGAGCATTCGAACTCAATGGCGTCTCTTGGTCGTAGCATCCGTTGAAATGACCATAAATGTCGGATGAGCTTCCCCTTTCCCACGCCGTGGGATCGATTAACCGTTCGATTATAGTATGCACCTCCATGTCGGAATCGAACCCCCCGGAATGGTTCAATTCCCAAAAGTATTTCCTGGAATCCCATAAGCATCCTTTACCGACACCTACTTTCTCGTCAAAGGTGACGGTCGAATATAATCCACGGAGCAGCCGTCCAAACGTTGAGTACGTCCCTAAAAATGGTCGAAACCATACTCAATGGAATAATATCAAGATACCGTCTTTATAAAAACAAAATGGACAAATAACTAACCGGTTTATTGCATCGAGTGAAATTGACATCACGAAAATGGATGTCACGAAACTGGGCGATTTTAGTTTATTTTACCTATTGTAGGATGACGGTCATACATAGAAGAATGAGTAGAACCAATTTTTAGTAACGTAACCCTGAAATGGAGCTCATAGTCTTAGCATAATTTAAATCCGTGGGTACTCGATACTTTGCTATGACGCAGTCTATCCGATACAACGAAAATGAGTCCAGTATGAATAAAATGTGCCATCTTTTGATAAAGTAACTTTGCGGTAACGCAAGAATGACGTAAGAAGGGTAAATTATACTTTCTACCGCGACGTGAAGTTGACGCAAATTTATGCCCGCGATTAATACATGTCCCGTTGTCGCAGTGATCATATTACTAACCTAACGTTACGAGCATCAGTTATGAACTTACACCGACGAAACCCAGAGGCGTATGATCGTATCTATAATTATGACACATCGCAGACCCCGGTTGTTTACGTTCCATTCCTTCCTGTGTCAACCTTATCTTGAGTCATTACCCTTACAAAATACTTCCGTGATGCTTGAACTACCGTTCTACGTAGAATTCCGTCATTGCAGTTCGTTGCATCTCGCTGGAGAAAAGCTTTGAGAAACGTCACTCAACGATGAATCGACCCTATCACTAAATTGTCTCCAATTACGCATAATATAAAACCATTTCATTTAAATTGGTTACCTGCATTTAAAGTAATTTACATAACCGTGTCAAGATTCGAGAGGCGGTCCGCGCTTCGAGTATACAATGGCAAGCGAGAGAAATTTGTCCGCGTTTCGGAAATCGCGGCGTTTCCCAGCCAACGGCGAAGGATCGATCCGCTCGGGAAAGAACGCGACGGAATCGCTTGAGCGTGCCTAGCGATAAATTGTTGCAGGAGAAGCATCCGGTCCCGGTTTCTGCATGGACCTGGACACACGGGGCTGCCGCATTGTGGGCGCAAAGTGGACGATCAAAGGAGGGTGGCGGGTTCCGAGGGGAAAAGGCATTTTTCTCCCGGGAGGACGGCCAGTGGCGTAGGAGCGATCCGGACGACTGCGCGACGCAGGGCATCGCTACCAGATACGAGCGGAGCTTACATTGGCGGCAGATTCAATTTGAGATAGGCGGCGCCCTATGCATTTCCAGCGAGACGCGCTCTGCATTAGAGCGTGCGGAAACTCGCAACCCACTTTCGCGGCCCTTACCTCAAAGTGATCGTTAAGAAACTTACACTCAGACGGAGCTTGTGCATAATTATTAGGTACACTATTTTGGGGTTACTCCCAAGCCCTATTAATACGATTTGATGGCGATATACCCGGCTCTTTTAACGGTGTACCGTCCTGGAAAATTTGAGCCGAAAAGCTCTTATACCGAACTTTCCTAATTTCAAAGTTTACGAGCTATTCCCCGGCGAAGTTGATTAACTTACTGACGAGCTCTGCAGCTGTTGGGGCGAAATAGAAAGAAATGCGGCTTGGAGAAAAATCTACTGCTAATATACGTGGAAGGGAAGAGTTATCGCGGCGATATTGGGGATTTAACGATTGCAGGAATTTCTACAAAATTCTCAATGCGCGGAATGTTACTTTTGTTCCGTCCGAATATCGTTGTTACCAGAATTGAACACTGTTTTTCGAGAAAGAAAATATTCATTTATTCGGTGCGGATAATCGACAGGAGGAAATTGCTAATCGATCGAACGAAATAGTTCAGACGTGCCAAACTTATCTTGTTGTAAACTCGCTATATTCCTAGAAACCTTCGAGGATTACGGAATGGAAAGACAAACTAGTATTTTATTATTCATAAAAAAAAAAAAGATATTTGCTTGTGACTTGCATTGCATTAAGTGGTTCGGAAAGTTCTTTCATTATTTCACCGTAGGCCCACCCTAGCTTGTCAAGGTCGCGTATTTGCAATATAGGGTCTCAGCGTTGGGACAATTTTCCATTTTTGCTTAGGAAGTTTGAACGTGTACGTACTCCACCTCCTGTTCCGCGCAATTGGCATTCAGCTCACGAAACACAGGGGTCGGAATTTCTATACATACTCCCACATTCTACGAAAAACTCGCTCCTACAACCTTTTTATGAATGTTCCGAAGCTATTTAACTTTCCTAAATGCGAATTCAAACTAACGTACGCAAGAAGAACGAGGATTCGAGGACATCAAACTGACTTTTTGTGCCGAGTGAAACTCTCTTAGAACTTAGATTATATAACATGGTTTCGGTAGGAAAAGATTTGTCAAAAGAATTCGAGAATTGCGTTGGAGTTACGTGTAGCCTCTTCTTCGTGCTTCCGCTGCATTTTCCGTATCGTCGTTTCAAATTTCCTTCCGATACAAAGGCAAAGTTAATTTTTCTGCTGTCGCGTCAATTCTAATGGTTCCGCAAGATAAAGTTACGCTTCGTCTTTATCGTTGCCGGAAATCGATGGAAATAAGTAAATTGTCGTTTGATTTGGACTATCCTCGTTGTTCCGATCGTTTGTTAGGTTCCCGGAAAGTGAAGACAGGGGACATCCGGGAAAAAAAATAATCTCGTTGACCGCAAGGTTTTCTTTCCATTGTATTTCGGCCGGCAGTGAAGAATAACGGGAAGGGGCGCGTAGGTAATTCGTAGCCGGAAACGGTGCTGGCAGAAGAGATTTTCCGAGGGTTTGCTTCTTACGGTGAACGAACGTTGACAGGGTCGATAAAACATGTGGACGATCTCCTTTTATCTACAGGTACACTTAAGTGCATTTCGGTGTTTTGTGAAGTAGGGGACGATTGACCATATGCGTTGTCAAAAAAGAAAGTAGATTTCATGCGTAACATGAAGCAAATAAACGTATTTTCTTGCGCTTTCGTTGTCATTTTAGGAACCGCGACGAAGCGACAGGCTTTCTTGAATTCTTTCTAACCTCCCCAAGAATCGAGTCCTCGGTATACACATCTCTCTTGGCGCTTCGCTTTCTCCCAGTCGCTACGCGCTCAAGATTCGATGACCGTGCACCCTGAAAATCCCTCCTAGGATTTCCATCCGCGACCCCTCGTGATGCATAGGACGAGATATATCCGCGGATCCTTCTTCCCCCGGGCGTCGAGCCTTTTATATGATAATTGCAGAGCATTTGCCGGAGCCCGAAGTATAAGCGGGCCGACTTTATTGGGGCCAAAGAGCGTCCCGGCCCGGCTCGACCAGGCTTGACCTAGCTCCGGCCGATGGGTTCGATGGGTTCGATAGGTTCCTTCCTCTCGTTCTTCCGGCCTCCTCCCTTATATTCCGCGCTGCCCGGGAAGCCGCTCGCAGAGGCTCCGGGGTCATCGTCTCCGGGCATTTCTGCTTACAGCGGGGGTGATCAAAGTCTGGAGGGTTTAACCGCATTGCATTCCACGACGGACGTCCCTCGGGATGTGGTCCTTCCATTTTGGCGACGGTCTCCTTTGTTCGCCTCTACTCGAAAATCGTCGCACCGCGCCGATAGCGCTCGACCGGAGGCCGAATGTCTGGAAATTCAACCGAGTACCAAGTCTTGCAAATAAGTTATTCATAATCACAACGTTAGATTTATTTTTTATTAAATTACGTATAACAAGTTATAAGGTCACATTGAGCGAGTTAACGCATGTTCGAGTGGCTAAGTTTATTCAATGAATGCTACGTTGCCGTGATAAAGGATCGACTGTCCTGCACTCGTATCGTCAAGTTTACCGCACCGGTTGCGGTATAACCATATTGGCGTTCGCGTTTAATACACTAACTGGAGTCAATAAAATGGATGCCGGGCATTAGACCTACTTTAACGGACATAGTATAACATCGTTTTACGGTATCGCTACATCTACCCATTGTCGTTCGTCGGTTCTGTCGCTCCACGTGCAGGCTGCTCGATTACGTTATCCCACAAATAGACTGCACCGATTCAATGGCCTGCTACGATCTTCTCGTTAGTCCTCTTGATGCCACTTAATTCATTTGCAATTCCATCTGCTCCCTTCGAATGTCTTTATGCGAAATTAATTGAATAATACGGCGTACATAAAATGAAGTAAAGGATAAATGCAGCCGTTCCAGGGAAACTTAGTTTCAGCGCGAAGTTATTCATTCGTCTTCGGATCATAATTAACCTACTTAAACTTAATACCGTACACAAACGATTTAAATTTGAAAGGACCATAAAGACCGTCCAATCTATATTTAATGTAATTTTGGAATTCTAATCGTGTTTACTTCATGGACAATTTATTAAGCTTATACAGTTAGTCCCTTTACTGGTTCCAATGTTACGATCGAAAGCACGGTTCCTTTTTTACTTATACTTACACGATACCGTTACCCCTATGAATTTTATACATATATTTTATAGATCATATTTAGATTTTGAATTTATGCGTGTTATACGTATATTAGCTATTCGTGCAACGTTTGGGTACACTCCGGTTATTGGTCGTGCCAAATTAACGCGAGAACCCGAGACACGCCTCTTCGAATAGGAGCGAACCATTGAGCAAAATTAACGTTCGAAAATGCAGAAAGAAGGAGAGTGGCCCCGGATCGCGGTCCACGTTGATGGAGGCGTAATGGTCGAGGATGAGGTCGAATTTGAGGATGGAGTGAGTATTCATGGGCGACTGTTATTCATGGGAGGTCGCGCGATATAAACGGCCGCGAACGCAGGCCACTTTCACAGTCACTTAGCTGAGAAGTGCGCGAGAGAGCACTTAAGCGGGCTGACAGTTAAATTTGAACTGCCCCCGCGTCGCGGCGGCCATCATCCCCGTGGTCTGATCTACGCCGACCTCGCCGTGCGTTCCCGCCCCAGCGGGGAGTCCAATTTACATATAATCGCGCGCTGTTCATTAACCTATACATATTTGCATGTGGCTGAACATAGCGCGATGGTATAAACGCTTTAAACAGCACTTCGGAGGTATCGGCGTAGGCCGCCTCTCGAGCGATTTCGCGCGCTCGTCCTTCCCCGAACCTGACCAGACCCTAACCTAGTCTCTAACCTAGACCCTAACCGAGACTCTAACCTAGATTCAGCCGCCCGAAGAACTCTTATCCATTGTACTTTTCCACGAGGCGGTCTTCTTGGCTAATTCTTATTTTCTGTCGCTTCGATTCCATTTGCCTTTATTTTTAATGAAAACACGGTTTGGGTGTTTTTATTGTAAGGAAGAACTTAGTTTTGATTATTTAAGCGGCCGCTTAACCGAGTTTGTCTTCTTAGCGGAGAAAGGTTTAAAGAGGATAAGAGATTCATGACTTCTAAGGCCTGACCGTTGTAATGATATTTTTGCAAATGAATTATTAACGTTCAAATATTCACTCAATAAATCCCATAAATTCGTTAAGAGATGGATCGTAAATCCTTTGTGAATTCTTTATGAATAATGCAAAACGTGGAAGGAGTTTATAATTAGACAATGCGCATTATTTCTGCCCGTACTCGATTACGCTTAGCGCATAAAAAGAAGTTGCAGCACTTCGAGAAGTATCGCGCTCGGAAATTTTCGGTTTATAGAGACTACAATAATTTAGAGAATACATGCCTCGAATAAACGTACACTTTCACTATTCAATATTTGTTTCTACATAGCGACAAAATTAAAGAAGTATTTTGAAGAAAAAATAGAATTACGGTTTGGTAGGATGTTTCCAACAGGAAACTAGACACTTACCCTTAATCACCCGAGCCACGGTGTATCCTAAGATGGATGGTGTATCCTCCGTGGCTTTTGCCGGGTTTCTATTCCCATCCTCCTAACCACTCCTTAAGGCGTGTCCAGCAAGTGGAAGCAGGGGGTTTTGCGTCCGGCAGCTCTCCGTAGACGAACGCGGTAATCCTTCGTAACCCTTTTGCCCCTGAAATTCTTAGTTGCCATTCCACATATTTCACTACTTTTTACTTCCGACGACGCGTATGCCTAAAACGACATGGGAATGTTACGATATCGGAATAGGAAAATGCAACAATTGATTTTTGTCATCGTAAAAACAGGTGGCCAAGTATTTAGCTTTAAACAATTTGATAATATCTGGTGGATGGAGGACCAATCATACGTCACGTCTACCACCCCCCCCCCTATTTTTCTCGTGAAAAACTTGTAGAATAAGTTTTTCGCAAAGAGCGGGTAAAAAGCCATTTGGATCAGTCACGACGATATTAAAGTGGCCGCGTTCCGCTGAGATCAGTTTTCGAGCGATAAAAGATTAAACTGCAAACTAAAGAATAGAAGTCGACATCGGAGGTGGTTTTGCGCTTCCATCTTCGCGACTAAACCCTAGAAAAAAAGAGAAAGAGAAAGGTACCTAACAAATGTCTCTATACCAGTGCCCAGAACGGTCATCCTTTTCATTTAGTTTTCTTTTCTTTGACCCAAGTTCGTATCCGCCGTTCGACGGAGCCCGAAAAGTCGCCGAGAATTCTTGCTGGCTGATCCGAGTTCGCCGAGAAAACTTCTCTCTTCTCCCCTGCGGTTCATGCTCCGCAAATTCCGAAGAGCTTCCACCAAGACCACAAGGGATGATACTTAACTGGCGAATTATCGCACTCGCCACTCGCCACGGACTCACATTCGAGTTTCCAGGGATTCCTCGCGTGCTTTTTCTTTCTAAAGAAACGACCTGTCTACTCGCGCTGATTGCGGCTTTTCTCTTATTCTACGAGGTAGAATGGTACCGCCCAGAAAGGCTATTTTCCGCTGGATATCCTTTTAAAGTCGATTTCCTTTATTTGCCCCGGTTTACAATAGACTAGTGATTAATCGAATACCCTGTCATTAACAAATTACTTTATCCTCATTTAATTAGGAAATTCTAACACTATTTCAACGATAAAAGGAAATTTGCTTTATTTATCTCCCTATGGAATGCGATATGGAGGCGAAAATCTTCGAAGGGTGTCCCCTCGGCCGTTCTCGGACCGAAGGTCCGCGTTCGATTAAGCCACCTCCACCGCTTGACGCGCGGAATTGCTTCTAACGCGATACTAAGCGAAAGGGGTCCACGTCCGCGGGACCACCGAGAGCGGGAAATGCAATTAAAAAATTCCTCGCCTTCCGTTTTCAATTAGCAGCGTTCTGGACGAACCCTGGCAGAACTCCTGTGCGGACTCTTCCGAGAAATCCTCTTTGCGACGCCCTCCGTGACTTCAGCTTTGCGATTCTCCGAACGCAACCAAAGCCAGTCCACGGCAGATGCTAAAGGAGGATCCCCGATTCGCGGAAGAAGTGCCCTTGGTATTCCCGGCTTCTCTCGGAGATCTTCTCACTCCACGCTCCATCGGACCTATATCTACCCAGACCGAGGTGGGAAAATCGAATGAACCCCACGCTCTGCGCACCTCCTCGCGAATCCGCCCCGTGCAACGGTGCCAACACATTACACGATCTGCTTCTCAATTTGGCTCCCGAGGATTTATCGCGCGATCGGATCTTTTTGCCGCCTAGCCCTCGCCGTGCTCATCTCGTGCTCATCTCGTGCCTTGCGCTACGCAACGATTCGATTGTAATAGCAACATACCCGGACGCCCATGTTGCCCTTGTTCCGCAGTGTCGAAAGAAAGGTGGAGAAAAAACGAATCGAGTATAAGAAGTGGAATCTAAGGATAAATGTCAGTCTTTTTGGAGTAGGAGATACCGAAGACTTAAAGTTCGATAGACGCGCAATTTCTTCCTCGGCACCTGTCGAGGTGCTGCAGGGATCGCTGTAATTGTTGTTTTAAGTGTTACCCGAATCCTATAGCGGTCGTAGAATCCTACATTTCATCTTAAGTAAATATCCACGTGCATTTTCCTCCAAGGGTTTTTTCATTTTCTTCACCTTTTCGTTCCGACGACAGCTGGATTTCCGCACCCCCCGGTTTCATTACTTCTTCTAAGGAGCACTGTCAGATCCTTCACATCCGGAGACGGGGATCGTTAATTATTGCGACAATTTAATTACGGCACTCCCTACTATATTATTTCAGTAATAACTAACCTGAAAAAACACGCTCGTGCAAAAACTCTCATCGAGTACCGAGACGCTGCGGATACTCTTTTTGAGAAGAAAACTATTTAAATTCCACGATATACTTCTACATAGAAAAAGTACTCGAATAATATCACAGAATCAAACGTATAAGTTCGCAGATATGTTCCGTGTGGATAAATAAATACATGTATGTTCATCTATCTAGGAAAGATACATATCCATAGAGGAAACAGGGTGTATTTTTCCCATTACGGATCTAGAATGGACATGCAATGAATATCTGATTCTTTGTTGGATGTGACAGATTTCGTCAAGTATTTACGTGGAAATCGTGTGAAATATTGAAGAGTCCACCGTAGGAGTTCGCACGTGTCACTCTCGTAAACTTACGTACTCCTAGTTGCACGTCCGCCTCGTGAAATTCACCCGCGCACGCTGCATGAACGCGGAAACGCACAGAGGCGTACACGCTCTTCGCGGTGATGAAGATTTTACGTTTGTATGATGAAACTCGACGCAGGGCCCTGCGGCATTTTTATGCCGGAGCTGCGATAAAAGAGGGTGGCTGTGATATGAGGCGAACAACGATGTGACCAAAGAAAACATTGCGGGGCATACATCTTCGCGCGTCACGGCGAAATTTTCTCGCTATTCTCTGGCCTTCGGCAAAGGACATTTTTTTTAATAGTTTTACTGCTAAACGAAATCGTAAAATGCTCTCAAGTAATATAACTATCTCAATTTCATAGAACAGGAGAGCAACGGCGATTGCTCGTTGTTGCAGTTTTCAGCATTACAGGAACTCAGCTCCTTGAAGAGAATGGAATATTCCTGGAGCGATTTAAAATACATTCAAACCAGCGAGTTTATGATCTGTATGTAGCATAGAAAGTAATTATACTAAGCACCCGTTACAATACTTAATTATTTATAAAAGAATGACTCAGCCCGGTACGGAAAAGAATATGCCGCTGTTCAGGCCGCAAAAAACGTACCCGAGCGCGTTAACTTTGCCAAATACGTGTGTTTATCACCGTGATCGTATACTTGGCAGGAATTAATGGATACTAGGTACGCCCCTACGTCCGGACCTACACATAATCGTATATTGGGACGAAACCCGGGCAAAACAACCTTCTGGCAAAGACGGCTATTCTTTCTCGGTGCCTTCCTCCTCTAACGTAACTGCACATTTCCACTTTCCTAGCACTGTTTGTCAATTCGCCTTGCATAATTATTACGCTATATTTGTGACAAAATCGTTACCATATTTTAAAAATATAATTTAAAAAAATCGTGAGATTTTTAAAATATAGAAATCAAGAACACAAGTTAAACGCCCCACCCGGTATATATGTAATAGACATGCTCGTTCCGTATGAATATAACCAAAATATTTATTGGATTCGTTACACTTATTTGATGAAAATCCACTTTTCTTGCGTTTCATCATATCTCTCGTTTTGGTATTACGATCTATCTCTGGGTGCAAATGCTAGTAATCAACAAGTAAAAAAATAATTACGCACAAACTACTTACCTACTAACTATTGTAAATTTCTAAGTATTCATTGCTTGGAAAGTTAGAAGTCGGCACAGAAAAGAAACGAAGTGTTACCCCTGTCTTGCCTATTATTAACCTATTGGTTATTACTTAGTTTTTTTTTGCGTTTCCAGATCCTTTAGCATGCATTTTTGTATTATGATATAATATACCCACATGTATATTTGAAATGTCAAATTGCCACCCATTTCCCATTATCGAATTAGATATACGAGAAGATATCCGCTTTCATTTTAACGTAGACTCGAGACAAATTTCATTTGACTTCACGTATTGGCATTTGCGTTTCTCTCTGTTCTTGACCTATTGGTTATCGCTTACTCTCCTCCTGCGTTTTCAGGTTCTTGAGCACGCAATGTTACGTTATAATGCGATGAAATAGGAAAGGACGATTGCCGAACAGTTGAAATCGAATATCAGAGGAAACCTTTGAGTAATAATGAAATTCGATTTGTGGCTGCAGTTTCTTTGAACCATCAAAATGGGCAAACACTCTTGCAACGGCATAAGTTATATTTTTTGGTCTTAAATTAAAAGACCATCGTCATTGTGGAATATACAGATTTAAGAGATATTATAATATTCGCTTTTCTCCAACGTGAGTTTTTTAATTCAATCTGCATATAATGCAGAATAATTCCGAGCAATGGCATACCCAGGCCTGAGGCAAATGCAGTCTCAAAGAGTAAAAATGAGAGCGACACCGGTTCAAATGAATACCCACGAAAAAGTTTGAATGGCATTAGCGGTGGTGGAAATAACATTCGAGGACACAAAATCTGAGAAATGGAAATGAGGGAGGCAAGCGAAAAGTGAGGATTTCATTCAGACTCGAAGACGACAATTGTAGCGTCAAGAATAGAGATGAAAAAAGTGCCTTCATTTTTGCTTCCCGCGAGGACTATATCGTAAACCGTCATGAAGCAACCCGAGTTGTTTTAAATCGCTAAGGAGAGAATTTCCTCGAGGCAGACGGAAATATTCCCAACTTTAGATATGGAGATGACATAAAACATCGTGCATTATAATACGAAAAACTACCAACTATGGGACATTTTATTAGAGATTTTATTTAATCTATTCTCAGCAAAACTTTCTGACTATGCATAATTTTCTTATCCATTACGCAAGTAGCGCTAGTCATTGGCTTCGAATGAATTAGTGGAACAATAACTGATTAGCTTTAAACATTAATCAGTCTTCTAGCGCAATAGAATCTCTCACCCCACGTATGCATTGCATCTATCGAAACGATTATTTGTTACGTTCCCTTTAAACTTGGACATTGTTAAATAAACATCCATAAAGGATGAACCGTGAAACCATCTACAACCACCCCACGTCCCCGTACAATACGATATTTTCCCCGAAAGAGATATCTCAATCGGTTCGGCATGATGTTCTTAAATTCAAAACACGTACGCGCCCGTCGATTTTCCTAATTTAGCTAGCTCGTCCTCGGAATTCGTTTATCCAATTGAAAACGTGCGCGGCATCAACTAATAAAAAAGTACTAATTTTACAATGCGAGCTCAGTAATTCGTACCCGCTGAAACGTCGATCTACTCCAACATCGAGATGACTTCTCGGGACTCCTGTTCCGCCCAGCGCACAACTTCCTCCATAAGCAGTTTACCAAGAAAGTGCGAAAGGCCAAGACTCGCAGAAAAATAGGTCGTTGCAAAAGGACGAGAAAGTCCGCGGAAGGAAAGTTAAGGCTCGGCAGTATCGATATTTAATCTAAAGCCGCGTTTTCGTATTCGGGTCAGGCGTAGAGGCGTTCATCCGCGTTCTCGTATGTGTGCTTCTCTACGTTTTTCATCCCTCCTCCTCCTCTTCTTCATCTTCGATCTTTTAGTCCGAAGGCAGAATCGATCGGCGGACAAGCCGCTCCCTCGAAGTCGATGCACGTTCCTGAATTCGCTAAGACGTGCCGTTACATCGGCACCCCTGTCATTCCCGGCCTCGTCGTCTCAATTTGTCAAATTGATTAAGCCTCCTCGGGAATCGCGGGGCACGATTCGTCTCGAGGACCATCCGCTTAGCCCTCGATCCTCATCGCCGATTATTCTCCCTAACGGTGCTCGTCACCAAAACGGGACCGATTGGTTCCGAAATGCATTCGCGATCGTTGTCCCCGTGAAACCCTGCGAATCGCTGGAGGGACGAGCGCCCTTAAATCCAGAATGCATAATGCCAATAACGGACCGTAGAACCTGAATTCCGAAAAATTTAACTTACCTTACGACTAATGTCTTACGGCAACGATATATTCGACACATATTGCGTAAATATCCTAAGTTTCGTATAAAAATCCCGGCGTTCACTTAATTGTCGTTTTCCAATATTCTCAAGAGCCATTCTCTTCTCCGTTGTCGCAAGTCTCGCTTACAGGCTCCCGGAGAAGTAAACTGCCAGCCCGGACATTCGTATTCCAATTACCGCTTGATCATCGAGTTCTTTCCCGTAGGTCGGCCTTGCCCCTGTCTCCCGTAAAATCCTCGATTGTATTCACCGTCCGTGCTCTCGAGCTCGAGGAGACGTAACGAAGCGAAAGTCGGAGCTTTCATCGGATCCGTCGAGGAGAGGCGGAACGGAAGCGGAGCCGGATGTTTAAGAGTTTTCATCGCACACGAGTGGACACTCTCTTTTTGCACGAGCGAACCCTGGCTGCCAGTCGCCTCGTCTTTCCCCGCAAGATGAAGAAGTCGCGGATGAGAACGATGGCCAGGTCCCTCGGAAGCGATCGGAAACGACAGAGAGCAAGGGAAAGACGGAAGAAAAATCCCCTAGAGCTACGTTCGCTCAATTACCTCGGCTTAGATTCTCGGTGAATGTGTTTCTTCCGGCTGAGCGAAGCTTCGCATATGGTTCGTCGAACGAGCGGACCGTGGAGAAACGACCTCACCGTCGGTAGGACCCGGGTCCACGTGCGAACGATCGGCGGTGCGCGCATATGCACGGGGTCGGATTGATAGCCCGCGAAAGGGAAAAGAGCAAGAGGGGTCAAGGCGGGCGTTTTTGTAACGGCCTATAAAAACGGTGCCCCGAACCTCCGACCAACTAAATCGCTCCGACGTCGAGGACGTTCTCGCGTACCCTAGCCCGCGACTCGCCGAAGGACGATCTCCGGACCGTAAGAGGTTCCGCCCCGCGTAAGCCCTTCGAGGTTTCGGAGACCATGGTCCGGGAGGTCGGCGAAATTGAATCGATCCCTCGATTAAAGCTCCCGTTTATCGGGTCGATGCTCAGGGCCCCGTAAACTAGGAGCACCTTAACGCGCACCCGGGCTAACGCATTTTCTAGCCCCCCCTACTCCATCGCGTCCTCTACTTTGCGTACAAGTTTACGGGGTGTACTAGAATCCTAGAAATCGAAGAAATTGGAAACAACGGAGAGCCGAAGCGATACCACCCGCTCCCGTGGATGACCCCGTTCATTCGGGGGGAAACGGGAAGATGGCACTTTCACGAGCGGAGCCGACTCACTCCAGGGAATGGGCACTCGACGAAAAATGTTCTGGTTCCGAGCGATTTCGGTCGAGAGTTCGGCGACCGAACGCAATTGATTTCCCGTGGCACCGCTCCAATGGCAGCGGCCAATGACGATGGCGCTGACTCTTTAAGAGCACACCAAAATGCGACCTCCTTCTTCCGCGTGAAAGCAAATATATCAACAGGGTCAGAACGAGTAACCGTATCACCGTGGTTGTATATATAGTAACCGGTGACCTATTTTAGGACATTCGATTTCCTCGTTCCCGGAGCCATTCTTCTTATACCCGGACCATTTACGTATACGCAGGCGTCGTTTTTCCGCAACGATTCCCTCGTTGATTTCATCTTTGTCGTTACGCTCCCGAATCGGCTAAGTCCAAAACTGAATTTCCGTAAAATGTCCCCTGGCGGACACGAATGCCTTCTCGTTACGTCCCGGCGTCTCCATATCTGGAGAGAAGGCATATGCTTCCGCCACTGTACACATTTACCCCGCTCTTACCTTGTTTTTTGAGAAAGGCCTATTTAACTCATGGAATATCTTATTACTCCTCATTGTCGAAATCGCTCGGACGCAAAGTGATCGCATTCCCGGCACCTTATAATTCTTGGCACTAATCCCTCTTTCGACGATTCCGTCGACTCGACCAACCACTCGGTCGCGCTCGACTTATTTTAATATAGCCAAGTTTCGATTCCGAGGTACGCGAAGTGCATCTACTCGGACCATTTCCGAATCCACTGGAAAAGTATTTGACGTAAAGCTCTATCGATTTCCACCCGCGAACTTCCCCATCACTGGAACGTTTCGGGTCTTTGGTCGGAAGGTACGCGCACGCGTACGAATCTGCACCTTCGCTTAACGGATACCACGATTCTTGACCTAGTATAATTGTAACGATTCCCGATTGTTAACCCTTTGATCGGAATCGACATTCATTTATGTATTTTCGTGTTTCTTGCAGATTTACGTAATACCGTACGGAATGTTACCGAACAAAAAGTCAAATCAGCCGTCGGCAGCAGCTCGGGAACCACGTGGGCTGGGCGAGCGCGTAAAATCACGCTCGATTCCGAAAATGGCCGAAACGTGGAATCCCGGGAACGCCGAGAAACCCGGGTGCGGGGTGGAGATGAACGGGAGTAAGGAGTAGTTCGTTATAATTAGCGGTCCAGACGGTGGCCGCGATATTGCGGTACCGCTGCCGTTTCCATCCTGCGAACGACCGAGCTAAATGCGCACATTCAGACGCTAATTTCAACCGAAGTGCGAGGCAACTTCAGAAATCGGCTCACCCTCTCTCGTTTCTCTCACCCAGAGAGGATACTCTCGTTTACGAGGAGGAACCGACTTCTGAGGGTTCTTCTCTACTCGTTGTCGCTTTCAAAGAGGCCTCTAGGTCGCGACACTTGTCGAAACTTTTGACCGCACGATTAACGGTTTATGACGAAGTACGCAGATCAGCGGACTCCCAAAGAATGACTCGCATTACAAGCCAAGCACGTCTGCTTTCGATAATTCGTAAAGGCTACGATCGTCCGCATTCTAGGCATGAATTTCCATTCTTTACCTACTATCCATGGCTTGTATTTACGGTAGACTATGGCTGTCTTTGTTAATAAGTGCAGGTTTTGTATGACAGTCTATTCCAGTCTTCCGTGAGAACCAAAACTGAAGAACAATTTTTTCGTTTGAAGCATTCCTGAATCACATGCGCGATATGCTGCTGCAGGGCGGCGATTAATTTTCTTCCATTAATGGCAGCTTATTTGATACGGAGTCCATCCGAGTCCTTTGATACGAATACCGTCCATTATGGCTTTACCGCGATGGCAGAGCGTTGTCAAGACATCTTGCAAAAAAATTGGAACCCCCTTTTCCTTGGAGAAGTCGGCGTTCCTCCCTCTTTGCAGGTGGTGGTTGAGAATCCATGCAGCAGCGGGACACCGGAGTGAATCTTTACGATCCCGTAGGACCGGCGACGGGAAGAGAAAATGGCCGGGGCTCGTAAAACCATAAACGTGATCTGGGCGAATTCCTAATTGGACCGAATCGCAGTCAGGCCGACAGTCGTGATGCTCTTGTGCGACTGTAAGCCATTTAAGTAATCGGCTCTCTTTGCGAAATCGCCTTCTTCTCCTATTGATCTAATAAATTCTTTCCATTTGTCAGAATGTTCTTATCCGGCTGATTATCAAAATCGCTGATGTATGTGAGATCCGAATGAATCGTATTGTCTTAAAGCCCCAACTTTTGTTAGGCATTTGCAATTGGATAAAAGCGTGTATGCGATTACATATATAATCAAGCCGTGAATATACCCGCAAATTAACTCAGCGAGGTACGGTGGTTTCGTTTCGGTATAATGGGCTTCAAAACAATTATTGTTATGCACTAAATGTCATAAAACTGTTATTTAAATATTAAATGCGGAAGGAAGTAGATGTTACTCTAATATCGTAGAAATACCAATTTAACTCGATACTATCGGAAGGAATCCAAGATACCTACTTCCCATCGGGACAACGCTTTAACTTTCAGCAATAATAAATCCAAGGAAGTAGATCGACGAAATAATTTGGTGGAAACTTTGAGTACTATTTTTCCTCTCGTTGGAGGGCATTTGCCAATAACCCTTCGGGAAGTCGACATTCCTCGCTCGAATCGACTACTCCTCTCTTTGGTCGAAGAGTTCCTCCTTTCTATCCCTCGGGGCACTCCTGTTCCACCGGCTTATCACAATTACCGGTGCACGTATAGCACGATATTAATCTAAAAGTTGGAGAGAAGTTTCCTCCGTCATTTAATTTTCGTCGGCCGTTTTCGGAGACGGAGGCGAGCGCCTTCTAGGTGAGCTCGCGAGGAAACAACGAGGGCCTTTCCCTACGAGCCGCCGTGTCTCGAGGAGCTTATTTAAAGTCGCCTCATCCCCGTCGGCGTTCTATCCACTCCCGTAACATTTAAAAGTACAATTTGTCAATTTCTTCCCCTCTCGGTCGGGAGGCCCGAGGCGGATGGCGGCGGGAGGGCGGTCGTTGGTGGCCGCGCCGATGGCTCCGATGTCGGAGGTGAGAGAGAACCCCAGACCCACGAAAACGGATAAATACCTTCACCCTCCCTTGAAATTTCGTGTTTTCGAGTCGACCTGTCAATAGAGCCAAGATAAACGGCCAGCCAATTTTACTAATTAATGTTTACCGGTGTTTTCGGCGCTGCCGAACTTCCCAGGCTTTCGTCTTCCTCTCGAATTCTTTTTTCCTCCTCGCCTTCGCGAAACCGGCTCTCGCCCGAAAACTTGTCGTCGCGATGATTAATGCCGAGCACCGATGTCGCCCAAATTGCACCGGCACCCCTTCCCTTACTTCTCACGTAAATTTCAACTCCCTCGCGCTTCTGTCCCAGCCTCTGCCCCAGCCTCTGCCCCAGCCTCTGCCGGTGCATGAACGAGCACCAGCGCCGTTATCGTTGACACTGCAACGAAGTACCGGGACGTGATAGCGGGAAATGATTACTGTAAACATGCTTATCCGATTATTGCGGGTTTCCGAGCAGCGCAGGAACTCAATTTCTTCACGAGGTTTATTTCAAAGATGCGTGCCGTAAATAGTTAAAGGTAATATTAAACCTTATGGAAGATTAGTTAAGTTACGATGGAACATTGCACATGGAGAATTAAGGAATATCATTTAACTAAATAATTTACTGCGAGATACTCGTTTTACTAATGAATTCTACAGTTGTTGTAAATTGTCGATTATCCGAAGTTATAACGCTTTTGATGAACTTTCTTTACTTCGAATGTACGATATTTGATTAAAATTTATCCCGCAACAGCAAGGAATAGGACTCGCGTTCAGGTCAAGGAGGGAAAGAGTCCGATGTAGACCGAAACTCATGTCGAGGGAATTTTGCTAATTAGCGAAGTATTCACATTTGCCCGAGGGTGTGGAGAAGCGAAGCGCCGGTCTCGGTTCAAAAACTTACTACGAGAGGTTTTAGCTTTCCACCCTTGACGATAAGTAAGGTTCCATCGTTTCGCATTCCCGGCATAACCGGAGGCACCTCATTTCGACCAGCATTGCCGTGAACGTCGTGCCCTCCCCTTCCTTCTTCCCTGTTCCTCTTACATCTCTTTCGTTTAGTTTCACTCCCTAGCTTTTCCACCTGCCTCGCTTTCTATTCAATGGTTTTTTCACTTTGCGGAAATTACGTTTCTACCGTTTGAACGAGGCCCAAAGAGCGAGGAATCCGATGAATTCACCTTCTATTCAAGGAGTGTAGCGATGACCAAGGCGTTGCCGTTAGGCGATCAATCGTTTATTGACCTCCTGAAGTTCGCCCTAATTTGGCAAAAATTCGTTGAAGATAATTTAAACGGTAAGCCTCAAATATTTCTAATCGAACGATCGAGCGCCTTGGATTTGACGTTTCGATAGGTTTATCAGGGTTTGAGAAACACCTCTCGTTCTTTAAATTTCACATAAAAACTAGAAGCACTCGGTACACGCCCTTTGAAACACGCGTTAATTTATTCATCGACGTTCCAATACATCATTTCTATCTTCCTAAAATGCAATATTCTCCTTAAATTTTGCTTAATGCCCGCTGAAAACAATGGAATCACTTTTGGTTTCTCTACCATTAAACCTCCGAAACGAACAGAAAACCGTAATTTCTCCCAAATGGGAAAGCTGGCGCTGTTCCGAAATGGAAACCGTAAAACTAACGGCTGATCCGTTTTTCCGAAAACTGGAAGCACGAGGGTTACGGCCCTCCTCGCGGCGCGCCTCGATGCGTTTCCAATAATCCCGAATGAAACCGCGCGATACACTCGAAGGAACTTGGAGCGATTGGCGCGGTTGATCCGCTGGTGGCTCGTCGAAGCTCCCAGCGGACGCCACTCGCTTTGGGGTCGCAGTCGCGAGATAGAGGAAAAAGTGCGTTCCCAACGAAAACGTCGGTTCATCGAGAGAGCGGTCTAACCGGATAAGAGCCAAGAGCCGGCGGCCCTCGCGGACCTCCTCCTTGACCCGGAACCTGACGTCTCGACGCCCCCGCCGCAACGTGGTCCCATTGTGTCCATACCACGAATGCCGCTGCATAGGACAACTACCAGCGCACACATCCGTAATGCGCGAGACAACCGTGGCCGTGGGGTTGCAGGTGCAATGCCTGGAATTGCCAGATGGAACCGCGCGACTCCGGACGATCGCGCTTTGATACGACACGTGGCGCGGCCAGCATTTCTCCGCGGCATTGCTGGACCGTCCTAACGATCTCGGCTCGACCTCGGCCCTTCTCCCGGGCTCGCGCTCGCGCTCGCGTGTCCCCCCGCACCCCCCGCAACCCCCGCAACCCCCGCGCGGGACGACAACAGGTTGCCATTAATTATCCACTTCCGTCAATTACGCCTGCCCGCCCGATTGTACCGGCCCGCTCCCCGAACTTGCCTCCCTCATCCCGACCGTACACGCCGTCGCTGACAAATTTATCGTCGCCCGATAACGAGCTGCACCCTTCGCCCTGGAGCCTGGAGCCTGGAGCCTCCCGGGGGAGGCCGGCGTCGCGATTGACCGGGAAGGAACGGGGCTGACTACGCTCTCGAGCAGAGGATACTTTCTGCCGACCATGCTGATTTCTGCTTCTTCGCCCTGGATGTAATTTCGCCTTCGACTCCGTCGTTGGGGTGGAACTTGGTCCCGATGCGAGATCGAAACCGCTTACCGATTTCTACGGACTTTCGTCGCGAGCTTTAAAATTATTTCCCCGGAAATTGGTTACCTAATTAGACCATTTTTAACCGTTTTGAGTGCTCGAGGTGGACGGTGAATATGTTTTAATTGCTGAAGCGTCCTGCCGGGTCGAATGCTTTTGAGGTTTCAAAATGTCGAGCTTTTTGCGGCCACGGAACGTAGAGTAACTCCTCCCTGTATTAAAAGCAATCGCCGATGCTCCGAGATAAAGCTTATCAACGACGTCGAAGCGATTGCGGTGTCGACATGGTTTCGTTCAAACGGCTCCTGGGAAAACTCATCCGGCTAGCGCGAAAGATCAAATATTCGATCAAATTTGGTGAAAGGGACTTCGGAGAATGCAATCGATCACTAGGTCGTCCGAATATAGACGGTACGCGTACAACGCTTTTATCAAACGTGATCATCAAATTACGATATACATCGACACATAAATGGCAGAAAACATTACGCAGCTTATCGTACGTTCAAAACACTTGTAAAGAACTTATACGGTAGCGTGCTATTATTTGCATCGAATTTTCTGAAAGACAGACTTCCGCTTCGAAATAGACATATAATAGGCATGTATAACTGCACGATGGACTCTACGGTCGCAATTAGAAATTTAAAAAAAGAAAGGTGTGCTCTTACCATTGCGTTTTAAATACTGTATTTTGTGATCTCTAAAAATTGTAGAAACGTGACATTCGGCTTTTCCTTTGCGGTTTCGAAATGCGAAAGGAAAGCGGCAGCCCGAGGGGGACCAGTATATTTCTGTTATGCGGTACACGAAAAAGCTTCGCTTTATATTTGAAGAGCCCCTTGGGATCGGACGGTAACCGGGGACCAAAAGCCAAAAGTTGCGGTCAGAAGGCCTTATCTTCCGCTTGCTAAGAGTCGCTTCAAATGGAATGGAGTCGCTTGCTGCCAATCTACAGACTTTAATGTAAAACTGCCTGGTACAAACTTACGTACTAAATCAGCGTGAATTTTGTTGAAATGTTTAACAATGTACAACCGATAAGCATAAGCCTGACAGTTTTTATATCGGTTTCGATAACGCCAGAAATTTGGATAAAAACTAGCATTTATCCTGTATCATAAGTAAGTCATTCTAATCGAATAAAATTTTTGTCAGAGAATACATGACCATTCTCGAATACATTATTCAGGATAGCTTAAAGCGAATCTGCACTTATGGACACGATGGAGCACTTTTATATCGTCACTAATATCCTATTTCTTTATCCCGCAAGATTAAAATCGTTCGACAATTTTTCTATACATAAATTATATAGAACCCAGGTACCCCGAAGTCGTATACCTTTCTCGTAACATGCGGCCAGCATAAAGCTTCATAAAATTGCTCTAGAATAAAAATGAATTACGGGCGTCCCTAACGAAATCAAAAGTGATTTCACTCCCCCGTGCGTGGAGACTCATCGCGGATGCGCTTGGCAGTTACAGCAGGTCGGTTGAATTTTTCGACGTTCGCAAAAACGAACCTACGTAAATAGCTTTTCGTAATTCAGTGCGATAGCGCCGCACTCATAAATCCCATAAACGATGATATACCGCCACGACTTTGCATTCGCTCTCCCTCCCTCCCTCCCCCTCTCACGCTTTCACTCTTCGTCTCTCCGTTCTTCTCTCCCCCCACTCTACGTCTCTTTATCCATTTCTCTCTTTCTTTCCGTTTTCCTCTCCTCTTCCTCCCTCTCTACCCCTTTACCCTGTGCACGTGCACGCATCCAGATAAATGCGTTCACTTGCGCTAACTGCGCTACTCCACTTCTATATCATCCCTCTCCTGGACATACCCTAGTGCAACGGTATGCGACGACACTCTATGTACCGACAAAACATTGATTCGCTAAACTCATGATGTAATACGTCCATTTGAAATGAGCTTGGCGGCCTGCCAAAATGCCCGTCACAAAACACTGGGTAGACGGGTCGCAAACAGATTTGGGAGAAAGGACTCGCCACGCCGCGAACCGTGGTTTTATGCGATTCTTGATAATCCTCACGAATCCTCCTTCAGGAATGGTATCCCGCAGATCTTTCGCAATTGTCAGAAATATGTAACCGTGTTTTAAGTCGTTTCGGATTTCAGACGCCCACTTAAAAGACACCTAGACTGCCCGTTCGGTCCTGACACCCCCGGCTTACGGGCGTTTCGTAGGACCTCGTGACGTTAATCCATATCTCCAATGAATCCTGAATGTCCTTCCTATGTCTACGCAGAGTCGTAATCCTGCGAACGTAATTCGACGCACGCGCCCAGCTCCAGACTTTGAATCTTGTTTCTCTGCCTTGACAACGAGCGAGCTTCCCGCCTCACCCATCGTACTAAAATTTTCCTGCGAATACCGACGTCTGTAACCAGACAGGGCATATATGCACATCGTTCCATTCCGTACCCAACGAAGTCATTTCATTAATCCGTTTTATTCCTTGTATCAAAAAGCAACGAAATCCACAATGCCTCCGTTATCACATTGGATACCCAACTCGCCGTCGGGAGTACCGCCTACTTTTTGCCCGATCATCAATTTTGCTCCACCTTGAAATCTAGCACATGTTCGGTTCCGAAAATAACTGGATTGCGAATCGCCGTGACACAACCTTGGAGGCCCCACTTCCAAATTGAACGAGTATCATTTTGAACGTTCCTTCGAATTGATTATCGGGTCATAATTTGTTTAAAACTCAACGACCGTTAGTGCAGCGTGGCAATCTCCCTGCATGGGTAAACCAATAACGGATCGTGGGTAGGCTCGGTCCCGTTCGGTCGCGCCTTTCCGGTAGCAAGTGAACTCAATGTAGCGCACTGCACCTCGCGACATCGCGCTGCACCCCGAGTGCCGATGGATCACATCGGCGCGCCCCTACAAACACGGCGCACCGGCACTATATCACGCGACCGGGGGAATGACTTCCGTGTACCGCGAAATTCGGAGATTGAACGCATTCATGCCTGATTCGCACCGTCCCCGCTCCCTCCCTAGCGGAGCACGATCCAGGAAAATCGATGCTTGTTGGAAGAGAGATGAACGAGTCTCGGACCGAATGTACATTTACGTACGAGCAAAGAGCTATATCGGCCTCGAGCGCGGCTTTTCACCGAAGGCTGGATCAGCGTTGTCATCCAACCCGTTCCATCGACCTCGTCGAGTATTTGTTTAAACCGTTTGGTGATTTGCGCTCGGAAGACGGCGATGACTCTAAATTAAGTTAAGAAGCCCGGGTGGCAATCCCCTGCGTCCCCGCCTATCTCTTCCTCGTGTTTGTTGAACATGTCGGCTCAACTGGTAGCGGGGAAAATAGTGGGGGACACGCCATGCCTTGTAACGGCATGCCCCCCGAGGGTTACGTGCATCCCATTTATGTACATTTTGGGGAATCCTCGAGGGTACGCGTACATGCGTCTTTTATCTCGAGCATGTGCCAGAAATGCATGAACCCCTACAAGAGATGAAATGCGATTCGCGTTAGCTATAATATATCTCTTTTTAGTGATCTTGGATCGGTTAACAATTTAAATTAACTGCATACCGTCCTGGACGAAAGTAGTCAACGTTTGAAATGTGTTCGTTCCGGACTGTAGCATCGGACTGAATGACAAACTGACAAATCGGGAGTTTTAACATATTTTTCAAAAGGATTTTTCAACGTAAAAAAATCCGGAAGGAACATCGGAATAAAACTATCTTAAAGCGCCTAAAGATAAACGCGTGCCTTCTCCTTTAAGCGCCGATAACTCGATAAAAAGAAATCACGCCGTCAATTTCTAAAGTTAGTACCGGAATTCATCCTTACGAGTCGATGTTCCGTTCTCGCGTACCTATCTGCCGGGGATGGTACGTTGTTTGCTTCCGTGTACCACTTAGTACGCCTAGATGTACCACCCTGAATAGTACCGTTCTATCAGGCCCACGTAATTGCTTAGACCAATCTAGATCATGTCCACGAGGTGGAAATTTATGGAGTCGGTATTACGTCAAAAAATATCATCGATCGGATCTTGTAACACCCTGTCCAGGGGAAATAGGGCATACTCCGACAATTATACCTTTTGTAAAATGTATCCCTCGTTAAAGCTAATTTGGTAATACGTTACCGAGCATATACGACAGCCCATTAAATGCCGTACTTGGGCAAGATTTATCGTGCCCAATTGTTCAGCGATGTCAAAGAAACAAATTTTCAATATCGATGTTTTGTCGCATACACCCCAAATGAATGAACGAGCCTTTCAGTTATTAATCCGAAAGATGATCGTATCGGAGGAATGGACATCGAGAATCATTACGCTATATAAAGTGTAATCTAAATACGGTAACAAAGAGTATCTTCATTTGGCAAAATATATTTCATATTATAAGAGGCAAAGGGGGCAGGATTACTGCGCTCGGAGCGTTATACTACCATTACCCCGCCCAGTGATTCTCAGTAGAAGCATGCTCGCAATGGTCGTAAGGCGAAACGTTAAATACATCTGTGCGGGGCGCTTAAAAACGAATTCGCCGGGAGGGTCTTCGCCAAGTACCTACCCCCGGCTTTTTTCTCCCTGCGGCCCTGCCATCTTGTTTCCACCCTCTCGTAGTCGGGGATCGCGAAATCAGGTGCATTCCCCTCCTGGATGGTAGGCGAGGACGCGAGTATAGCGCTCCGTCGGCTCCTGTTAGGAGGAAACGAGGGACGCGAAAGAAAGGGGAATTCGGAGATTCAAATGCAAGAAACGGGTCCGCGGTTAAGCGAGAGAAGAGATGGGCTTTATCATAAATATGAAATAAACATGAAGCCGAACTTTCCAGACGCGGCGTGAGAGGGTGAAACACTTTCGGATCTGCGTATGTGCTCCCGCCGATCGCTCAGCTCCGGGCAACTATGGCGAATCGCAAATTGTCCCAACGTGCGCTCGAATTACCATCAATGAAATTTGACCCGGAACAAATTTTACGTGTCTACTTTCCGCGGAGTGCGTGCTTATGACGGAGCTGAAACCCTCAAGCTTTGTCAGGACTAGGAACTAATTATCGTTTGAAAGTAGAGAAAAAATTCTTCATCGCGGACACAATCGTTGGAGAGTTCTTTGGTCTCTCTATACTTTCCGAAGGCATGGGGGCATCTCTCTCTGCTGCCGGTGGATCGTACATCGTCAACGCGAAAACTCCCAAGGTTGACGCGACAATGCGGTCCGTTGCCCGCGTCAGGCCGCGCCCCGTCCTAGGAGGAAGGAATGCGCCGTTGTTCCTCCGATTCGACGAGGAGTGTCTCGAGGCATCTCCGTTTCGAGTTTACTGCGCGTCTGCCCCGCGTCTGCCCCGCGTCTGCCCCGCGTCTGCCCCGCGTCTGTCCCCGCTCCCTATAGCCAGCCTCTAGTCTTCGCGTCTCGAAGTCTCGTCAAAGGACCTGGATTCGTTCGGGACGCTTTTACGAATCTGCTTTAAGACGGTAAACTCGACCTCGGATCCTCAGGCATTCGAGACGCTTTTCCTCTTCTTCCCCATGTCGCCGGTTCCGGTTCTTAGGCCGGGGTCGAGGCTAACATCAATTCTTTTCGAACCGAGTCTGACTCGATTTTAATGGCCGAAGAAAGGCGAATCTCGTTCGACGTTCATCTTCCACGTAGCCCTGGTCGACTTTTCGATATCGGACCAAGAGCGGATAACGTTGCCGCGTAAAATATGATATCACGGGGGATCGAAAACTCAACTTATTCTAGGAGAAAACGAACGAAGAAATGCAACCCGAGTTGATTTTAAATAACACTAGGCGTATTTTATTGTGATCGCGATTCCAAGGATTCTACGAACGTTACGTAAATTCCTGGGTTGATATTTTCGTTAACGTAACCCGATCTGTATAATTCTGGAATAAGTCCACTCGGGTAAGTCCATTGAAACCACCCACAATTATTATCCGGTTCATACTTAACGCGTTAAAACTTGAAAAATGACATACCTGGACCCTTATCTCTGCAAATAGTGTCTCCTTGCTCGTCGAACACCCCTGTCTCTGTAGAATATGAAATCCAAATACAGGGATGCACGGGCACGAGCGTATATCTTCGAGGTATTATGGAGTATTAACGATAGTTTAACGGGCATTTATAAGTATTTTGGACGGATGGCGTGGGCCGATGCGAAGCTTCGACCCATGCAGACCCTTTGGGGTAAACTAATTGGTGTGGACATCCATTCCGGGGGACGAGTCCAACGAATTCCGCAGAGCTCGTCGAAATTAAACTATACGTTTACCGTCGGGATCGAGTTTGCGTTTGCGGGCACGCGCAATGCATGTCGCCGTACTGTTTGTTTCGTTGATTTATGAAGCATGGCAGGGACACAAAACACAACAACTCCGGCTCCCCTTCCCTCCGGGGTCCCGGACGAACTGGCCGCTCAACAAAATAGAACAACTCCGGTCTGACGTCACGTGTGACCACGCCTCTTTGGCTACCCTCTACCCCCCTGCTTAACCCTGCCAGCCCGCATACCCACCGCTACCAATTTACTTTGTGCACTTTTATGCATATTCATTCAGCGCCGTAATAGCGATGCCATTAATTCGGACCTAGGGTCAGGGCATAACCGTTGTATAGATGCAATATGTGCGGATTGCGTTTACGCCGCGACTCGTATCTCGTTGGATCCGCCGTTGGATCCGCCGTTGGATCCGCCGTTGGATCCGCCGTCGGATCCGCCGTTGGTTCGGGAGGGTGGGAGAACGGAAGAGACGAGGTGGGGAGATGGAAATGGAGTGGGGACAGGAAATTCAAAGACTACGGGAGGGAAAGAAGAAGGGGAAAGTGATAAGGAGAAGGAGAGGAAGGTGTTCAAGGTATGTGGGGATGGATTTTAAATCTGCAAGTGCAATTGGTCGCGACAACGACAGCGGTGCATCCGTGCATCGTATGTTACACCCAAATACAATTTTACAAAAACATGCTCCTAAAGTAACAAATTGAGCCCATACAAGTATAATAATTAATTACTCTTGCTAAATACGTATATTACGTTGACGTTAAAATCAAAATATATCGTAAAAATGAAAAAAATATTTGGCGAACCCCACGATGATACGTGTATCCTCAAAAATCTCGAGTTCAGGACAGTTCGGTGTATTCGAATTTAATCCGAGAAAAATTCAAAATAACGTAGACAAACTTGAACGTAAGTAAACGAAAACACAAATTGACCGATACCTAAAAATGTCCTCATTGCATTCGGGGTGGGAACTGCACGATAAAAAGATTCTCTCTCTTTCATGCGGAGCTGCGTAAACGGTTACTCTCATCCCATCTGCAAAATGTAGATCCGTATGAAGAGAGTAATATGTACAAGCGAAAATACCGCGAATTACATACCATTTGGAAGATCCTTCAAAGGACGCGCATGTTGACTTCGGAATACGGGGCTTTCAATGCTCTCTCATTTCCCAGCGACCCTACGATATGAATAAGCGCAAACAGAGTTCTGCAAACTGACATAAAATTAAGCCAAGAGCGTCTTTCTAAAGATATCACCGAAAAGGAGATACGAGCGCGTAATGGACAAAGTGAAAATATATCCAGATACGGTCTTGCCGTCGGATGACCTCGGGGGACTTAGGGAGGAACCAAAAGATACAGCTGCGTCGGTGAAAGCATCGCAGCGCACCCCAGGAAGATCCAAGGGTGCGTCAGGTGACAAGGATTTAGTGCCGGATATTAAGGCAGCGCGAGGAGAAACAAATTCGACGCTTTCTAGCGCGGTACTTGGGCAGGATGCTTGGCAAGATTGCTATGCTGCCGGGTCCTGCCGGCTGCAAGGCATGGAGATTCCGCGCGGAAGGAACATCCTAGCCGAAGGGAAGCACGTATAATAACGCATGATCGCCAAACATTCCCGCACCTGCGGGTCCGTTCGAGCGAACTGTCTCTTGCCGGCGAAATTAACTCGGTTGTCGGTACCATATAAGAAAAGATTGCAATGTAAAACGAAATAAAAGATACCGAGGAAACGGAATGAAGCGAAATATTATATAACATCGAGTACCCCATATTAAACTCATGGAGCCATAGCTAAACTGTCTAACACGAATGTCACGAAACAGGGTGTATCGCTTCCGTAACCCGTCAATTACGTTGACTATTTTACTATAAATTGAAACAAAAGGACTGCGTTAACTATAAATACATTAGGTTTACGTAATCGCCAGAGCGATGTTCACGCATGATGATAACGGATTGACCAAGAAAGTAATATTACCCTACGGAAACGTTCGTATTTGGCATCTCCATAGGTCAAAACGTTCGAACCGTTAGAAATAGTTGAACCGAGGTGGACGTAACCTTTCCCCGACTTAACGAAAAATTAATGTTCCGGAGAAAATGGCGGGCCACTTTCGAGAACGGAGCCAGTGGTGGCGTTCCAAAGTTTGGTATGTAGAGCGAAAGGCAGGGTCGCGAGGGGAAGCCATAACGATCCCGGTGGGCCTCTCTCCTCGTCTCCTCCGGCAGTTCGTTCCTGGTCGGCCATTTCTTGGTAATACCCAGACGAGACGACGGCGCAACCTGCTACCTTTGGGCCGTCGTCGCGGGTCGGGGCGATTTGGCGATTTGGCGATTCGCGAGGCAGATCGGCCCCGAAAATGCCGCGGTCGTTCCGATAAGGAATTCGAGGGGCCTGATCCCCTCCAGGGCGCCTAGGGTCACATTCGCGTCCGGCCAATAGTTCTCCGGGCGGTATCGCTAATGCAGTCCTCTGTCCAGTTGGAAGGAAATTGCATTGGGTCGGGGGCACATCTAGGTGTAGCTATAGCGGCGCGGGGATGTGAGCCCATTCTGGCTATCAATTATCTCAAATAGCGCGAGTTAAACCAACCCATTCTCTAACCTCCGTTCGTACCCTCCTCCGGGGCTTTCCCGATCTCTCTTATACCCTCCCTGCACTGGGCATCCCGGATCGAGCCTTCGAGCCTCGTTCCCTGGCACGAGCTTCCTCCCGACTTCTGATTGCTTCTGTCCCCGGCCAGCTGCTCCGAGACCAAATCGATTCCGTGTTTCGTCGAATTTTCTGCTTCCCCTCCCTTCTCCGCTCGGTCTCGTCTAACCTCCCTTGCTCTCCGACTCTCGAAAGGTGTGATTAAAAAAAGTTCTGCCCGTTTTTTATTAAATACCCGAACGATTCAAATTTCATAAGCTACTCTTTGTCTACGGTTAATTTTACCCGAGAAAAAATCATGACATGTAATCGGATGTAATTCTATGTAATCATGTACTTTGCCGTATATGGTTGTCCAGGACTGTCTATTATCGCGATATATTGACGTCGGATCATGCAGAGAACGTAATATACTACATTCGAGTCTCGTGTAATTAAATAAAATATTTTTCAATTTCGAGCCGTGATTTGAATAGGTGAAGCTTAAGCGGATCGACGGAAGTATATTAAGTAATGAGTAAATGAAAACGGAATCCAAATGGCAAGGTTATACTCCTTGGAGCAGGGTTGCCCTGGCATGCACCCCAAGGAGTGTTCCGGAAGTCTGTAGTTAAGCACCTCCGCCTCTGATCGGTGACCTGGCAGCAAGAAGCTCGTTCGGGTTCCCCAGGATTTTCCGAAGATCCAATCGAAGAAGGGGCAGCCGTAAATCGATCGAAATCTCATTCGAACCACACAATTTAAATAGTCTGGTATAATCACGCCTCGTTTCAATCTGTACAGGGGCCGAACGTTCGAGCCAATCACGGATTTAGAAAAGATAAGTTGCCCGGCTCGTTGAATCCTCGTTCGCGGAAGGTACCGAAATGAACTTTCTCTAGTTATAGCTCGAGCTCTAGCGAAATTTAATACTGGAATCGGATCCCCCGAAGGAAGAAACTGTAAAGAACTTGGGAAGTTTGAGAAGGTGATGGTCATTCCATGCTACCCGATAAATGAAAAATTAATGTCTTCGATTCTTTTAGAAATTAAAAGCCTTCGCGATAGCAAGATTGTATCGTAATATTATTAAACACGAAGTGTTTGTAAAGGTATCGGTAATATGTTTTTGCAAAAAATATAAGAGGTTAAAGCATAAAACTCAGGACGTAATATGCATAATCTTTTTTCACTAGTTGATTTTACGGATCATTCGTTATAACGAGTACTCTACGAAGGAACGAAAGGCGACGTTGAATTTTGTTATATCAGTGGTTCCTATACTATTCCATTGCCACAATTGATGTGTTCGAATCGCGCCGTTGGAAATAATTGATTCATAAAGCGGCCGGCTTCACCTCGAAGCTGCAGTTACATCGAAATGTGCCCCGCAACCAAATGCAATTTCCGTTACAACTGGACAGAGGGTTCCATTAGACGTGCCAGGGCCGAGAAACTATCGACAACGTACGAATATAAGCAGGAGGAGGTGAGTCCGAGGATAGAGGAGGGCTTTATGTCTAAATGCCCAGAAACCCAATACAATTTTCCTTCCCACGGAATAGATGAGAGTGTTAGTAATAACTTTTGGGTGGGTGCTTTGGTGGGGCATAAACGCGTCGAGAATGGTCCAAGCAGATTTCACGTTCCGGAACCCATTAAATTCCTTCCCGGGATGACTCTCTCGATCATGACGGTAATTGACGACCAGCGAGTACTTTCGAACATCTGCTGGGCACCTATTTGTCGTTTAAAGGAAGAGAGCATAAATCCTTAACGACGTTCTTTTATCAAATTTATCAGACCAATTAGCATTTATCCGAGAATATTTTGGGCCATTAAAGGTGACCATTATGTAAGCCATTACCCGAGTCGATAACGTTCCGGGTAATATCCTCAATTAAGTAAAAATAGAAGGAATGGGGAAAAATGAATCGAAGCGTTGACTAATATTTCCGTTCTTGAGACCTTAATAAACCTTAATATTCGCGTGATAATAATATTGAATACCGAACGAATTTTATATGACCGGCCCAAGACGTCGGAGTAGGAGGGGCGCTCAGAATCGGCGACCACCGTCGTCGGTGATCCCTGCGGCATTCAACGCGTTGAAACGATTACTGGATCTGCTCGATTGATGCGGAAATACGTTCACAATCGTTGCCCCGCGAGGCACTGAAAATCGCAGGAGTGGTGAACGCCCTTAAAAGAACGAGCGAATGATACTTGACGTTGACAAAAGCAGCGTGTCGAGTTGGGAGCCCTGCCATGTGTGGGTAAAAAGTAAGCATTAGCGGAATAATGGAATTAACTGTTGCGGGGAGTAATTACAACGTCAAGGAGCCGCCAAGGATTCTCTTTACACGACGTTCCGTAACCAAAGTATTGTCCAATTTAGGATTGGTGTCTACGAGCAATGTCAGTGCCACGAGTTTTTACCCAGTTACTCACATAAGCGACTAATTGGATCACTTCTACTTGAATTAAATGTAACATTACATTGTAATTTTTCTCATGGCATGTAAGTCCTTTACCATGTATATAAATCTACAGGTTACCTAGTAAATTTACATATTGATGCGTATAAATATACGCTGCTGGGTAAAAGAACATATTAGTACCTAAACTTTGACAATGAAATCGTTTAAATTCAATCACGTGATCCCTACGCGTCTTCTCGTTTGAAAACAATGACGCAACGCCAGACGCGTCGAAACGTGTTCAGCCTAGACAGCGCGGCGTGGCGGATCATTAGTTGTTGCGGGCATCTGGCCGGTGAAGGTTCAGGCAATCTACGGAGCTGACTTGCCGCAGTCTAGTGCTATTGAATTGACGTGAAAGGAGTAAGTACCTACATAGGAATGTGTTCTTTTCGGATTTACATATTGTGGTTTTTTTTATGAGCCTAATAACACCAAAGCATTCGGCATGGACTACTTTGCAGGCCCACAGTTACCTAATAATACCCTTTACCTTATTCATTTCATAATCCCAACAAGAATGACCTTAATGCATATTTCTTTGGGGGTGTGTTTGATTTAGAGACTTCGCGTTCTCTACGAAAGCATAATGACGCTCGTATATAGACACTGTACCCACTAGTTTTGCTCACACAGAATGGTAATTTCAGCTCAGAGCAAGGGCTAAAGTTTAACTGGACCGGGTCGTATTTAACCAGATTTTCACGCCCTGAAAATTAAATGGAACATTCGTCGGGGCGAAGGCTACCGTTGTACCTACCTCCGTCCCATCTAACTGCAAAATTGTCTGCATCATTCTATTAGATAAACAATTAAAATTAATTCTTACACTTTGGACTTTCAGTATTCTTTCAAATCTTCGCTCCATGCAGCATGCACGTTTTTCGGCTCGTGAAGGGGGCTCCTTAATGTCGACGGCCAAAAGATAAGGTCATTTTTGCGAATTAAAAATACAAAAACTATACGTCTTATTAACTTGAAACCTTCTGGACGTGTCTCACTACATTTTAAGACCACATCGGTTTTTCACAATGACGGTTTTTACCATAGATTCCCGATAGATTGTCAAATTCTACTTAGGAGCATGTTTTAATAAATAAAGTTACGTTGACCACAATGGATTATAAAAGTTGAAACGTGTTGTCATAAGTAGAGTCTGGTTGGCGCTAATATATCGAATGAAAGTAAATCTTTTTCATAGGAAAGGTTCTTTTAACATCGAGAACCGACGGAAAATGAAATTTTACGCTAGGTGATCAAGATTCGGGGTTGGATGAATCCTTTCCTTTGAGAGGGATGAACTTTCATACGATAGATTAGCACCAACCAGACTACTTGTAACATGTTTCGGCTTTTGTAACCCCTGTATCAACGTGACTTCACTTATTACCACAGTTCCTATGTAGAATTTGACGCTCCCACAGTTTACAGAGTATCAATCTGGAATGATTAAAACGGGACACTTTGTATATCGGTTAAAAGTCAATATCCATGGACATGTCGAAACTGTGACTCGACCGCTGACGCTATCGTTCCCGTAAATTCAATTAATCCCTCCTCCGGATAATCGCGGATGAAAGAGCAATCCATCGTCCCGTTAGGCGATTCCCCTTGGAGAAGCTATTGCAATTTCGCTCCCTGGAGCTCGAAGAAAACAGTTCTGACCCACATTCTTGGAAGTTTCGAGACTCCCGTTGGATTCCTCCCTCTCGTCACCTCCACCCCCGGTGACGCGGCCCCGAGAAGTCCGAAAAATGTCGACGTTCGCCAAACTGGCGAAGTAGGTCAGCAATTACGAAGGCTCCCGTTCTTCTGGCTACGAAGTGACGACACTGGACTCCCGCGAAACAAAGTGTAACTTAATTTCGGGGGAGGTTTAACCGGGAGCAGCGGAGAACGTAACGCGGCTACCGTGCTCGGTACTTTACGGCTGTGGCTTACCGGAGTTGGACAAGACTCGCGAGGGGCAGCTCAGGGATAAGTGAACTTGGGGGGGTCGCCGGGAATAGGGGGATATATCGGAATGACCAACTTGGATATTATACCGCTAAGTCGGGATAGAGGTCGTGTCAGTGCTTCCGTCTTTCGGGAACGTGTTCCAGGGGGGTGGCCTCGTGATGGCGGGCCGCGCTCCTCGGACGTCTAGACCCACCCTGGTCCAGAATTTTCACTCGGACAGGAACCCGCAGATAGACACTTTACAGACGATTTGAATCGCTCGTCATATTATCCTGGGATATAATTTAAATTTTATTGTAGAAAATGCGGAGAGGGATTATTGGGCGGCACAAAACTCGGGACTTCTCTGTGATTTTTATGAACTCGGCTCTTGAATGATCCGAGGTATGGCTATCCAAAAATCGGACTTACTTTTAACGCCATCTTAAGTTTTTTCTTGGGCTTCATTTTGCCATCCATATGATAGGTGAACTTTAAATAGTGTAACCGTTTCTCCCCCTTCGAGAAACTGTCACCAGTTTTGCTGAATTTGCTTAAAAGATCGGAGAGGGCCGAGATATTAACTCTCGGCCGATCGCGTACCACTTCCGGACAAGTTGCTGACTTCGGTATCTCAATTTCTCTCTAAATGCTAACTCTAACTCGCTCTGCACGAGTGCCCTTTCCGTAGTAATGAGATTAAGCTCGAGTCGATGGTCGACTGCAGACACTATCTTGCCGATGGTGAATCTTCCTTTGCCCCGATAATTGAACGTTATTCGCCTGTGTAGTTAACGGTGACTTCTCTTCGGTCATCGATTGGATCGGCTTTATGCAATGGCATGACTAATTCATCTTTCGGTCCATTAGCAGAAAGATCGAGCCGCTGGAGTTACGTTTTGAGCTTCACGGCACTAGAACCGAACGATCTCTTCGAGTGTACTTACGTATCAAATTCTATGACTGTATTCTCATTTTATCAATGCATCTAATTATTATACGCGTAAACATTTCATTTAAAAACATGTGTATGAAAGCGAATCTAATACCTGCTTTATTTAATAACGTAGCCAAAGACGTCCTCAGCTGATAACGTAACTCTTATATTATTCTTACTCTTCCTAATTTTTATAACTAGATAGATTCTTTCTTATCTCTCTGTACCGGACATTACCCAGATAAAATCTATAAGCGAAAAGCGATCGGATGAGCATCGTCATTGGTAAGATAGCGACGAGCGTTCTAGCGTCTTTGCGCGAAAACGTATCGAGCAAGGGCGGCTGTTTGAGTTAGCGATTACTTATTTCTCCAACAAGGCGGAATCAACCGACGAGCTTCCATTCTTCGAACGATTGATCGGAAGTTTTGTTGTCTACATCGGCGTTCCTTTGTACAGAAACGATGACTCTGGGAAATCCGAAGAGCTTAACTGGTCGGATGCGGGCTATGTGGGTCGGAAAGCTTTACCTCGTTCGGAATAAGATTTAATAACGAACGTCTTTAAATTTCCTCTATTCTCTTTCATCCGAAAGCGCACGCAGAAAAAAAAAATGATAACCTTCTTCTGGTCGTTATCGCTAATGTAGATCAATTGCAAAACGATGCGATAATTTTGGGCTTGGACAAAATTCCTAACATTACAGAAATGCGTTATATAATACACGGAAAATTCAATGAACGAATGGTTTTGCATAATAGATTTTCAGGATTTGAAAAATTGTTCGATTAAGTTCTACTTCTTGGTTAAGATGTTTTGACGAATCGATTTCATCGGGACGCGAATCCCCCTGAATTAGCATACTTTAGGGAACGACCCCCGTTCGTTTTGAAAAATGCGGAAACCTCGGACCGTCGAATGACCAGGCAAGTCAGGTGATGGGCCAACCGGACACCCTCCAGACCCTCTTCCCAAGGAATCAATTATGCGCACCCTTAACGCACCTCGATCGACGTGCGTGGGACGTCCTCGGGAGCGAGCGCCCGGGACGACAATGTGTCGTCGAACACGCGTTCGCGCTGCGTGAAATGGGTCGGTAAGCCCCGGATAACGAGCCATCGAGTTCCCCTGACAAGGCGGCGGGTGTCCTTTCCGGACGCTCCCCGAAGATATTCCCCGGTACGCGTCCCGGCGCAATGGACGTCAGCGAAGCGGCCGTATGAGCGACGTTTAATGGAGAGAGGACGTTGGTTAATAGCACTTCGGGGCAGCAGCCAAACATCGGACCGGCGAGGAAGGTCTCCTCGAGAACGGAGAGTCCCGGAGAGGACAGGGTGCTTTTAACACCGTCCGCTATGACCCGACGCCGGACGCCCGACGGTGGCGGCGGTCCCGGCGGTCCCGGCGTGTCGGTGCCAACCCCGAGAACTTGATTACGCCATTTTGTTGGTCCTGCTTGTTTCGTAATTACGGCATGATTAAATTTCTCGCGCCGCGACGCCCGCTGCCGCACAGGTGCGCCCCGGATCATACCGCCGGAAGAAGATGCGGCTGCGGAGCAGTCGCAACGCCGACACGAGAGACGATGGCCGACCTTGTCTCGCCGATTCATGTTACACAGAATTCTCGTTGAGAATTAGATGTAACCGGGGGATGCGGTCGCTTTGAGAAACAGTTAGAATATCGTTGCAACGAGGACGTTGAATTTACTCGAAGGAGGCCGAAGATGTAAATCAGGGATCGCACCTGACTTGCGCCGTATAAGATAACGAATGGCGTTAGACTTTGTTTTTTGGGAGATACAAGTCGGCTCTGAAATTCTAGTCCAAATTGGGCAATGTATCCGCGGCAACACGGACACGCCCAAACGTGCGTACTAGCAAGTAGCCCGTTGGACCGTTACATTTCCGACAAGTATCCCGGAACGGATCAAGTGACAGTGTTTAATTTGCCGAGAGGCGACGAACCAAGATGGTCGTTTATCCTCTCGTTCCAGAGAATATGCGTGACCATGGGATGGTCAACATTGACGCGAGCCCCACGGCATACGTTATGGTGATTATGGCTCTAACAACCCTCGCTCTCCTAGCTCTCGTATTAACGGAGGTCTCGTTACACGCACTTGTCTGCCTCTTTAGCCCTCGACTTCGGAGCAAACCTTCATATTACCTATTGCTTATTCGCCATTCTTTCTGTCGTTTAGATCAATCGCGTCGATATAAGTTCACTGTGGCGCGCTGGGTAGAAAATATATCGATAAAGGATCACTTAAACGAGGTACCAAGCAGAAAAAGTGAAAGACCATAGTTTCTGCAAAGCGTAGCTCCGTCTGGAGTCCTGGCGTTCCGTCGATTTAATGAGTTTTCTCAAATGGCGCATCTACTTTGTAAAGAGCAGCAAGCTTCTTCCAAGTACTGCGTCTCTTCTTTGCGCGAAAAGGCGACAACGCCGTCAAAAGGGTCCGACGACCGATTCGCCTCACGAACACCCGCTATCTTTCCTCCGTAAGGATCAATTCGGAGTCCTTGGGCGCAGGGTCTTCTATTAGAACTTTCGAAGAGTATCGAAATGGCGACTTAGAGATGTTCACCGACGTTGCAAGTCCATTTCCGATAGAATCCCGGGGAATTCGAGCTCCGGAAAGAGAGTAAATATGGTCGTCGAATTTTTACAAATAAAAAGGACGATTTATGAAATTAGCAATATGTTTCGATATCTATTTTGAGGTGTAAGTACCAACCTGTGTCGAAAATCTACGATGGCGATAGCTAGGGCCTAACTAACACGTGAGCGTTTTAAGGATACTATTTTCAGTAAAACGAAATTGTTCGAAATCGAAAGCGGCGAACGGACATTAACAGCTTTAGTTATTAATAAATGATGCCAGAAGTGGGATAGGTGGTACTTTCAACGGCAATATCGAGGATGCCAAATTTCTAACGAACTAAAATCTTGCTGTAAACCAAAGATTGAGCTAAATGTATATGAAAGTAATCTCGTCATCCCTATTGCTACGGTCCCTAAAACGTGGTTTTCAACCCGACGGTTTCTTTAAACTCGGGAACAACTCGGAACGTACTTTTTCCGATTGTGAGTTCGAGATATAGTACAGAAGAGCGGTGTATTTACAAAAGTACAATTCCCAAACTAGCGCCATTACGCAAGATCGTGAACCATGCCGAGGATTATGTTCGAAAACGTCCGGTATCTCGTCTACCCTCTCATCGTGTGTCCGTAACAGCGGTGATGACGAAGAGGATACGAGAGGTCGGGGGGATCCCGTAAGTGCTTCTTGGACGGGATAAGCCCGGAAACGCCGATTTTGTAGCGAACTACGGACTACGTAACCTTGTCCATACGAGCCGGTTTATATGTAGGTCCGGTACATATGGCCCAGCCTGAGTGTCTACTTTGGCATACGGTCTCCGTAGTGTCGTCAAGTTCTCTGCCGCTACTTTATTGCCGGCTCATCCGGCCGTGAGCTGAAAATTTAAGCGCGGATACAACGTCACTCCAAAATGTAGTCCGGCGACACTGGGTACACACGACGGTTTAGAAAGGGGCAGAGGTTATTCTCTGCTCTCAAGAATGTGGCCGTGCATTATCATTTCGATCAGCTCACTTCGGGGTGGAATTTCCATTATCCGAATACCACGTCACCAAACGTTATGTAAAAACTGTATTTCAGACTTTTCGTTTTGTTTCATCCTCTTCCCGTTTGGAAAGTCTGAAATTATATTTCATATTACATTCTCTTCCCTTTCCTTTGCCAAGGAATGGGAAGAGGTGTGGCTGCAGCGCTGATCCTTTAATCGGTTGATCACGGTTGAACGCTTCCGGAAAGGATCAACCACTGGCAGACGCTCGGTCGATTTTCCTTTGATTCTTGGTCGCGAAGATTAAAGAACTGTATTGAGCGTATGGCGCTTTTTCGGAAAGGCACCCCCAAAGTCGGAAACTCAAAAACTCTTGATCTCGTGCATAACTCCGAAGCCTTTGAACCTCTTTCTAGAGGTGCGCATTTTCCCGTACCGTTCCAAATTCCTTCAAGGGTGTTTTACTCAAATTTGTGGAACAATTTTTTATGCAAATTACCTGCGATGTTCTTGACTGAATAAATATCCTTCACTTTTTTAAACTGCGGCAATCCAATCAAATGATTCAACAAATCGGATACTAGAACTTTGGGACAGTTCGTGTTCACCTAATGTGGTTTCCGATAACGGGGAGCTTCCTGCAGTAATAGTAGAGGAGATAATATAATAATTATAAGGATTAAAATTAGCCCCAGATAAGGGGCTTGATTTCAGAAGTTTCCTACTTCGAGTTCCGATATGCGGTAACCTGTGGCACCTATCGTTACATGAATTAGTTTGACTTCGCGTAGGCTCTAACGTCTACTTTGGTACAAGGTCCCCGTAGTATCGTCAAATTCCCCTCTACTTTATTGCTAATTCATCCGGTCATAAACTAAGCATTTAAGCGCCACTCTTCAACGTGTCGCCCATCAAAACTCGGTATACTCCTTTGCCCTGATTTACTCTGCTTTTCTTCCTATCGTCCTACAGACGTCACACCGAAATCCGTGCTTCCCAACCCAAGAATTAACAGGTCAAAGTATATTTAAATACATTGTTTAAATTATCAATGTATTTATATCGACAGGGAATTATCAGCTAAACATAATTGATCATTAATATGAAATCAAAATAATTTATGTGAAGTATAATTTTGCAACAACGTATTTCGCCTGTACTATTTTACCGTTACATTGAAATAATAAAACTAATTTCATTAAGTTCTTTTGTTTAATTTTACTAGTGAAATTTATACTTAGCGAATTATTTTGCCGTTTAAAAGTCTACGCAAGTGTTTGTTTTTACGCTTTCCTTATATTTGCATATACATTTAATAGTGAAACCGGGGCGCAAAGCGTAGACGGATCAAGAGCACAAAGTGAATTTTTTACCTTGCCTCGTTTGTACGGGTAACCGTGTGTAAATTTCTTAGAAACGACCATTGGACCTTTTTGTCGCTACTTCCCTGTACAATAGTCGTTTTCCGAGTGGTGAGGTTCATTCGCGAACAAGCAAGGAGTCAAAGACGAAGCAAAGTAATGGCAACTCGTTATACCTCTCGTACAATATCACCCTAATCGCTCCGCGAAGCTCGTTATCGCAAAATTACTTCCCCTCGTTATTTGGTTGAGAAAAGGTTCCTATTAATAACGTTGTTAAAATATTCGAAAATTATCTGCAGAGCACGAAGAATTGTTTCTAATTCTATTCCTTTCACTTCTAAAAACGGATAAGTATTGAAAAACTCGATGACTTTTTAACATGTCCGCATGCACTGAAATTATCGGATTCTTTTATTTGGTCAGCTTGGATGAGGAAACTCAATTTAGTTTCCCGCCAAATTGCATAATATGCACCCACAGCTTTTTAAGCGAATCTCTCGGGTCGTTGATCCTTAAATCATAGGACGATGGCAACGTTTCCTCGTAAATGAACGATTTGCGTAATAACGATGACCAAATACGGCGTTAGTTGGATTGGTTTATTGCCATCATAAATTACACGGTTTGCGGGGATAAACGGTCAACGCGTTACATATGTAATTGGACAGCTGACCAGTTGTTAGCTCAAATTATTCAATAGCCTCTGTAAGCGATGATCGCAAATTGTGGGATATTTCGTACAGGAAGCGTTGTAAGTGCAATTAACGCCCGAACGCCATCGAAAAATATAATCATTTACAAAGTTAGTCATGATAGAGAACTGTAAAATCGGTTTCCCGGAGCCCTGTCATTCCCCACGGCAACGACCTTTTCGTTCCTCTTCTTTCCGGGCACAGCGCGATGGAATTACATCCGACCGGAGTCCGTTCCAACTGTCGGACGGAGGCCGAGGTTTTTACAACGGCGGGCCCAATAAGAAGCCACGAAGCCGCGAAACGGTCGGCGAGTCGTCGCCAAACGTCGAGTAAATCGCCGACCCTCTCCTCCCCGCGTCCCGCGCATACATTTTTCAAGTCGATTCTTCCCCCTCCGGTCCGCGGAGCCGCTGGCAACTTCACGCCACTCCCGGAGTAAACTCGGTCGTACGAATCCGCGCGCGGACGGCCCTCGTTACAAAGCGGCGAGAGGTCGTCGCGTTTTAGGTGGGCCACCCAGTCCCATTGTTTAGTTGGGGGAAAAAGGACGCCGGGCGCCTCGCCGGAGTGGCCCCGCTGTCGGCGAAAGGTGTCCGGGGAAGAAGAGATAATTCTTCGCGTTAAAAGATGCAACAATGCCGCCTCGTTATTACGTTCGTCCTCCCTTCCGTGCCGACTACCGCTTCCTCCCGCGTGAGCCAACTCCGGTTCCTCTGTAGAACGCTCGCGCTTCGGGCTTCTCCCCAACTTTTCTTGTATCCGATTGTACCCTCGGAAAAGGAGAAATGTCCTCGCGACGTCGCTTTCAGTGATTCGAAGCGGTGAGGTGTAATTCTATAGGCGTTTTCGCTCTTTTATTCAATTGCGTGATGAATGGAACTGCACAAATGGATAGCACCAACGCAAAAATTGTATCCCGCGTAGACCCGTAGCATGCGAAACGAGCACAATTAGTCCTATTGCCATTTCAGTTGATGCAAAACCTTTGCGAGCTCTCTCGTTAACGCCGCAACGGGAGAATATCATTTTATGTAGCAAGCGTGGTTCGTAAGTCCTCTCGCGACTGTCTTCGGTACGTAAAGTTAACCTCTTTGCGTCGATCGACTTGTCCCAGGCGGGGGTGCTCGTCGCTCTTTAAGCAGTTTTCGCGACCGGGACCAGTTATCGATTAACACCGAACGACAAGCCTTTCTTGGGAATGTTCCTCTTCGTACCTTGGAGAATATCTGGAATTTCTTCATAACGTCTCGATGTGACAGCCCTTTCCAACTTTCGACCTCTTTCAAGAAAACGAGAGAAAGCGAACGGAGACCCCCGTCGCGATCGAAATCGTTGTCGACGTCTCTGACGTTTACGACGCCGTGGAAAATTTTCGAATTCCACCGTTTCCGAAAGAGCTTCCACCGGAATAAGTTGAAGGGGTAGCCGAAGTTATCGGGCCAAAAGTTGGACCATAAAAGTGTACGCGCGCAGCGAGAGCGTTCCAAGATTTCGAGATTTCCTGATTTCTTCCAATTTGTCGATGCACCGGATGCCCTCGATTCCTACCATGCCCTGTACGAAGTCATCGTCGTACCTTGGTATCGGTAATATTTATAGAGATTCTCCCCTCCTTCGCGGACTCCAATGCGCAGTCAACCAGTCAGTCTATCCGTATTATAAAATCCGGCTGGTCATTTTATCAAACGAGTACGGGTGTTATGAAACGACCAAGAATGCCCCCCCGTATAATCAAACTCATTAAATTACCGCCTGTTTCATATTTCGTCCCTCGAGTTGCGCGAATGTATCCCTATCGATTGGTTTTCAGTTTCTGCGTGTCTTCCTTGCAAGACATCAACGAAAAGTATCGCGAACACTCCGCTGGCTTTATCGTAAGACAGAGATCTTCGTCGAGAATGACGTCAACTGCAGAGTGGAATTTTTGCGAACATTTTCTTTTCTAGCGATGCAACAACTTTTAGACCAACTTTTGGCTCCCCAACAACGTTCCGTCCTGTTTGTCCTTTTTATTCCTTGAAACTTTTCTGGCCATGTATGCCAATCTTTGGGGAAGGAGTTTCATTAATCGAGGTCAAGCTATCGTAAGAACATTCAGTTTCACCGATTGTCGATTTGCGCAGGAATGTTACAGACGAGATTCGTATCCGTTATTCGACATAGTCGCGTTACGCCCAAGCAGTTGACGTAGAACTCGGTATATAGCGACTTTTGAAATTCTAATGTATGCGGCTCACAGCCAACCAAATGGAAAGATATGTGGTACTTGGTTGACTGAGATGCAAAGTTTCGAATTTCTTTCCGACTCGTTTCCGCCCTGGGTAACGCGATACCGTCGAGAACTTATTCAACTCACTGGACGGAAAATCCGAGTAACTTCGCCACAGTTCGTTTACAAATTTAATCCTCGTGCGAACCGTTTCGCGGAGAGAACTTTAAAATACACGTTTCGGTTCTGCCCCGAACTAAGCGAGAAAGAAACGGCCGCATTCCTGGCTGGTCTCTCAGGAATTATGCACTATTCGCTCCCAACTTCCCGGTCCAACTTGTTCCGGTGATGTGAACGAGCAAGTGGTCCATATTTTTATTTTATCGTTAACATTTTCCTTCGCTTCTTTGCTCACGCATTTGTCAAAACATTCGTTTCTCAGAAAAACGTCGTCGCGATTAGTACTCCGTGTACGTTTATTCCAGCCTGTTTGCATAAAAGTTTCATTAACGTTACACTAATTATAAAATATACGATGGAACAATATTCATAAGAACGGTTGACGTCGTTATCTAGTCGTTTTTATACAGTTCTTCGAATATCCCGCTATATTAGCGTTAGGATCACCTACGAGTTGTTATTTATAACTTTTACGGGAACGAATTAAAAACCTTCTCCGGTCAATGATACCCGAAATGATATTTATAAGATTACCCGGTTATATCTCAGGTTTTATACCGTCATCCAGCTCTTTGCCCGAACGTCAACGTGGTCGTTGTTAATAAAGACGATTGAATAATAAATGAATCGATAAATGAACCCTGGCGCTTCCGAAGAAAGTGCAGGAACGACTAAGAGCCATTTCCCATCATTTGCGCGTGTTTAATTAAAAAATAAAGCTCGGTAGCGGAAACGCTTTTAAATAATGGAAGACATGACCCAACTGGAATCATGTTTCGCACCGTTTCAATGAATAATTTATGTGTCTGTGCCGTCGCGACCTGGGGGATGAAAAGCGGAAGAGAATAAGGGTGCTAAATAGCAGGTGCTGCCAGGGTGAACTTGCTATTTGCCTGCCTATCGACCGCTAAACCTCATTTTATTCAGCTTCAAATATTATATCGGCTACTATTTTAATCATCGACGTCTGGAAATAAACGTAACGACAAGGGGGAACGTGCAAACATAAGTATAAATTAACGATATTTCGAAAACGTTTTGGAAAATTTCTGTATCCGAGTAACTTAATTGGAACAAGATTTTTGTTCAGTACAACGTTTACTTTCAATACTCGGTTTATAACCCGGCAGCAAGTAAGAAAATAACGCGATCCAGAAATATTGTCGCCAAAGAAGTAAACGTTAAAACAACCCTTAAGAGACGTTCCATATTTCCTTTCCGCGTTTATCTCCTTTACCCGTAAGGTTAACACAATCCAGGGCGACTGTTAGCCTTAAAGATACCTATAGACTCGAAAGTCATCTCCATTTTGCAACATTTCCGCGCACCTCTTAAATTTGATTCAGTTTTTTGCCCGAAGTATTCCGGGCGAAGCATCTGGGTCATCTCTTATCTTTTTCCTCCCGTTCCTCTTTTGGAGAAGCGCGGAGGAAAAGTTGCGGTCGGCGAAGCGTCACGGACGCGCCAAAGCGTAGGTGTGCACTCGGCATAAAATACGAGGCATAGCCCAGTGTCAGGAATAAAATGAGTCACCACGGTAGTCGCCTGCAGGCCGTAGCCATTACGGGGAGACAATGCTGTTTTTAACAATGCGCCCACCATTCTGTACCGGCGACCCGGTCCTACGCCCACGTCTATTCTACGCTTGTAATATATTCGGGGGTGGACGCGCCATCGAAGAGGGCTTGTCTCCTGTGAATCAAATGGACAACAACCTACGGCCAGGATCGTATCACCCGATACGGATCAATGATTTATTCTTCCGAACGCGAATAAAGTACCGTTTCTCCAAACGTAAATAAACTTCAAACACGGATAACGAACAAGGCACAAAGCGGCCAAACAAATCGCACTAATTCGATTCTCTTGTATGTAGTTCGCTCTACCGTGACAGAGATTCACCGGCGAATTTCGAGTCCGTGATACCTTCGGCTACGAACAAATGGGCCAGTACCAGCAATTATTAAATATGGAAGTCCATTTTGCGATAACAAATATTAGGTTAGACAAATACAAAGGCCGATCGTTAGCGTAAAGTAAATTATTACGTCAGAAATAAATAATTGAATGGGAAGCATTTCATTAAGGAAGGAGGAAGATGTCAACGGTACCGCATAAAAGCAAGGTGCTTACAATCGAACAAGAACCAGTACCTGTATTGCCACGGATAGGGATAAGCACTACAAAGCGTTAAGTTGAAAGCCCGAAGGGAACTCCTGAACCGTTAAATCAGTAATCGTATCTCCGGGAGAACGAGGTCATTTTTAGTTGTCGCCGCTATCATAGCGAGTCAGCGCCCAATTTCAAGTTCCCTTATCTCCCCCGGAACTTTTAACTTGGCAAAACTTGAAAATTTCCATTCCCGCTCTTTCGAACCTGCTTTCCCCCGAGATAAGATGGAAGGATGGTTAATCGGTCCTCGCTCGGTTCTTCGCGATGCACTTTAATTAAATGTAAAAGTGTCCCCTAAGCGAGAGAGCAAATCTCATGAAAGTACGACGTACGTAAAGAACAGAGTTCTCCCGAACCTACCGACATAAGTTTCCAATTTACTGGAGGTAACCGCTCCTTTGCGGTACTTCGGCTGTTAACTTAAGTAAGCGCTAAACTTGCAGCTCACGCTAAGCAAGTTGTCTCGCAATTTCGACCTACGAATTTACCAAGGCCAATAAATATTTAGATCCTAATCGTTGATGCATGAACTTTTATCAATAACGTTAACTACTTGGCGTAACTTAGGGTACGGGCTGGAAATTAATTAGGAATTGTTCACCCTGGCGCACACTTTAGGACGTCAAGCAATATTGCGGACCCAAAGTACCCTTTCGGTGTTAAAATACTCGCGCCTGGGGTTTTTTCTCGAAGAATTATATTTCCTTTACCTCCGAGAACGGTCATGGCGGATTTAAACGATTCAGATTTGAGGACAGCAGCCGTCTATGATCCAAGCTTGGACTCTAGTCGTGGCCCGACTACGGCAAATGAGCCCGCCCTTCCTAAAATCTCTGTTATCGTTCCATATGTGGCCAAGCGTGGTTGCCTAACTTTGACAAATGTGCAATATTGGGCCAAAGTTGCCCCGTGACTCAATTGTTGCTTGGACAAGCGCACAGGGCACGTTGCTCTCAGCACCCGACGTTGCGAGTTTCACGCTTAAAGATACATTTGGTTCGAAATTCTACCGAGTTTTTGAAAAACGGAGGCGCGTCTTCTTTATTCGAGTTAGCTCCTTTCTCAGTTCCTTCGCAGTCAGAAGCCACCGCCTCTCCGACCAGCGGGTAGCTAGCCGGTCGGACGGGCGACTCTTAGAAAAATTGGTCGATATAGGGTCGAGCGGTCAAACCCTTTATGGATCGGGGAAGCAATCCCGCTACCCGATCCACATTTAGGGTAGAGTCGTCCGAGAGGAGAATTCGCTAGCGATATCACCGGAAGATATGTAAATCATCGTTTTTTCCCCAAAAGAATCGCATCCGTTATGAGAGAATGAAATGGCATCGTTACGTTTTATAAGTTATGCGTAATAGGGGAAACATGCAAATTTGCTGATATCGGCGGGTCTTTGATACAGCGGCGAAATCAATCATAAGCTTCCTGGCTGGCTGAACGCATTCCACCGTGAAGATCGATAGTCAAGTGGCAAAGGAAAGATATAGAATATGTATATGTACCCACCCCTGGAAAAGGGATGCGGGGTAGTCGGGCAACAAATCACGCGGATGACCGGAAATCGCGATCGGAAAGTAAAGACGAGGGATGAAAACTCGAGATATATTGAAAAAGATGGAAACATGAAAATATGGAGAAACGATATTAAAAGTAAATCCATGAAAACGGAAATACGATTCGCGTCTTGAGTATCACCGAGTCCAAATCAAATCGGGAAGATTCGAATGTTTATAAAATCTATTTACCGAAGTTTTATAAATATTTTGACGTTTTACATACATACATAATTATTTATTATGGAATGACTCTTTCGTATCACCTCGAGGCAACTTCTTCGCGTAACTCCGGGTAACGTCGGGCTCTCGGAATCTGCCGCTTTGACTCCTCTCTAGCCGTAAGTAGGGGTCGAAATGGAGGCGCAGCCAATCAGTGATGAATTGCCCGATGAGTCCTCCTCGTTGCCCCTCCCTTTGGATCGGAGACGTAGGAGGGGAGCGACGAATGGGCCTACGCTGGTCTTCGTGGGCCCGTGAGAGAGACGTCGATTGGACGGTCCCGTGAAAACCTCCCACGTGGGTATGGGCAAACGGTGCGAATAGGAGATGGAGAGAAGAACGAGGTGTGAGCCAAACCGTGATCGGTCCGACCGTGGCACAAGAGGAGGAGGAGGACGGTTCTTCGGAGCTTCTCTCTAAAGATACTCTAATTATGAACGATGAAACGATAATTCATCTATAATTTTGTCTTACGAATACTTATTTGTTTTTCTACTCTGCACGTTCACATAAGGACAAATATTTTATGGTCGGCGGAATGAGATCACGTTTCCGGTAACAGCAAATGAGAAATGAATAAACGGTACATCTGCTTGCGTAATTACGCGCGTGTACGCTATCGAGAAACCCTTAACTTATATCGAGCCCAGAGGGACAGTGGAATCCATCGTATGCAACACTTTGGGACGAAACACGCAATCTATCTCTATATCCCTCGAACACCGCGTTGTCCTCGGAAGACCCTCGGGAAGCTTCCAGGATCTCGACATACCATGGCTGACCTTCCACTCGAAGTTCGACACCTTGACTGAAGCACTCGGCCAACCCCCAGTAGTTTCCGTAGACATTACCGACTCTCGTGAACCTGTTTCTAACTATATGAATCATTATCTCAAGGGATGTTACGTACGTTAAATATAACTACGCACGTAACCCTACTTGTGACGCTTCAAGAGATTCCATTCCTAAGTTAAGGGAGAAAGGCGCACGATAAACTACCATCAGCGCCATAAAGTTATCGTAATTGTACGGATAAAGCAGGACTCGTTTATTACTCGGAGGAACCTGAATAAGGGGGCGCAAAAGTGAGACGTCGCGTCGGTTTTTATTCGTAAATGCATAACGTAACTGACCACGATGTCGCGGTTTTATCGCTGGATCCTGTAAAGACTCACGGGGCACGTAATGATCATATTCCGCGTCTGTACAGTAAATTGTCATCGTGCGGTCTAAGGCACCGTAACCCCATGCGCCACGTGAACGAAAGTTTTGGGAGTTTAACTTGGAAGCACCATCTGCGCCGAGCTTGGGCGATAGGTTCCCTTATTAGATATCAGACTTATCGTACGATATATAGTTCCGTAGAGAGGGTAACAGTTATACGCCCCGTAACTGAATTGTAAACATAAAAGTATAGCTCAATTAAAGTTGTAACGATGAATACTTCCCATTCTTTCATTCGTGTTAAATTCATTTTATTTCTTCATTGATTGGTACATTTCTTTTTTTCATCGTCGAGCGTTTAGAAGATTGCAGGTGCAGGTTTTCAATTTTGCAGTCCTTATAAGTAGACGTTGTTCATATATATATATATATTTTTTTTTTTAATTTGAGCCCATATGTTACTAAAAATTCTAACACTTCTACTTGATTTTCATGCATTGCAAGGTCATTACAGGTACAGCTCTTATTGATTATATCAGTTTTTGTTTTAATTTCCGCAACAAAATACAACTTAGGAACAGTGAAATTCTTGTAAACATTAGAGAAAAGGACCTAATAGTTTAGTGACTCTAGAATATCGACTTGGTATCTTGAAAATTCAAGTTCCAATTTTACATCACCCGCTTTTCCTCCTTCCAGGACTTATATTTTTCCCCTACCTACGCCATGGAATTTATTTAACCCACATTTTTGAACACCCCTTAGGTAGCGACGTCTCGGGTCGAAACTACTACCACATCCATCGCGTTGCATTTGAATTCCTCGAGCCGCCTTCTAGTCGGCCCGCGTAACCATTGTCCCATGAAATTGAACGTCATTCGCGTGGTGGGCTTCGTCTCCTTTCGCATCAAGGGGTTCTGCTTCCACCACGTGACGACAGTAGCAGATTACTGACTGCTTCCAGCAGGAGGAATTCAATAGAACTAGGAAAAGTCCCTGATGGTGCCAATCAAATATCTCACTTCTATGTCAATCATTGATTAAAAGTTTCTTGTGGGGGTCATCTTTAATTTTCGATATCTGGACTATGGATTAACTTATGTATTGTCTATTTCCAATCAGTATAATTTTCTTTATCCAAGTCTGTTCTCTAACCCAGCTTCTTTTCACCTATACTAGAAAAAATGCATTTCTGATTGACAAGATCGTGTAATTGAAATGATGTTGAGAAGAAAATGTGAAAGATCGTGAGGAATACTTTCAACGGTGATAGATAGCTAACCGATATAAATTTGATAGAAATAGGATGGGAAACTCATCGTTGAAACTGAACCAAGCCATCTTGTAACGTCGGACGGCTAGAATGATGCATTGGGGGAGCAGATGCCTCTATTTGTCTTGGGATCGAACGATGAATACTCTTAGCAAACTTATCATGGTGATCTAAGATCTATTAAATTAGTTGTCTGTAAAGAACTGTTTATTTTGGGAAAATATTTCTTCTCCGTTTAACAATACCGTGATCATGAAACATACTTTGTATATTATGTAAATTATAATACTACTTAAATTTAATGTCAAATCCCTGGCACCGCGCCAAGTGGAATATCCGTATATTACTCGCATAAATTAGGTATATAGGTATAGCAATAGAGTTCATAGATATCTATATATATCTTACGTACACTCAATAAACATTTATATACGGATAATATGTGGATACTCCACTTCGTAAGATGCCTGGGATATGACGACAGGGAATGTTTATTTTTTTCTGTAATTCTGTTGATAGCGCAGAATCTTATTATCAAATTCGTAATCGGTAACAAAGTTATACGCTGTTAAAGTGCATAAGGTAACATTCGCCTTTAACGGTAAATCAAGTAAAGGGAAACCATATACTTTCTTTGATCGTCTACAGTACTGCATGTACGAAAATTTAACTTTCTTCTTTATGGTGCGGTATATAAAATTTTACTGTCTAGTTTTACAGCTCGGATTACAAGTGCAATACTGGTCTTTCTCGTGAACACAGGAGCTATAACACCCCCTACAAAGACGTCAATCATTTAATGGTTACCACCCAATGAATTAGCGGAGAAATGAATCGATGTCCAACGTGACTTATAATTATATCATTTGTTAGTAACGATCGATCTCATTGTAAATTACATTTTCTCATGCATTTGCTAATATAAAAGAAATGCAAATGTAAGGACCGTTAATTAGTTCACCTTTTTCAATCACCGTATTGTTACCACTTTGCGAATTTGTTATTTGGACTTAAAAATTTTGTGCAATGTAATTATAAATTCGGAGACCATTCACATTGCGATTCACTCTTCGGTCTGCTTGAATTACCGTGATTGGCTGATCCATTCTCAGGCGGCAACCGAAGCTACAATAACTGCTCCGCATTAGCCGATTGTCCGGAGCCATGGGCCAATGAATGGACCAATTATTAGTCTGAATATCAGTAATTCTCTACTCCGTCATCGTTCGACAACCCGTATCTATCTGTCGATTTAACAGTTGAGTAAGTGCGATTACCTCGTCGAATGAACAATCAGGCTTAAAGGGACTCAAACCTCTTCTAATTGCAATGTTTGCCCTCGATAGACTTGAAATAGGATACGCATTTTGCGATCACTTCGTAATGAATAGTGGTAATTAGCTAGTCATCGTTGCTGGGCTTGGGCCCCTTCGAATACTAAAGTAAGTTCATGAAAAAGGAACCGCCACGTTAGGTCGAATCGAAAACCTCCTTCTTTTTGAAGTTGGTTAAATAAAAATGGGCTTACCTGTATACGGGACAATTAAACATTATCAGCTGGCCGTCGGCAAAACCCGATGTAGGCGTGCAAATAATAGGTGTAAGGAAATTTAAAGAAGAAAGATTAATTGTACATTTTTGGCTGTAGAAATGAAGAACATGGCCCTAACGTTCGTTAATAATGTATATCAGGGCATCCGACAAGTTATTTGACCTCCTTCCAGATAAATGAACAGTGGAGAGGCTATGGGTTTTTCGAGAAACAGACAGCGAGCAAGTTCAGTTTTTCAACGACTACCGAGCAACTGGAATGAAAGTGACGTTTAAGCGAATCACTTCTGAGTCGATTATTTTCGATTATTTTTTCTTTAAGATATTTTGTACACGGATCGAGCGAATAAGGGAGCAATCGTTTAAAGGACGTTAGAAGCGGTGGGCACGCGTTCAAAGACATAACCAGTGGATGTGGCATCAGAGGTGGTTAAGGGGCTCAAAAAGGCGAGATAGCAAGTGGATAGAAGTCAAACGGTGGCAAACTGGGAGGCTAGGAATATCGTCGTCGGAGTCAGCTCGCGATATCAGATGATGTCGGGATGATGCATCGGGCCAGCAGATGCTCCCGCTTGCCTACATCGGACATCCTACGTCGTACATCGCTCGTGTAACTCGGGCTAGCTCGTTCATCATGGCGATCTAATAACTTCCCTTCCTCTCTTTGGCCACGACTACCCTCAACGTGGACGCAACGTGCCGCAACTGGCGCCTATTCGCTCGAGAGATGGACGGATCCGCTTTGTTGCAGAAATTACGGGATTTTCTGCCGAACACGCGGCCGTCGTGTTCCTCGTTTCTGACATTTTGACCAATCTTCCGACCACGCTCTCGCGTATTCCGTAACGATTCTCGCAACAAAGTACCAACTCGAATTGCCCGGTTAGCGGAATGAAAGGATCTTCGCGTCATTTTAGCGATATAATTGTATACTAACGATAACGAGGAATTATTCCGCGGAGTTTGGTATAAAATTTTATATCGTTGTCCGGCGGGTACACGGATTTCATTAAGAAGTAACGCGCGTAAGAATTTAATAGACATTTGTGATATACGGGGAGTAATTTAGCGGCACATCCATTTTATATCAAGTGTCCCCGTCGGGTCTCGAGCCAAGTACAGGTATATATACAGGTACAGCCCGACGAGACTCTTTACCGGAGCCAACTTCTCCGCTATAGGTAGGCAATGGGCAACTCAACGACCGGGACTAATATACTCGAAATAACTCATAATACCTGCGTAAAAACAAACATTTAACGAATGCTTCCATTAAGTCGAGGAATAAGTTCCGGCCGTTTTAATTACGTTAAAAACGGCGAGAACTAATTCCTCAACTTAATGGATCAGAAAATTATAAGGATTTTATTCGTATTAATTTTAAGCAACATAAATCGGTCGTTGCAAAGACATTTAACGATATTTACGAGTATTTGACATTTAACGAAGTCGGTTTCAGTTCCGTGGTCATCTCCTCGCCCCCTTCATCATTTGTCCCCGATAGATGTTACCGTTAGGGTAAGTTTTTTTTAAATATTTTCTCGATCGCACGTGTCACTGATCCACCATCCCTCACGGTAGTCCATATCTGACTTGGGGCCAATACTATCCGCACTCAAACCGATAACCTGTCCAGAGGAAACATCTTAATATCCATTTCTAACATTAAGAGCAGTCTCTCCACGGGCGATTCTTTTAGACGTAAACATCCTTGCCTTTGCTCTTCCGCAAGGAAAGCAGCTCGGAAATATTATCTGTCACCACGGCCGGTGGAGACCCTAACACTCGGATTTTCCCTCTTCGCCGGCACGCTTGGCAGGGCCGATTCTCCTTACGGAAGATTTGTTTAAGCGGATTTCTTATTCGTGCTCTTTCGCCGGAGCTCGCCGGTCCTCGGTCCCTCGACCAATGGCGGCGAATCGATAGCAAACTGAGTCGGAACTTCCGGTACCCGTCGACATCCTGGGATCCCGAACGAGCGTTTCGAACATCAGAAACACGGTCGTTCTCTTTGACTTTCAGCCTCGATGCTGACTGGATATCAGATCGGATTGGATGCTGTCGAGTGCCGCATTGCGGACTTCCGTCCTCCTCTTTGCCTCTCTTCAACTCTGGCATTGTATATTTTCTCTCGTTTCTCTCTCGAAACGCCACCAAACTTATTTTGTCGTTCATCGGTGACAAACTTAAGTGATCGCGTCCCGGTCAACGCTTTACTTAGGGCTAGGTGGTAATATAAATGAAGTATATCTCTGAAGTCAAGCTGTGCTGAGAAAAAACGCTACACATCTGCATTTCCCAGCTTTTTATATGCTACTAAGTAATATCTAGAACATTAAATTATAATTTTGCCATTAAACCCTCGGTAATGAACTCGTTATAAGCAATTTTCTATATTTTATTATCTTTTTGAGAGAAATTAACTAGATTGGTTTTGTACGTTTCCGAAAAATTTAACCAACTGCAGCTACAGAAAATGCTTACTTTCACACAATTTTAGTGGCATGTAAAAGACGTTAATTAAAAACGAAGTATCTCTTGTAACTGCGAAAAATCAGGAATATATAATAATTTTGCGTATTAAAATAGGTAACGGGACGCAAATATCGCAACAAATAAAAATGAAAATCTAGAAACGAAGCGTTCCTTCGTGTAATGAGTTTCGTTTCATTACAGAGAGAAAATTCAGTATTTGCGGTTTCGTTTAATCGCTCTTTGGTTATTTACAGTTTTGCTGATCAGCAACCTTGTAATTGGAGCCTCTGAATCAGTCGCCCGTGAAATATTAAATTTTAAATGGAAGTGGAATACATAGATGAATACGGATTAATTACTTCGTTTGCATTTGCACGCGTATTTCGAGTTTTCAATTTTACTCATGATCCCCTAGTTGTCTATGGTAACTAGTTTAATTGGGCAGTCAATATCTTCAAATTCTAAGACGCCATTACACAATTATCTAACCATCGGATAAGTGAAGAATGCAAAGTAAATTCAATACAAAAATAATACAATCGTTTTTCATTTTGCAATATTAAATTTGTATTGAGCCCAGTCCTGGCACAATTCATTGGCTCTGCTCAAAACACCGTTGTAACTTCAATGTTGGGTCGAGGTTAGTAAAGAACCGAGGACCAAGCTTGGCAGCCAATATCGGTCCAGGGTCTATATCCAACTCTGGCCGGATTCGATTGCCAACAATGACCCAATAGTGGCAAAAGACATCGGCCCTATTAGATACACTATTATCATTTCAAGATTGGGTCGTGACCGATTATGCTGTGTGAACCTGGAATCCAGTTTGAGGCACAAACAAAATTAACAGGCTTATTGAAATGTTTCCGTGTTGTAGACGTTTGTGCCATTTTTTTTTACAAAAACCAGAGCTGTTAAAAAAATAAACAAATTCCGAAAATCACCATTTTAACGTTTTTGAGCTTCTGGGAGGCTCTGAATTTTCCTAGCTGTCAAGGCCAACCCCTATCGGTTTAAAAAAATTCTGAGTTCATATCACATGTATAACTAGTATTATTGAACTGACATCTACTTCGGCAATTTCCAGTAGAACCCTACTTCCACGATTGCTTGAATAGGCGTGGTAAAAAATTCAGAAAGTAAAGGGATCGAGCAGATATTGAAAAGAACCGCAGGCCGTTCTTCTGCAATGAGAGAATTCCGATCCTTCCGTATAAGCTGAACCTGGAAAAAAGGACCAAAACGTCAACGGATCAGTATTCGGCAGGTCGCTTTAAGCTCTACTCGAGTTTCATCGCTATCGATCACTCTGCCACTGGATAGATCTCAATTTCAAAACCTTTCAATCTACGTGAACCCTTCGTCTCGATACGCAGGAGGAAAGAAATTAAATTGGGATTTTCAAAACTTCCATCGAGTAGAACATTTCGAGTTCCCGCGTACAAGTCTAGACTACTCATTCTGTTTCAGTTAATACGAGTCCTTTGCAAAAAATAACGAAAATGGCTCCGGGAAAGATGTATACAATTAATTATAAAATGATGACACGCTAACAGGAGCAATATTAAAAGTACCTTTAAGAAAGAAACATGGAATGTTCACAAGCTACGCATATCAAATAGACACGAATATCGCATCTTAAAATAATCCACGAATATCCTGGATTATCTCCCCATCAAACTGGGAAAAAACATACCTTGTGTGATAACCGAAAAGTATCTACTTCTCTCTTTCCATGACAAGCCACTCCTTTGAAGCTAATGAAAAAGACGTAAGATTTAAGAGGGACCAGGACTTTGCATAACGCGTAATCCCGAGGCCGGCTCCACTCTCATTGGGGCAAGATCGATGCACCGTCGTCGCCGGGAGAATCGGTCTTAAGCTTTAATCCCTCCGCGAATCCCGGGGCAATTAATCAAGGGAGATCTTGCGTAGAAATCTCGATCTCGGCGAATATCCGGAAGGGTCGCTCTTCCGGGGGTGAGCCAGGGAAAGGGCCATGAGTTATTTTTAAAAGGGGGCTCGTCGAGTTCGATGCGTGGTTTTTTTTTTCCAGGGCTTGTCGTTGAAAGGATTGCGCGAAATTTATGCCCCCGTGCTCGTGCGTGCACGCATCGAGGTTCAGCTGCGAAGGGAGGGCAAGAGAGACGGACAGACGGAGCACGCGCGCGAGCGAGCGCAATGACAAATCATTATTGCGCCCTCTTCTCTCCGTCCTTGCGCTTTTATCCCCGCGTCGAAATTTCGCAAAATGACCGATGGCATTCTCCGGTACGTATTTGTCACGTCGTTTTATTGGTAGGTGAGCGATTTCCACATGCTGCTTCCGCGCGAGTGTTGAGACACTCTTCCATGGACGAGGGGTGAAGGAACCGAGGCAAGAAAGAAAGTCGACGTCGGTCCCTAGCGGTCGCGGGTGTTTTTTTCGCAAACGATGGAGAACCGACTCCGAAAGTTACCTCGGACCTGGCTCTACGATCTAAGGAGGGATAAGGGCAAATGGGATACCGGGGTGCAACCATGCGCTCCGATGAGACGCTGAAGGGTGTACGCGATTAAGGGTTGTGACACGTGGAGTCTGGACTTAACGGGATAGATAAAAGATATCGTGACGTTGGTTCTATTCGATAAAAGGTAATTGCTACAGTTAGATATGGAATCGAACTTTGGTTTTACTAATTCTCAACATCTCAGCGGATAGACGAATCCGTTAAACAAACGAGCTCTTTATATTCCAGGTGACTTTAAGTCGAGGCATTTGGCTGCGCCCCTTGCCTTTAAAGGTCGGGGTAAACGGTTCTCTTTTCCCTGCCCCGAATGCAGCAGGGCGCGCTTATTTACGCGCATTTCGACGGTACCTACGGCATCCGCTTACATTTTCCACCGCACGTAAATCCGGCGCGATACCGCCCGCGAGAGCTTTTCGACTTCCCCGCCCCGCCCCGCCCGCCCCGCCCGGCTCCTTCCGACCTTCCGTGGAACGTGGAATACATCCCTCGCAGCTTCGCCTCCATTTCACTCCGCGAAATCGACAATGAAATCTGGCGCGGAAAAATCGCGGCATCTCTTGACTTTAGACGTTCCTGACAAATTCTCCTCGTTCCGTCGCGCCGCGTGTCGATGAAGTTATGGCACCTCTGGATAGGTCTTTGCTTCCCTCGGCTGTAAAGAAGAATGGCACGATTAACCCGGGGAATCGAGCCGGGCCGCTGTCATTTTATATAATTTCGCTCGTAATCGTTATACCCGAAGTAATTCAGGCTTATCGAGATCTGGATGCTCTGTCCGGTCCCTGGGCAAAAATGTGATTTATTTATAAGAAATACCCGATGTAGGTACTGGGATAAGGTGGAAGTTCGGGGTCCTTTAGTTGCTGCAACTCCTGTGCAACGGTACTATGTTCACCTTGACAAACAAATTGGTTAATTGAAGATACATATGCGGGTAGATCCAAGAGGCTTCAACTTTGCCTCGTACGTTCTGCTAACAGGGGATCTTTAGAACCAGTTATGTAATTGTTAAAGTTACCGGGGGAAGCGGGAGACAACCTCCCAAAGACTGGGAACAGAACCGCGACGTACGAGCAGGAGATATTGGAAACAAAGTTTAAGATTAATTGAACTTAATGGTCATATTCTTTGCGGCAAATTGAATCGAATAAAAATGTTAAAGATGTTAGAAAAGCGAAAAACTGAACAAGTGGGAGTGTTACGTTTGGAAGGAAGTATCAGGGGGCAGACGCGACGATAAACTCATTAGATTGATAAATGGCGATCCCGTCTTTTTCCGCGTCTCGTTGGAGGGTTGTCGGACCGCGAAGTATGCCTTCCCGGTGGCGTCGGCGTCGGCGTCGGCGTCGGCGTCGGCGTCGGCGTCGGCGTCGGCGTCGGCGTCGGGGCCACTGGGTGGACGCGCGCTGTGCGGTGGTACCAGCCGGCGCGGGACGGCTCTCGGTCGGTGAGTATTGAACGTGGTATCAAAGGGGGCTTTGGGAGGTATCCAGGGGTAGATAGGTAGGTCGAAAGGGGTGGGGTCCCACGGTGTCCTGGCACGCCAGCCTCGAACACCCTTTGGACTCGCATTTATATCGCGCGGCTAAACTAACCCGATCTAACCCACCAAGGGGGGTGGGGGGCCTTAAACTGCTGGAGGCCAGCCACCGATATAGGGACCGTTAGATAAGGGGACCATGGGGCGGGAGAGGGATCCGGGGAGTTCAAGAAGAGGAAACAGGGGTGGGTTACGGCGCGGAACTTCCCTCGGGGTGACGCGATCGGTGGGGAGGGTTGGATTTGCGGTGTGGTAGGTTACGTTCCTAAGAAGTCAAGTTGGACGGACTCTGACACGCGTGACTCGACCGGATACCAATTCCAGCACCCACCTTCGATCTCGCTCGGGATTGGGTTTCAGGAGCGCGAAATTTCACCGATGTGTCCGCGAAGGGGCGCCCTCGGAAGTGCCGGTGGAACCGATTTACAGGTATTCTCTTCTCTGCCGGGCGAGGGTTCGCCCCTCCGCTCGTCCTTCGCGAAGAGAATAGGGATTAGATAACTTCGCTGGAACCTTGCACAAAAGGACTCGTATGACGTCGTTGGTGCGCTCGAGCTCGTATTACCGCCTAGGTCAGTGCTTCCGAAACTAATTACGCTAGGATGAACTTTTCTGGCACGTTACAACGTTGCGTTTCCATATAGATACTGCGTACGGTTTTAGAGTTCCCAGTCAAATGGAAAGTAATATTTGTGTTCTAATATACCGTAGATGTCAGTTTCGGATTAGTTCCCGGAGAGCTGTAAATTGCATATCTTAAGGTTCGAGTCTCGAATTTATTTTCTTCGTTAAAACGAATTGGCGTTGTCAAATCTTGTGTTTCGGAATTCGTTGGAATTACTCAAATTCAAAATCATTTTCCATTGGATGACGACTCGAAAAATCGTTTTGTCTGCTCCCACGTGCACATTTGATATCTGCCTCGTTTTAAATTTAGTTTTCTCCTACAAAAGCTGCAGAGTTAAGGTTTTTCTTGCACTAAATCAAAAGCATTTGGCATACCTACCAATCGATCTTCGTGTATTCGTTGTTCAATTTACAATTCCGTACATTCCCTCGCATTTGGACGACCTGTATATGATAGTTGGCGTTTCAATTCATTGGTGGATTTATTTCATACAACTTTTATAGGTTCCCAATGTTTATTGCGGATGATCGCGAGACATATCGACACAGATATTCTCGGAAAATACGATTATGGTATTTTGTGGAAACCGGAAATTCCATCATATTCCTAAACGGGGAGAATTTCGAGCAAACGCGATGGCACGGTGTAATTTCTCAAAGACAAATATGCTCCCAAAATCAGTGCCCTAGCCGCGACTACCCGAGCAAATACGAAAAGATTTCTCACGTGATTAATAATAGTTCAGTCGGTGCATATTTTGCGTGCATCGAGTTCGGCTCCCGGGGGAATCGCAAAAGACCTCGAGTAGCTCGGCGCGGATCTTCGGTCCCCATCCCAACGGCATGATAAATGTAACCACGCACTGGTCTGAATTTCATTCCACTACGTGACGTGGGGCAAAACCATCTTTTCGCAAGACGTGGACGTAGGTATGTGGCGCTTTGTCGGTGTCCATATATATAGAAAGGTGAAACGTCGCGGCCTCGTCCTCGGCAGATCCCACCGGGATTCTTCCGGTGAACCGTGACTTCGCGCGTTTTCCGTCTCCCTCCAGCCTCCTCTGGGCGGCGAAACGCCATGGCGAGGGCAAACGAAGTCAGGGTCGTCAACCGAAGAGAAAGAGGACGAGAGAGCGAACCCGCTAAGCAGTCGCTTTATGTCCCAGGTGACCGACCGAACCGGCACCTCCAGCGAATCCTCTGCCTCCGCTTCCTCGACAATGTGCACGTATAACCGGAAACGTCTCGTCTCCATACCGGGCACCTACTATAAAGCCATAGTTTGCGGCGGCGCATCGGCGCACCGGCGCACCGGCGCACCCCTCGAGGGCCACAACTCAATTCTCGAACATTTCGGTTGATTTACAGGGCCGACCCGTGGCAACTTTACTTCGGCCCTGCCCTCTTCCCGGAACCCCTTGGACCTCGCCTCTCCGGTTCCCTAGTTGCCGCCTTATGACTCGGACGTCTTTTCTCGCAACTTCGTCTTTACAGCTTCAAAGCCGGAAATCGAAGGAATCGATGTTCGTTTCGACCCGATCGCGAAGTTAGGAAATTCGACAAGTCGGACAGACGTTGAAGACTTTGAGAGCAAATGGGACTGAAAATTGAAATGCTTTCCAAGCACGAAGCCAAAAGTCTTCCGAGTCCTTCGGGTAACTGACGCGTGGATGGTGTAAGGGAGTTCATACGTTCAGTTTTATTAACCCACAGGGGTGATATTCGGGTAGTCAATTGTCAAAGTTAAGAATAAACTCTTCGTATTCGATAATAATTTCAGTTCGTTTTCTCCCAGTGTTCAAAATCTGACTAAGAAGGTATATACTTTTGTTACTTCACAAACCATTCTCTTTGGACGATTTCGTTTTTATGCGATCAGATACGATGAAACCTACGTCGAGCCGGTTTTGAAAGTTTCGCTGGCGCTCCTCCCGTGCGAAAGTGTAGTATCCATTTGCCACCTTCGAAACACGAAAGTACAGCCCGGATACGAGGCCCTCCTTTGGAAACACGGTCTGAATATCGCTCGAAGTTGGTCGCACGGATAAAGTTATCGCCAGCGGGCCAAGAACGAGAGAGGGGTTCCCGTTTTAATATTTTCCTGGGTTTCCTACTTATTTTCTGCTTTGCAAAGGAACGGTCGAAACATTTTCTGCCTTCCACTCGTAGAGGCTGAATTAGTTCGCCCGTCGAGTCGGTCCGGGACAATGCAGGAAGAAAAAACCCGACTCATCCTGCAGCCAACTTCGTTAACCGACGGACAGCTTCTTTCCTTGACATTACGAAAAGATACGGAACGCGGTCCGGAACGCGGTCCGGAACGCGGTCCGGAGCGAGGGACGAAAGAACATTTTGCGCTATACTCTGCGTGGACGTGGGCACGCATTTGCCTACATAGTGGGAGCACATAACGTGTAAATTCGCGAGATACATAAGTACCCGGAAGTCAGTCTACAGTGGATACGGGAGCGAAGTGTGCCCGGCGAGAGACGAGCAAATATTAGAGTTTCAGCATCGGTTAAGCTCCATGTCCGTGGTGCGGAGATGGCGGGACTCGCAGTCACGCACGCACCGAGTCCCTCGATTCTACAAATCTCAAGAGCGAAGGATCTTTTCAATTTTTACATCATTTATTTCTTTGGGACATTCCAAGGTGCAGGTTACAGGGCACTGGCGTTTGAAAACCTGTCACCCTCCGTTAGGGGACATTAATAAGTTTATTCCAAGAATTGACTCTTAAACCCCACACCGGTGAAAATTCGTCCCAGCCAAAATTGAAGTCGGACGGATCCGTAAGAAAGATGGCGGCCAGCAGCCATTCTCTTCCTAGGAATAAAGTATAGACTTTCTTAGTAGTTAAAGTTGGTTCCACGGTCATTCGTAAAATCGCGTCATTGTTCAGTCGAGGTTACGTCACGTGGCGTAATGATTGTTTACCCACGTTTAATGTTCTCCCGTATAACGATTGAATTACAAGGAAAAACAAATTTCTAACATTTTCTGAATAAAAATCATTTTTAAATATAAACAAAAATCAAATCACTTCCATTGGGCGACGCTCTCCACGGCACCAAGAAATTCTTACTTCAAAGGTTTCTCTTATACCGTCAATATTTTTGAAGATTGGATCATACCGATATATCGTGCCTGGCCATAAAGATACAAACGCGCGGATAAAGGAAGAGAACCGCGTTCGCTACGGAAACACCCACACATACGCATATGTTCCAGACAAGGCAGGGAACACAAGAGAGGAATAGTGCCGCACGCGTCCTACTGTATCCTACCTTTATACATAATACATCGGAGGATGACGTGAAGTACGGCGCGTTCCGAGGGGGAAAGCCCGAAATTATTCTCTCTGCTGTCGCGCTGACGCTAATGTTAATAACAAACCTTTGAGACGACGAATGCTCCAACGAATATTGCTGCTAGAGGCATCTCTGTGAGTCAATATTGATTCCGCTAGATGCGCGGAATCGATTGGAAATTTCCGCGGCGATTATTGCGAGGGAATTCTGACGGATATTGCATCTGCGTCGCATATTATACGTTGTCCTGCGACCTAATATAATTTCAGATTTTAAATTCCGCTTTGAAGATATCATCTCATTTTTTGGATCCACTCGTTTCTTCCGGGTCATCGCTTCTTTGGTATCAGAAAATATAACTCGTGCGAATTAACTTTTCTAATGCCTAGGGACGCTGGGTGGTGCCCTAATTAGCTCCCGTCATTTTAAGGTCATTTTAAGGTCATGTCAATGCCGCCTAGAAACTTAATCGACGTCGGTAAAAAGAATTCTTACAACTGTTGTACCATTTGAAACAACCTTCGCTTTCCACCCTTTTCGGCAGGAACGCCATTTCGGTAATCGAGTGGGAACATGGTTTTCATCGCTCGTTACGATCGTATATCTAGATTTTATGGTGAATACGAAGTATCCTCAACGGTAATTCAGAGAACGGAGAATTCGGAGAAGGGAGACCGCTCCAAGAAACGAATGATTGCTTTAACGCAGTTGGATCTTCCCGACCTTACCAATTCGGAACTAGCAACCTCTTTACCGTAACCATAGGAACCTGAACAGTTAGGAAGCTGTAATATATTGCAACCGGGACCAAGTGCATTGTAGCTTCAAGAGTGCACTTGCCTGAAAAGGAGACTGGCGCCATTCAATTCGTTAGGTAATCCGATTTAGACAATATATAGCGCGAAAAAGAGAGAAAAGGCAAGTAAGATGTAACGGGAACGGTTAAGCTACCGGAGGCAAGAAAGTTTGAAAGGGGTAAGCTTGGGAGAATCGTTCTTTCTACCGAGACCCAAAACTTTAGGATGGAAACGATCAAACTCTAACTTATTTTAAGAACAAAGTACGCAGTAATATAACTACGTTAATGGACACGCTTCCAAAATCTAATTTAAAATTGTTCACTATGAGAATACATATGTCGTAGCCAAAAATAGAAATTCTGCATTGAAAAGCAAATATCGATACAATGTTATGACAAATGGAAATGACTCCGACATTTTTATTTTTCTCAAAAATTGAATGTGTTTGGCCTACGGAATAATGATTGCGATACAATGTCAATTAACACGACTAACGTGGTATTATGAAAAGTGATATCGATACCACGCATCTTGATAGACGGCAAAGAAAGTCGGCTAGGTCAAATGAGTTACGCGTAGCTGTAAAATCTGGAAAATCGAGTCAGAATGATTGAAAAATGAGAGACGAGGAAGCTCCGATTTAGACTCGAGCGAACGGCGTGGTGGGTGAAATGCACCGAAAGTAAGCGAATCGGAGCAATTTGATGCGATTTGGTGACTCGGAACTGTTCGAAGTTTGAAACTAGCGTTCCGTAGCAATTTGGTAATCCTAGGCCAGTGATAGACGGATAGATCCGGAGAGCCAGTCCGAGTCACCAAGTCGTGCCAGAGCGTTGGGAACTGCAAAGCCCTTCCGATTCACCGCTCCGAATTCTCGAATAATGTTGGACCGGCCTTGTACGTTGCTAACGTTCCTCTAGTAAACGACTCCGTTCGGTGTTAACGATTTAAAAGCAATCCGGTTCCAATCACGTGAACAAATGCATGCCTAGTCCTCGCTAAGAATTTCCATTGGGAAGTCTCGTTTGTCCGTATCAAAACTGATCATTGAAGTAGGAACGGAAGAACGGAACCCTCGACGCCGATTTTCTAATTCTTTGCCTTGCTCCTTATTCGGTATTACTCCGAAAAGCCGCTGTAAAATTTTCGTGACGTCGAGCAGACACGTGGAATTTCTTGATTAATTTCTCTCCTGGGCCGGCTAAGCCAGAAAATGGAGTTTCTTGAACCGTTTCGCGGTTCGGCGACCCAACCGGCGATCCACGGTTCTGCCGGTTATTCCGGGCGTCTAGACCGTTCGTCAAAGCGTACTTTCCAACTATTTTGCTCTCCGCGGAGATCCGAAAGTAATTACACGAGGTTACTTCCGACATTCTTGCGCCGATCCGTCTTACCGCCGACGAGGCACCTCGGGAGCGGACCCAGCCAAAGCTCGTCCGGATCCCGCACAGTGGAACGAGCGCGGCTGACTTCGCGGGGCGACAAGCTCGGCATTACGGCACCCTAAAATCTACCGCATAACTGTCACATTATCTGGTAACGCGAAACTATGGCAGACCCTGATGTCGTAAATCCGACACCGAGCCCGCCGGCGGTGCAAACCTGGGGAGCAATAAAACGGACAAGGTTATTAAAAGGGATTCGAATTGTCAGTTGTGCTCCTCGTAAATCTCCGCTCTACGACGGAGTCATTGTTCATCCGGAAGTTCGTGCACACCTCTCGATCGGTCTCACTCTCGGCGCGATCGACCGATGGACCGCGACAATGGAATTCGCAAACGGACACTTATAATGGCTCCAGTTGATTGCTCCATTCGGATATGGACCGAGTTTCACTGCAGAGATGGTATACACCTCTACAATGAAGACGAGAACAAGCGACCCGAATGAACCAATCGCTGCATCCGTCCGGGAAAAATTCTGACAAGCATCGCTCCAAATACTGTAGTCGTAAGACACGCAGGGACGTATGGAAGCATTCGGGTCAACAAGAAGTACCAGTTGCTTCCGTTTAATTTTTAATCGAATGGTATAAATGCAACGATTATTTCAACCACTTCGTTCGATTTGTTGCATCGTAAAATTTGGGAAACGTGATTACTCGATTCTCGATCTCAACTGTCCGTTTATTTAAGGTCAGATTTTAGCGTGGCGTTTGCTTGAACAAGGTAACATCCGGTTCGGCGGAAGACATACATTGCGAAACGCGTATAATAAATTTACCGAAGCTATTAGGCGCCCTGTTGGCTCAACGCATAATCCCATTGACTGCGCTCTCCTGGCGGCCTCCTCATCGTGGAACTCAAGGGACACAATTTTCGGTGGATTGGTCCTTTCCGGTGGAAGGGCTTACGGAACAAATGGCTACCTTCCGAACCATTACGATGTCTCTAAACCACGAGCAACAGCGCCTGTGCATCATTAAAACCGATTCTCAAACCTAACTTGATTCCATTGCAGGACAGTCGGGCACCGTTACTTTTTGGTACCGTTCGCGACGCGCTAAAAAAATATACAAATAAATTCATATTTGGTTTAATTCCTTTTTGGCGTGTAACATTTTCGTAACGTAACGTCGCACCTGTAAAGAGTATTCCTTTCTTCGGGCGATTTAGCAATACCGTTACCGCGAACATCACCCGCTAATTGGCAAACTAATTGCTAAAGCATTAATGGTAAGCTTTCGTATCCCAGTCGTATCCCATCTACGTCTGGTTTCGCGAGTACGCAATTCCCAGCAGCCTCGAAACCGACGATCATCCATATGGGTCAGGCGAAAGCTCGAAACAAGCTTCCGTCCTAAATTCAGAAGCTTTCAGCAGCTCCGGATACCCATCGGTCGTTGGAACGGCATCTGCCTGTTTCCTAGCACGTTCGCCCTCCAACAGCGACCGACCGCGCTCGTAATATACTTTCAACGGCGCTCTACGAGGGGATCCATTAGATACGACAGACGTGCGACCTCGTGCATTCTAACGACCGTCCGTACGATCATTGTGGCTCGAGTCGGTGCCGATGCAGGAGGAAGGAACGCGCCCGATTGCCACGGCGGGGGCTGCGCCGCCTCTATCTAAACTGCTTCGGAAGACAGCGCGGCAGTTAAGCGGGGAAATTGCAAATCGAAACGTTTTACGCGAGCAATGAAAGGAGTCGGGGCCCGCCAGTTCGATTACGACTCTGGCCGTAAACCGTGAAGAAGCGAGCTTCGCGTCGGCGGGGGAGGAGGGGAGATGCCGCGAATTTCGGACCTTCCGGACCTTCCGGACCTTCCGCCGGACCGCTCACCTGACGGCACTAACTTTCCGGCGAAGCTGGCTCTCCCGCTCTTTATTGGTTATTTCGGTGCATCGATGACGCTCCGCTGACGGCATACTAACCAGCCTGCTGCTCCAGACGCCTCGACGCCTGCTGAGACGGCGGAACGTCGTGAAAAGAGCCAAGGAACCGCTCCCCCACGGCGCGAGGGATGGGAACGCGTCGACGCTTTATCGTCGCCCGATGACGTGGCTCGATGTGTCCGTAAGGAAGCGAACCCCTCCTCTCGCTCTCGTCCGACCGTGCCGACGGGGCCGCCGACTCTGGGGAGGGGCAGTCGCGAGGATACCCGGGAGCTGACTCGCTCGTGACTTAAGGTCGTTCCGTCGACGCCGACTAAGGCACGGTAACCGAAAACAGAGCAAAACGGAGCTAGACCCTCGGACGACCGGGAGTAGTACGGGGAGGGATCCGGCAGAGTTACTCTCCCTTTTCGGCGGTTCTTCTTGCTTATTCCTTTGCCTACGCCCCGGCTCTTCGGGAGAGAAGCCCTTCTTAAACTTCATTTCTTTCGAATCCAAAGAATTGCACCTTCGAAGTTTGTTTTCCGAAATAGAGTCATCGAAGGACTAATCGACAATATTGAGTTTGAACGTTCTACTTTATGCTCGGTTGTACTATTTATTTATTGTTCGTTATCTTGCTTTTTCTTATCGTCTCGTTATATCGTGAGAGTTCACCCTCGTTGGGATCAACTTTCCACGATTTTTGCTCTTTGTCTTGCATTATTTGCCATCTACGGTACCTGCCATGCCATAATCCGACTATATATTCTGCGCTTTAATCAAGAAAATTAATGACGGCACTATCCAGCAATTTATTTCTTTAATAATATGAAATAGTACAAAGGAGACCAACTACAGGGTGAGGAAGTATTGGTCACAGCTGTAGATATATATGGTTCGGAGGGGATACGCGCACCCAGGGGTAGGGTACCCATAAATGAACTTCGCCTGCGGTCGAAACGAAGATCGCGGATTTCGAAATGGTATAACCGACCGAGAACGGAATGAACCGCAATATCGATGATACTCGTAATTGTAACGGCGCTCGAATAGTAATGTGAACCGGAGTAGAGCTAAGAACCGCGGAATAATAATAATGACAATAAGAAGCAAAAGCACGTCCAGAAATAACGATCTCAAGCGTAATAGAAATCCATACGATAATCTTTGATCTTTGTAATAGTGATTTTAAGCTTCGCGGCGCGTTTCTTAAGTTCGCTTATGTATTGGAACCACTTCAACGTCGTCACCCTTTAACGTCATCACCCTTTAATATAAATAACTAATAACCATGCTGTGACAAGTACATTGAGAAAAATATTCATTGAATCAAAGAAATATTTCTTTAGTTCAATATTTTTTTTTTTTCGGTGTAATTATGTGTAAGAATAAACGTTAAACAGAGATGAAACATTTGTTTATTCATCGGCTAGACTTCAACCCGGGTAAGAGGTTAAGGTCCTTCCAAAGGATTGTCAACTGCGGCGCCAATGGTGGCATAGTAACCGAAAATCGAAGCAGACTCCCGGGCACCAGGAACTGGGCAAGGGCGTACCAGGAGCAGGGTAGAACGCCAATAACCCCGTGGTCTTCCTTTTCGACCTCGTTCTTTCATTTTCTTTATTTGTGCTTTAACTTTCAATCGACCGAATTATCCCTTTGCTAACGCATTCGCGTATGAATTGGGAAGTCATTTAAATGATGTATCGGTCCGATGAGTTATTATCCAGTAAAGCGTTTAGGCAACTAATGGCCTTTTAAGGAGACTCTCTTGTCAAAATAAAAAATAATAAATTTCATTATTTTACGGAGGGTTGTTGTCCGGTGCAGAAATTAAAGATACAACGTTTTAATACTATTCATTATGCACATGACCAACTGAAATATTGGGCAAATATTTCAATTGCCACTCGATCTTTTTACGAGGAAGATCATGCGGAAAAAACTCTGTTCTTTAGTTCTTTATTACTTTTTAAAAACGAATATCTTTCGAGCGTTTTTGCAGGATGGTTCCTCTAAAAATAACGATCTTTTGGTCTACAGCGAATAAAACTACATACGTTTCGACTGCAAAGTCATTGAAGTTACGCATTGACGAAAAATTCGTCTTTCGATGTTTCAATGCCTCTTTGAAATCAAGCACTATTTTATTGTCCCCACTTATTTCCGCGTCTACGATCGCTATAGGTTCGCATGTTTGAGAAAGATTGCTTTGGACGCCCCGAACTGATATATTGCATTACACAACTATCGACCGGGCCGAGCATATATAGGAAAACGATGAAAGTTATCGCTGCAAAAAAGAACTACCTCAAATCAAGATGATTAATGTTAGCTCGCTAAAATGAAACAGAAGTAATTTGATTGCCGTTGGATAAAATACAGTTACATTAAGTGACGACGAATGCTCTCTTCGTTTGTATTTATATTTTCAAAATATCACTCGGATTTTTATTCGGGAAAATTGTACATTGTGTATCAAAGACGTAAAAAATGTCACTTTGACGAGGGTGAAGTTGCCGTCCGAGAGAAGCGAGGACAGCGATCACACGAGTCAAAATGATCGTTCGTCAAAAAACGCGTTTTCAAAAGAGGTTGGGCAAAAAGATCTTTTCCGGTCCCGATAGATATAATGTGACAATGAATACCTTCGCGTACTTAAATATGTTTTGTACGCTGGCGGACGTAAATGCTTTCCTTCCGGATACGATGCCATCGGTGTAAAGTAACTTTGGTTAATGTACTTTCATTGACATTTAATGCGTCGAAACGAAATTTGATTGACTTTAAAGAATAAACGTACCTAATTAGCGCCAAGAGATAAACAGGGCACGTCACGTAGCAGAGCGAAATATATCCGATCTACCTTAAATGGTAAGTTCCGAGTTCTCCGGGCTTGCCGGACGGACCGAATTCATATTCGGGTGATTCAAGCAAGTGTCTTGGCAAATGCAAATCCTCGTCTTCGCGACAACTATTCAGGGCACGTGACAATCCGTTCGCTCCTTGATCGAGGTAGACCCGGCGTCCTTCCGAAGAAGCCGAGCTCGTTGCGCGTAACGAATGTTTATCGCGAGACGTCGTCGCGTTTCATTAAGACCCTCCCTCGTGTTTATCAAGTCTCCTTCCGTCCTAATGGCGCGACGGGAAGAAGACAGCGCACTCCTGCCGTCGTAATTTATTAGCGAAGAATTCGCAAGAAATCGGTCGGCTCCGTATGAAGACTCGATTCGGTCTGTCAGGAAATGTCATTCTTCGAAAGCAATCGTTATCTCGGCGGCAAGGCCATTAAAATTTCAATGAGTTCCCCCGGCAATACTCGAGATTCGTCGACTCTTGAGCATTCTAGGCGAAGTGTTTGGAACGAAGCCATTTTTCCTTTTAATCGCATCGACTCCGTCTCTTAAAGGCCAGTGGACGACGGAACAACGTCAAGAGCCAAGCCTTTCGACCCTCCCGGGAGGAAATTATTCTTCCTCCAAAAAATACAATCGACGATTCCACTTTCCTTCCTCCCTATTTTTCAAAGGACTGCCGATCGAGAATGTTTGCTCGATAATAGGAGCTTTTCATTGGTTCTCTCCTTTCTGGGGTATATTCGTAAATAGTGACGATGGTATGCACCGTATATATCGGAGCTCTCGGAAATGAAAGCCATTAAAATCTATTCAAATCATTCCTTACGTTATAAAAAGTTTATTTTCTGTGGTATATTTTAATAACTGAAAAAATCAAGATGGTTATTCGGAAATTGAAAACTGTTTGCAAACATTCCTTTGCAGACATACATATTTGCTCTTACAACATATCGGCGTTCTTTATCGGAGGAGAATGCAAGCGCAGCTCTCGGGATTCTCCCCCACTGTGTAGAAACTTGAGTGTTTGAAGAACATTAGTGCCATCTACCTCCTTGCCTAGCTAATTAACGGATTAGCTCCCTAGTTTTTAGGCCCGACCGAGCGGATGAGAAGTGCCTTATCGAGCTCCAAAATCCTCCGCGAGAACTACCTTTGCGTGAATGTCTGATTTCGACGACGTCAAGTGTGTCAACGAAACACGGTCCGTTGAAGCGAGCCTTCTCCAAATCCAAATTTCTGAAGTGTCAGGACAGTCCTTAGATGCTCACAATTCATGTAATGAAATTTCATGTGGTTCAGCAGAACACCCTACAGAAAAAGTGCTTAGACGATTACGGTAATTAAAGCACATTTATTTGTATACATGTTGGCATTGCCAACTAACTCCTATTACCGTGCCGTAAGATGTTTCACTTTAAAAAACACCCGGAAACGAAGGTCAATCCATTGCGTTAATTACCCCTCTCGAGCTCATTTAGCGGCGCAGGCAACGAAGCGTCCAGCCCTCTCTGCTCCCTAAATCGTCGGAAGTTACAATTATTCAGGCTTATCTCACGTTCGCCGGACATAACTTTACTTTAGCCATGGGGGTAAATTTCTGAGTGGATCCCAGTGGTCCGTCCCTGGCCGGCGGAAACCCCCCAGGAGACGCCTCCCAGTTTCCGGTAATTCTCTCATGCCCGATCGCTCATCGAAAGGCTCTTTCTCCTCTCGCGGTCGTCGCGACCCTCGTTACTCGTTACTCGTTACTCGTTACTCGGCCCTTAATCACCCCCTCTGTCCTGGGCGTCCGTCTCAGGTTCGCGGGACCGCTTCGAGGAGCCTGGACGCTACCGAAGAAGAATCGCGAAACGGCCTTTCCCCTTTCCTAGGGCGTCACTCGAGAGGGCGCTATCGGACGTGCCTGGTGTGCGAAATCCGGAACCCGAAATACACGTACAACTTATGGTAATGCAAAGGGAATACGGATCGCTGGACTGTGAGCGAGATCTGAGAGTCAGAGACTGTGACCATTAGGACACGGACTGCTGGCGCAAACTCCGCCGATATCTCCCACTGAAATACAATTTCCGGATACCACGCAACTTTTCTCGGGTATTGTTTACAAAGTCTTCGGTTGATTGCTTTTTGAACGTCCCAGAGGCGTTGCGAATAGAGTAGTAGTACTCAGCGGACAAAAGGGAAAGTTAAGAAAATACTTATTTGTGTGTGTCGTCTAGTTACCAACGCGTATATTTGTATTTACAGCTGTGTCATCTTACATTGCGAATTTTACGGAATGACAGCGACTTCGTACGTCGATTTAGCAACTTGGTTATAAAGATTTCCAAGTAAAACTCCAGAAATTTCGTAGATTTACGGTTTTTGGAACTCCGTTTAAATGTAGGGCCATCCGTTGTATGTAGCGCCTACTAAATTCTGTCTACAAAAGTTCGGGCACTACACGTGTTACCTTCATCTTAGAAAAGAAGTTTGTCAGACATTTTTCTGAAGTGAAACTTTTTATAGAACGATAGGCGGTGTAAGTTCGCACGTTACAAAAGGGGCCCTTTTCGGAAAGTGAAACGCGTCCTTCATTTTTTTTTTGTTTAGAATAATAGTATATTCCGGGGAAAGAAGGCAAAATGAGTCTTTTCATACTTTAAACGTTATCAGATATTGCAAGATAAGGTTAGTATTCATGAACGGAAATTAAGAATAATTAACAATATCTAATAACGTTTAATGTAAAAGTTCCACTCCCACCGTAACTGTTCCTCGCCTTTGTGGCTTTAAAATGCGCGCTTCTCGATTGCTCCAGCGTTCCAAATTGTTGTGCAGCGGTTCTGACCACTGAAACACGTTTCCTTTCACTAAGCTTTCGTTTATTTTGGAAATATGCCACTTCCATCTCGTCCCCATACATCCACGGATACGAATCATTCTCAAGGACAAGTTCCAAAAGGGTAGGGCGCGTGCTTATTAAGATTTCTTAATATGACCTACCTATGAACTTGATGCACTTCTACTTTATCCTGGACGGTGAAAATACGTGACATCGGCGAAGACCCGAGATGCAGAAAGAGAGAATGACGCTTCCACCTCGAGATCTTGCTGACGCTATCCGCTTATTACCAGATTAGGCTAATCGCCTTCCGTTATTGCCGCGTTCCGCGAGCCCCCGCGGCCAAGTCGGATCGTAACTTTAATCGAGGCATTCCGTTAACCACTCTCGTTCACCAATCCCAACGCCGAGCTGAAGCTCGGGCCCATAAATAACGTTATTTATTCGCGAATTTGTTGTTTTTTCCCTAGCGCGAACGGTATGGACCGCCCGGAGCCACGCTACCGGAATGCATAAACGTTTTCCGCTATTTCCATCCCAGTGACTAGCAAATTCGGAATGGCCGCTGGAACGACCGATCTCGGCGGCGCAGCACCGCGTAAGATGTCTCTCGATCTCCCTCGTTGGCTTCCCCAAAGAACGAGGCGGGAGGCGTGCCTCCGAGGTCGAGAGTATAAACGAATCGGTTTGCTTGCCTCTTTCGAGGCGGGTTTCGGCGTTCACTGCAAATACCGGCGTCGCGTGCCCCTACCCGTAATAATTGCCTGCTCTTCAAAGATGCCGAGATGTACGTTCCGGTTCAATTGACACGTTTCCAATGAAATTTCTCACTTTTTTTCGACTGCAGTTTTTATCGTTCTTCAATATTTCAATCATTTTATCATGGTTCAGCGTATTCATTGTTGAGGAGGCGCTTACACCTAGGAGGCCTAAAAATAGATATCTTTCTATATTCTTCTTTTGGATAAATTAGCGGTAAGAGAAATATCGATAAAATGGATCACCTTCGACTTATTCGCGTCAACAGATTTCTGAAATATCACGGTTCCACAATTTTGATATCGGTATAATCTTCCTCTAACAAATATCTCTCTTCTATGATGCCTGCCCAACAATTAGCGAAACAGCTTCGATGACTCATGGTGAAGATCCATGGCTTTCCTCGCCCAGGCAATGCTTCAATGCCTAAAGTTATGGGCGATCGACAGGATCGATTTCAATGTTTTCCGTCGCTATCCCTCGGCACGGTCATACATCGTTAATATGCTCTCGGCACGACAGCAGTTTTGCCCGTAGGCAGTGAATCGCTCTGCAGGATTATCGATCTTAAGCCAAGCGTAGAGATAATCGGTTCTACGTAGATCATCCTGGTTACAGATTGGGACTGCATAATTTCTGCTCGCTTGGCGTCATTGGGGCATTCGAACGCGATAACGAGAAATTTCTAGTTCCTACCGGACGAGATGACGCGTCGTCAGAACGAGAACTCGGTAATCTCCATAATCGTTCTCTGTCACAAATCATCTAATGTCTCTGCTCGAATGGCTCGTATATCTTCTCGTGCATATACTTGTTCATCCATGAAAACATCCTCCCTAGGGGAACCTTATGCACCATGTTCGGACTAATCTCCCTAATTAACATAAGGTGAATACGAATTAACTGATCACTTGATTTTTGTTTGCGTGAGAATAGAAATATTATTTATAACTGAATATCAAATTCTTTTCGGGGTGAAGACAGCGACAACGATACGTGCCGATATATTTCTAATTCTTCGAAATTTCTTAAACATCTTCTTAACAATCGATAAGTATTTGACAAAAAAAAAGTTGGACGTCCGCGATCTTAAACATCGGCTAGTTACCCGATACATTTTTGAAATCGTCGTTTCTTATGCTACCCACCGAGGGACTATACGGAACTTGACTTCCCAACCATCGATTCCAAACGTATCGATGCTTCAAGGAACCTCAAACAAGTGGATCTCAAAATATGGTTGACGGACAATTATTCACGTGTCTCCTTGGCTCTGTCCTAAAGCATAACGAGAATAACGAAGACTATTACAATCGGTTTCTATGAAGTTTATGGAACATCGTTTATAGCCACGGTCGTACGTTTCCACTCACCACTCTTCAACGTATATTGTTCTCTTGGCTGCGGTTCGCATCGTCGGGGCCTAGAAACTTTTGCTCGATGTATGCCTAGCTAGGGGCTTTTATGCGAGAACACAACATCAAACCCATGTTTCATGCCAACCGTAAGATCGCGCAATGCGTCGGCTCTCCGCAAGACCACATCCCAACAAATCCTCCGGTAAAATCCCTTGCTCTTGCGGCAAGGTATAACCCGGGTAAACCGGCAGAAATCTTCTCGATATCGTTCAAAGAACTTGAAGATTTTGTTATTTACATTAGCCACACATGTTGTAAAAATTCTACTCATAACCCGGTTTTATGAAACTGCTATTTTTACTGAAAATTTGATCACACTTCTTTGTAAAAATCTACCATTAACTTATGAACGTTGTTAATGCGATGTAGAGGTAGGAGGAGCACGCCCTCTACTTATTTCGGCGTATTTCCCAGGTAGACCCGGAATGCAGGCGGAAACGTGATTTTCCGGTTGGCGCAATGTGACGAGTTAACAAGGCAAGCCGTGGGTCAATATCGCGGGAAAAAGTAAGGGAAAATGATGATTAACCGCAGCGGTGGTCAGCTCGTCTGTATGTACCGCACACGACGCGTTCTTGATTCGACTCTGCGGCGCGTCCACGCTCAATTCGTAATTGTTAGATGCGTTGCTCGTTGTCTCGGTGTCTCGCTTCATTGGCTGCCAATTCGATTGGATCGCTGATTTTAATGTGTCGTGCCGAACGGCGCGTCGGACCATACGCATCAATAATGACACAGCGTGTGCAAAATCAATTAAATCAGTTAGCGGTGCAACTGCCGACCATGGTTCAAATCCGTTGGCATTGCGGCCGACGTCCGCTCGCCGTGTACAACCCACGGATCCGAACATTAAATCAAGACCTGACTGATGCTGGACAGCGTTATTGGAATTTTCGCCCACTGACAGAAAAATCTGCTCCGGATGCAACATCGTTGGTCGCATAGCGAGGCTACTATTTTTGTATTCCCGATTACACAAACTCCATGCATCTACCTCCACCATCTACCGGCAGCCCGGCAGCATGTCATTTAAAACTCATCGGACATTTTAGGATTCATGTATGTACTTTGCCATCAGGTATACGGGTCGATTTAAATTCCTATCTAAGAAAAGTACATCGTGGTATTTCATCTAGGTATTTCTTGCGAATTATCAGATACTGCTCGCGCGGGCAAAGACCCTGTGATTGGTTATTTAAGGTATATCTTATATATGTAGTATGTCATATATAATTAAAATACAAAGAGGTAGCGGGTAACGTCGATCATTGAGCTACCGCAGTCCTATGATATGCAAGATGCTTTTCGAGAATTAGAAGACTGCCACCAACAATTTAATTGACATTTAAATGTCATGAAATGTTTAATGGAAAATGTTATCTATATTATCTACATTACAGACTGTTATTTACGAAAAACAGGAGGAAGCCTGATCGATATATTTAATCGCAGAACCGTGACTAAACGTTTTAGATTAATCTCTAACTTAATTTGTTATAAGAAACAAAACTTAACTGGACTGCTGCAAAACAAATGTTCGGTTACTTGCGGGCAACCACCAGTCTACGTATTGCATACAAGAGGGGTTCGGATCAATTACAAGGATTTGTGGACCATGACTTGGCACCATATACATTGGACGGAAGGTCTTACATTGGGTTTGTTTTTGTCCTTGCAACTTGAGCTGGAAATTGGGAAGTGAAGAAAACTCATTCTAGTACCGTTAACGACTGAAGGAACTTACGCCCTCTTACGTCTTCGGATAAGAGAACCCAAAGAGAACCGAGGACAAGTTCGCCTTTATACTTTAAATTATATTCCTAGATTAATAAGGCGTTAAAATCATATCACAAAGTCAAGGGCGTAAGTCCCTGTACGTTTAGTTATCGTGCTATTTTAATTTCATTACTTACAAAAAAAACAGGTTAGTTACATCAATTTCTATTTATTGATGCACTTGTGTTTATAAGTAGGAATATAATTGATATATTTAAAGAAACAACATACGGTGTTCTTCAATTATCCAAGCTATGAAAACCCTGTGAGTTTCGTCAACTGGAATATAAATACATACACTTGAGCTGACAGGAATTTCCTGTTAAGGTACCCGGTGCCGTTCGCGCACACATACATGCTTAACGTGCTTAACGTATGCATTGGTAATTTGGGACGGAATTCTTCCGAGTTTCCTGATGACAATACATTTTTTCGGAATCCCCTTTCAGCACGGGTAAAAACGAACGCCATTCTTTTATAACTGGATTTCTTCGTTTCCTTTTTAAATAAATGTGCTCGTTCTGGAAAATCGTTTGTCCCAATCTCTAGCTACGTGCTTTGTATTCTTCGACCCTCGTAAATTGAACGAGTCGTTACGTCGCGCTATCCCAACGAATGGATAGTCCTCGACCAAAAAGAACGTTCAAATGTAGTGCCTTTTTATCGAGACATCGAAGCCCTTACGAGATATAAGTTGTCCCCACCCCCACACGACAATCTTTTCCCTATTGTTTTCCTTCTCGTTCCTCGTAAAACAAGGGCCGTACCTCTGGGCTTCAGAATTCAATATTCCCAGGAATTCCTGATACGAGGATGAAAACCGGAAACACCGGAGAGCGACAAATCCCTAAACGGATGTTACATTCTTTACAATTTTTCATGCGAAAAGCCTTCAAAGAATTCTTCAAATTCCCTTTCTTTGTTGCTATTAAAAAAGAGAACATACACGTAGAAATCTTGCTTTTTGCTGTAGAACAAATTGATCGATATACTTAAATTTTGCGCATCGAAAAACATGAGTTACAGTTCTGCGTGTTTTCAAATGTCACATTGAATGTAGAACCTAAAAGTACGATAAACGTACCATTTACTCGAACTATGTCCTTCCTTCCTCGAATTTAGTAATATAAATCTAAGCGCGAAGACATATTTCCTATTTCCCGGAGGAGGGTGTCAAGCGAAAGGTCATTCCAACTACGGAAATGAAGTGTCGAGTAAAAACGATGAGTCTCGGAACGGTCTCGTAAAGCCGCAATTAAGTCTTGCTGGTCTCAATTGAGTGTAGGAGTGATTTCTCAACGTCTCCTGAAAGCTTTTGTAGACACGCAAGTCTCTACACAATGGATCACGAATAGCGATTCCGTGTAATCGATAGAACACCCATGGATATAGACTTTGTGCGACTTAATTAAACTTTGCCTCTAGTCAAACGACTAGTAGCACAGAAACGAAGAGAAGATTAAATAAAAGACCGCGAAAACCATGGATACTGGATAAAATCCTGAAAAATGTAATATTGGTCACAAGACACGTAGGAAACTACATTTAGAAATAATATTTATTTATACCGCGTTCCTCAGTAATCATCCTGCCCTGTTGAACTTGGTGCGTTAGTTTCCTGAATCTACTAACGAGAGGATCGACGGCACGTTTTTAACGCCGTTTCGAGGACCCTAAATCGCCCGAACTTCATTATTCGGAGTACGTTAGGAAGTAATCAAATCGGAATGTTTACTTGAAAAACTAATTTGTACTTCCGGCATTCCGTCGACGCTGATACGTACCGGTATCCGCGTACGAGCGAGTGTTCGGTTTGTGGGTACCATCGCGTTCGCTTGGCCGGCTACTGCTTGGCTGGAACCCCGAAGGAGTTCGCTTTGCTTGCCAAGCACTCGGCTAACGTCCTTGAGCAAATGCAGGTCCTTTCTGGGTAGCAGCTGGTCCTCGTGCCCGGCAGACACAGTTTCGCAAGAAAATCGATCAAACATCGGACCTGGTACTGCATTCGTTATCGGCACTCTCTGCGCTCCATGGCGCTCGCTCCGTTTCACCTACCATCGATACAAACCATCGAAAGTACGGCAACACCTTAAGGTGAAGTGAAACACGTCGAGAAATTTCACCGATGTCGGCAAAACAGATTCTTCCAAACACCTATGTTTCCAACGTTCGTATTCATATTGACAGCTGTGTCGATCTATATTGTGTATTGGACTAAATGGCACGCTCCGTATGTCGTTTACGTACAATGAATTAAAAACGATTGGTTTGCAAAAGATTCTTACGGCTCGGGTTGAATCCGTCAGGTGAACAGGTGGAGACTTCTCAAGGCTTGTCGAGGTCGGCATCAGCTTTGTTTGCGGTCTGTACGTAATCTGTATTAATTCTGTATGCGCTCTAAATGTGATCCGCACCGTTCGCAGTTGCGTCGTTCCTGCTACAGATCTGGATCAAGTCCGTATCGAGCTGTATGGGGTTTGGATCAGTTCGTGCAAACACTCGGTGGTCCGGATCTGGCAAAATACGCCCTTCGGGTCCGGGATTAGTCTTATGGTCTAACCCAATTAGCAGGCTGCGGCCAAGGATTCGGACTAACTGCAAATTACTGTAAAATCACGGTGGACTGCTTCGCGTTGCGATGAACATTAAGTAATTAGTAAGTAATAAACGGATATCATTTAAATTCCGACGTAACAATTCTTAATTACTATTCAATGTTGGAGAATGTCAAAGCTGTTGAAAGAAAGAAAAGCAGAGCCATGCGCTACAGTTGACCCCTCTAGCAGGGCCCAAGGTAAGACCATACGCGTCTCCAAAAATCATGAATAGCTTCCCAATGCTTGGGAGTAAACAGAAATATCACAGCTAGAATTGTAGACAATATTATATAAGCTTCCTATCTGAATAACAAGTTTTATTCAACACCTGTTAGGCTCGCCACAGTAATCGCAAATTGAAAAAGTGTTATTGTCAACCCCACTCTTCCTTGCTTTATTTTACACGTTAGAAATTGCTTAATAAGCGGAAATGCATTAGATGGAGCATGAATTATAACAGGCTACTATAACCCCAATTTAGCCAATATTCAGGTTCCCATACGTATCATTGGACGAGGAACGGTTATGATCCCTATCCACCCTTGTCCTGATCGCATCGTTCCCGCGTCGGGCCACTTATATCGCGATATAGCTGGGTTACCGACTTTGGGATGAACCGTGAAATGGCTTCGGTACAATACGCAATCCTCGAAGCACCGTTGCCTCCTCTGCTGAGAGTCTATATCGATTTCATCGAAGAGCAATCTGCAATCACGGTACTCGTTTTTCATACTTACTTTTCAGCAAATTAAAATTACCTGCAGATTTTTATATATCCAATGAGGATATTAAGGAGAAAACAGCAATTAAATCTGACCATTCCAAAATATAACCATGGTCGATCTCCGAAGTTATCATGGTTAATTACGATTTAAAATACGATCCATTGGCCTGTATTTTTTAATTTCGCTTTTGTAGTTCGGTGTTATTTCTGTTTCTGACTCTGGGATATATTCGTATTTGACAGTGTTCGAAGTATCGAAACATTTTTGACAATGCAATCTACCAGCTTAATGTAGCATTCTTTTCTAGTTCCATTTACGAGGGTTACGTACACACCGTCGATAGGGAAAAAGATTATATCCTACTTCGCCCTTTGCCCTTGTCCTGGTTGCATTGTTCTCACTTTGGGATACTTATATCGCAATCTAACTGGGTTAACGACTTTACGACGTACCATGAAATGGGTTGTGAAACGCAGAGCCGCCCCCGGAGTGCTCTTAGCTACTCAACTGGGGGGGGGGATTGTACTTATTAGTCGGAGCTCGATCAACGGAGATTAGCAACCACCTTCTTCGGTAAATCTTAATCACGTCCAGATATCACTAAATTTCGCAAATGATCCAACAGCGATGATATCAATTATCCATAAACAAATACTCGTTGTTACCCCGGACGAATCATATTTTTCCTATTCGAAAACAGCTGATCAGAGGGTAATTCCAGGAGAGGCGGACCACCGCCTGGGATAAACTATTCATACTTTTTAAACATTGGATGTTAAATGACCCTCCTGCTGTTAGAAGTCATTTGCCGTGACCATGGACCAACAAACGTACGTTCATTATAAATTCACTGAACCGAGTTATACATATTTATCCACTTGAAGGACCGAAATTTGGCGTAAAGTCCTCGGTGACGTATACGTATACCTATGATTTATGCATATACACATAATTTACCGCGAAACTACCGACTTTCTTGATTTTTTTATTCATTCGGTCCGGTGCGCTTCCACTTGAAAAACAAGGGCACCACTCGCCATAATTAGCTCTACATTAGATCCAACGTTTGAAAGTTATTGGGAGCAAAACTTCGGTAAGTGGGATAAACGATCCCTTCGCGTGTCATTTACGAGGCCTAATGTACGCATCAGCGATGAAAATTAAAGAGTAAATCGCTACTCTACCTTCGTCTCGGTTTTACAATTCCCGCGTCAGGACTCTTATGTGACAATTAGGAGAGGTAACGACTTTGGGATGGATCGCGAAATGATCCCGAAACGAAGCGTCGTCGGTCGCTCCTCCGCGAGAGCGTCCCCATTTGATTAGGACACGATCGGTGAGCGGTGCGGAAAGCCAAGGGGTGGAGAGCGGTTGGCGTAACCACGTAGATCAAGTTAAACCAATAACAATCAGCACTGTTTTAAATTAGCCCCCGGTCGTCGGGACGGGTGGCCGGAACCATGGCGGGCCCTGGCGGGCCATCGCCGGCCATCGCCGGCCATCGCCGGGCAACACGGACCACGCCAGTCCAGAAACCGCCTGGACGGATGGATGGTGGTGGAATTGTCGAGTGGTCGTTGGTCGGACAGACGGCCCTGGTGGGTCGGCCGGATGCCGGGCCGGCTGCGTCAGCTGAAGTAACTTCGTTACCGCTATCGCCGTAATCATATTTCGCCCTGCAAGACCACCGTCCCGAAATGAGATTATACCCCGAAAAAAGTGAAGAAAAATCCTCGCCCGCCGGGGCTTACTTTGACTCTCATTTACATCACCATTGTGCATTCAAACCTCATGTGCGTTAACCCGGCTACCCTCCTCAAAAGGGACATTCACTGAACCCTCTGACGCTCCTCCAAATTTCATGACGAGTCATTTTCTCATTTACGGCTTTAAGGATTAATTGAATGAAATGCCTCTTCCTGATTTTCATGGCGCGTCCGCACCTTGCTGGGAACAAGTACCACGCTGAATTGCGAACGGAAAGGAACAACGGACCGAAGTGAGGAGGAATACGCATTGTTACCCGCGGTATATGCATGTTTTCGATATACACCGTGCGATGTCCGATGCGGTTTGTGGGCTATTTCGAGGGAGCTTCGTATGGCGCATAAAATTTATATGGGGACTCAGTAATTTTTGTACGCTATGACTCGAAGTATTCCGAATAGGTTCAAGTCCTGTTCCTGCATTCGGAATGCTAATCCGGCTCAACGGGGAGGAAACCATAACATGTTGCCGCAAGTGCTCATAAAAGTTGCTATTTCGCGATGAGGCTGAAGCGTGGAATGTTCTGCGAAAGAATTCTCTTACCTCCTCCTTTACTAATTCACGTGCACTCAACTGCCAAAATCCAAAATTAATATTTACCGCCGGTGTCGGGGAAAGTAATGGATACTTTGTCAAAGTTCATCCAAGTATGAGAGGTAAAGTTCATAACTCCCCGAAAACACCTTCGCGTAAAAGAACCTCGCCGAGAATAAGCTCACCTTCATATTCTAAATTATGTTCCTAGATTCGAAAAGCGTTGACATCATATTGGAAAGCCAAGTGCACAAGGCACTAGATGTCGGCTTCTCGATCATCATTCTACTTTAATTTCTTCATTTACAGATATTCACCCCGTTGACCCTCCTTTTTATTTTTCTGCTGCTCAATCGTCCCACTTTGTAATGACAGTTTTACCAGTCCCGCGTAGCTTTACGTTTTGTAGCCGCTGGAATAGATAAGGGGGGTGGGAAATGCGCTGGATAGCGTAGCTGCCGCTATCCGCCACGTAAAAAAGGAAAATGGATGCGCAAAGATGACAGCGATACCGAAGGGCAAAAGAGTCTCCGTCGACACCTAATGGCCCGCACCCGGCTCGAGACTCGACAGAGTCTCTTGATTAGACCCAAGAAACCTGGACAGGAATAGCCGTAAAACCCTACGGAAAAGATATCGTCGCATGGCCGAAGTGTGCCGTCTAAGGAAGTATCCGCAGGAAACCCTATCGATCCGCGAAAGCGGCTGCTTTCAGTTTTATCCAAGCCGGATGAGAGGCCCTCCTTCCTGGCTTTCCCGGGTGATCCTTTCCAGAGGGGAGCCTCCGCGTAGGGCTCGCTCGAGTTCTCAAAGGTAGCGCAAAGGATTCGAGATCTCGATCCGTGCCGTATTCCGCGGCCGTGGCGTAATTTCATTACGCGGAATCTCTCGATCGTCGGAAAAGCCACCTTACGCAACGAGCCACTGTTGACTTTATAGATCCTTGGCCGTGTTTAAAATGCATTGGCACATAGGCTCGGCGAGCCGTGCTTCGTCTTCCCCTGGCCCCTCTAAACTGCCCTCCGCCGCGAAAGCATTGGCTTTGCATAATTATACCCATGAAATTAAAGCGAATCGACGGTGTTATTTCTCTCTCCCGATTCGGGCGTGATGCATTATTCAATTTTCCCTCCCGGTATTCCCGGTATTCCTGGCGATACCGACGATGCCGGCGATGCCGGCGATGCCGGCGCGCCGCCATTGCGCCCTATCGATCTGACCGCCCTATATTGCCGGATCATCCGGATCGCTCCTCGATCGCGAACGATCCCGCAAAGAATTTATTATCCCGCGCCGCCAGAGTAGGCGCTCCTCGAACCGCCTATTTAGGAAACTACGCCTGACAAATTTATTCCCACCGATGCTATATTTGGATCCCGATAACGGAATGCCGTAGTAGAACTCACCGAACTCCTAACGTGGTTACTTTTCCCGGAGGCTCTGAAATATCGAAAAATCGATATATTACCGCAGTAATACAATTGTACCGACTGCAAAACTAATATGTCCCTGGGAATTGAACAGAGAGGAATAAAACTATCCCTTCGAACACGCCTGCAGGGTGCACAAACTCTGCCAAATATATTTTTATTGAGGCAATATTAATTTTAGTGTCCTTCCGTATCATTTCTTCACATCAAACTCCTATAAACTTTGAATTATGAAACAACTGAAATCGGCTATTAGTGGCATCATTTTTTAACAGCTTTGATTTTTGTCAAGATCGATTTCGCCGACGTCGAATTTCTCATTCTTTTTTCGTTTTAGATCAATGGACATCTTCAGACCTAGTACAAGGCTGATGAATCGCCTGGTAAAGGGAAACCCCTGAAACCGTATCTATTCAATCGATAGGTTAGTGCTTTCGAGCGTGGACTTCTAAAGCGATCGGACCAAAGGGCCAATTTTGTCGTCTAACGGACGAAGGAGCTTATGTTTCTTTTTCACTCTTTTCGAGATGCAATAATTCGATCGGTCGATAACCAAAGTAATTGAATCCACAAACAGTGACACGAAAAATAAATCGGAGGTAACTAAAAAAGTTTATGCAAAAAGATGCGTTCAACGAAGGGAAATAAAACTTTAATTAATAGCATACGCTTAATTTACTTAATTTATTTATCTTAGTTACATTCCATAAAACTCTGAAGAAATCACAAACATATTTCTGCCACTTTTCTATTCGCGAATGTTCCGCCGAAGTGACCAATTACCCATGCCATGACCCCTCCAATTTTCGATCCCCGGCTCCTAAGAAATGTCAGGGCATGTAAGGGGATGTAAAATTTTCTTAAGCGCCGAATCCCATCCGACTTGACGCGTCCTTATACGAGTGCCAGGGGAAACGGCCCATAATCCTTTTAACTCGGGTGGCTTCGAAAGCAGGCCACAGAGAAATCACGGTGCCTGAATTTTCCGTTTTGGGGGTCTTTACGAGTACCCTCGACCGTAATTCGGGGTTTAACCGCGCGTCCGCGTCTAGCACCGTGAGAAATCTACAAACCTCCCACCCTTTTTCCGTGCAATATCGCAAAGCCGATTTTCACGTCGCCATAGCGCGACGCTCGCCATCGGCGGGCTCCGGATCGGGGTTCCGAAGAGGGGCTCCGAAGAGGGGCTCCGAAGAGGGGCTCCGAAGAGGGGCGTAGAATGCACCCGGAGAGGATATAGGTGGAATAAATTTGGAGGCAACAATTCGACAATCCTGGCCCAATCGGAAGGGATATACAAGCCAGGGATCCTTCCGAGTTCGTCCTGGACGTTCCTCCCGATCCCCAGGATCCTCCTTTATCGGAATCCCGCTTGATGGATTCTGCCTCCGTTCTACTTCCAAATCTATTCCGTTTTATTGCCCTTCTGATACATAAATTTTTATTCAATTTGATTTGCCGCTATTGCTATGGTAATAGGGTGAAAGAGACGCGCGCTTCCCCTTTCTCTTTTCTCCTCATTTCGACCCCGCTCGCTTCGCCTTAACGCCGAGTGGCTGCTGCCTGTATCGCCGTATCGCCGTTACGGAAAGGAAGCGAGACGCCGCTTTTATTGCCGCGAGTAAAGAAGTCAGATTACGACAAGTTTGTTTGCCAACGGCACTTTCCAAAGTTAACCCATTTAGGTGCACACCTTGCGCGCGCGCCCGAGCCGACACGATGCGCTAATGCAAAGGATACTGCCTCTCCTGCCCCCACTACCCTTACTACCCTCACTACCCTTAAGAGAAACGAAGAGAGAGAGAGGGCCGAGACCAGGGTAGATGTCGATAACTTTTCCAGTTGGGGATTACAAATGTCCTTGACTCTGCCTTCTTTATGCGCCGGGTACTAAATGGACGCCGAAAACAGTTCCGCCCGCTCTTATACGTGCGCCGGAGTTTAAGGACGACCAAGGTAATGGGGAAAAATTTGTGCCCGTAGGTAATTGGTAATACCAGTCGCAACTCATAAAGTTAAACGATTTTCATGTCAAACGGTTTTAAAAGAACTATTAAAACTTTTGGAATGTCTGGCCCAGCTAGACCATCGATATCAACATCCTTTCTGATCATTCCGTAAGAATAGATCACGGTGAGTTTTGAGAACGACGATGTTGTCAGTTGGGAATTGCAAATCTTCTTGACCTTTTTTCCCTTGATCAACGAGGACTAATTTGCTACTCGGAACAGGGTATACACGCATTTGCGTACATACTCCGAAGCCATTGATTTACATAAAATTGTGAAGAATAAAAACTGCAATAAACATGTAACACTCGTGCTGCGTAATTAGTTCTATGCAATCGTGACGCTGCAAAGTTAGAGTGAACTTTGTTGCAGACATTTCAGCGGAATTATTAAAGTTTTGTAATATCCTTGACAATGAATGTTACCTATCAGTTTTTCTGCACGGTAATGAGACTCGGTAATAGGGCACATAGTTATGAATTAAAAATATACTTCACCGTGTAGACTGTGGTCAAGACGACTTTACCTATTCGTATCGGAAAGCGTAACACGAAATAGAACGATAAATAGAAAATTGTTATTCCGAAATTGGAATTTGACGATGCGAAATAGTGATCGCGATTGATTTTCCTCGCGGAGAAGGTATAACTTTCAGAAGTTGTGTAATATTGACCGTCAATATCGATATAATTTGATCCATCTTAACCGCATCTTTTCAGGTACAAAATGAGCAATTTTTGAAATGATATTAGATGACACAACGGAAACCTGTAAGAAAATAAGTAACTTATAAATTCGCATATTCTAATGCTGAAATAGTCCAGGAAAGCCGAAAGATCAGAACTACCCTTTTACGGCCGTAATGTGAGTCTAAACCATTTTTATGGGGGATCTTTTTATGAAGTGTTTAATATTCCGCGAAGTTATTCATATTGCGCAGTAAATCGGAACACTGACTTTTTTTATTACGGGTGTTCTACTCTACCATCCCATTCTACGTTATCCCGATTTCTCTTACCGCTATAAGTACCTCGGTGTTAAAAATAGAGCCATTTGCAAGCCGAATATGAATTTCATGATACTCATTTTTCACATATTCAGAGATCATTTGGCATTTCATAGCGTTACAGTTGTAGATGGCACGTTGAAGTTAAAAAAAGTACTTTACTAATACCCGGAAATTTGTCCTATTAACAAATTCTTTAAGAAGATATCAAATGAAAATATGCTTCCGATAATGATGTGCGTTCAATAATCTTTAAGAGGGAAGAGATTGAAAACGATTAATCAATGAATGATTTCATGGGAAACGAGGAGGTTTTTGTTGAAGCGCGATGCTCGAGAAATGGCCATTGCAATCTGCAAATTGTATTCCGGAGCACGAATGGAGATTCTAAATAAACATTTGCAGAGGAGTGGAGATATTGTAAGGTCCATTGTTTGATCAATTAGTTATTAATTTTCTATTGGAATACGTAAAGTTCTGGATTCCGGATGTATGGTGGAGCGAACCGGAGTTTCGCTTACGACCTAACCTAACGACCGGGGGGATGATGGCGGTCACAGGTGGCGAAATTGTGTGCCCTGAGTAGACGGAGAGTGCCCAAAATGACCATTCCCTACATTCTAGTCTGCCAAGGACCTTGCTGACAAGGAAAGCTTCTCTATGTCCCAACGAGGGTTTGATGTACTTCCTTCGTGGGTTCCATGAGGTGTCAGTAGTGAAATCTTAAAGCCGATCTCTTATACGTTGATTTTCCCCTAAGGTACGATTTCTGCTTTTTGTGCATTCAATGTGATTTAAACTACTGCTTTAGTATCCCTATGCTTCAATTATTTATATAGCGCTAATTCATTTCATTTGATTATTTTTCGTATTCTTTAAACAAACTCAAGTATCTAATAATAAACGTGCATTAATCATATGTTGCTGAATGACGATAACGTAGAAAGAAAAAGTCACTGTAAAAAATTGCGAACGAAATCTAAAAAGGAATGCAATACTTTGCCGACGTTTTCGTGCAGTAGTTCAATTTGGTGCAACCTGAATTGGCAACCCGACCTTAACAGTAACTGACAAATTCCCTGTAGCAACGAATATTGGCAACAGCTGGGGGTAATATTGACCCAATACAATATTTCGCGTCCCAATAAATATTACATTAAATATATTGGCACAATATAGGACAAATGTGGCATGGCATCCGGTATCTTGTTATGATACGACTGCGATATTGGATATATATAACTTCGGTATATTACAATGGAGTATTCTGCCAATAAATCGAAATGTTCGCACTACAATATTGGAGTAATACTCATCATATTTAGCCGCTGCAGGAACTACAGTTTTCAACATTATTTCAATTAATACCGCTACTTAGGATATCTCACGTTTAACCAGGAAATCGGCAGATTATTAAAAAAACTATCGTTAATTAAAATCAACTTTCTGCTCTTGCACCACACATTTGACTTTATATTTCCTGAATTGCGAAATCGCGATCTCAATAGAGATGATCGTCAACATCGGCAAAATGACCAAATGCATTGCGGTGCCTAAGAATCGGGCACTTAAGTCAAAGGCACGTCTCTACGCAAGTCCACCCTTGGGCGCAAGGATCGAAGTTGCTCATATTTCATTACCGTGACGTCGTCGTGTCGTCGTGTCGTCGTCTCGTCGTCTCGTCGTCGGGGCAGGATGGCCGCGCTATAACGAAATAGTAGACTCGGGATACCAGCGGAATCTCGGCCCCTTCCCTGGTCCCAATCGAAGGCGTCGCGTCGAGATTAGCGTTAACTTTGGAACGCTGCCCGTGAACAGTCAGCAGCGATTCGAGGGGGTGAGGGAGAAGCGTCGCGAAATTTCAGTTCGACACCGCCCCCACCTACGAGCAATAGTCGGTATTGACAGTGTTTATCGGCTCGGTGTAACTTGAGTATGCGGTTCACGCAGAAAGCCGTCTCCCCTGCCACCTCCCCAGGACCGGGACACACGTGACCCGTGCCTACCTCCGACCTCCGGATGGCGCGGAGGAGGCTTCCACCCTCGCACGTGAGACACATATTGCCTACCTCGCAGGGCCGTCCGTGCCAGAAACGTCCTCCGATTCCTGCCGATGGAAAAGCTAATCTTTACAATAATTTCATTCTCTCCTGTCGCCGGGGTCTCCGCCGCCCGCGACGCTCTGCCGCGTCCTCGCGCGACTATCGCCCGACTTCGCGAGACCGACTATGGTGTCGCGAGAGACCTCGATGGGGTCGGTGGGTGGATGGGGCTGCAGACGAGCTTTCCGGGAGGTAACGCTGGGAGAGAGATGCTGAAATAATAACGGTGGAGATGTCGCGTGCCCTCGTTTCTTCCGAATATCTAGGTTTTGCTTAAAAACTATTCGGGGGCTTATGGTGGGGATAGCCTGTACTCGGCTTGAGACTCGATCAAGTCTCTTGGTCATAAGATCAGCGTCACAAATAAAATTAATGTGCCCTACTGTTAAATATGACAGCAAATTGAAGTCAATCATATTTTTTGTATTACCTAATTACCAAACCTAATTATAAACCTTAAAGACTTCCAGTTCGGTGAAGAAGGAATTCCTTCTGAAAAGAAGAAAATGAACCCTGCTAATCAATGTGAACAGATGTTTTAGTACACAATCTTAAATCAGTTTCAGACAGCAAAGTCTTTGTAAAGTGTCCGGAGATAAAGTATCACGGAGCAGGAAGCGTGTATATAACCTTAAACGTATTGCGAGGTGGCAGATACGGAGCACGATATCGTAAAGTTGCAACCCAATCCTCGAAGAGCAAATGGAGTTTTCTAGTAGCAGTCGGAGGGACACCTTGCGAATGCTACCGACGGGGTGACAGTCTTAGTTCTGACTTAAATATAGAAGTTTGTATCGATACAAGTTCCAGGGTTGCCGTGAGTAGAATATATCCAATAATAAATGGGCTGCTCTAACGATAAGGAGATTTGTACCTTATATACAACTGCGGAGATAAGTTCGCTTGAGAAAAGCTTTACAACCCAAATAAAGACGTATTCATACATATAATAAAATCTTATTAAAACCATTTGGTATAAGTATACGTTTGTAGTGTCCAGAATAGCGCGGCAATTTTACAAAAGTATTGTATTAAATCTCGCGATTGAATTCTCATTGATTATAATTAACTCAGCAATTAATTTAATTCCAAACAAACTTTTTTTTTAATTGAACACTGTGAATAATACACGTACTGCAAGACATTTTTGAAGCAACGATATAGCTGCATTACGGCGGATTCTACAAAAGCGTACATTGCCTGTATGTTAACACTTACGTCACTTAGAGAATTGTTTCTCTGACGCGCCGATTATAAAATGAAACCCTTTTCAAAAGTAACGTGCAAACCTACTTTGCAACGAGGCACTCGACGTTCTGCAAGAATCTATACCAGCGAACGTAACAGCAATTTATCTTCAAAATATGTACGTGATTTCCATAGTGAAAACACATGCAGGAAGAAACTTGGCTAAAGTTGCTCGTGCCTTGCGCAAGATGTATCCAAATATTACTACTCGTTTACTTAGCAGTTGGGACAGTCGCACGTGTTAAATCCATTTTTTACTTGACGCCTAGTTTACGTCCTTCGGTCTAAGTACAGTTGCACTTAATAGTTAGAGGGATTCTAAGCACTAAGTAACATTGTACTTAGAAACATAAAGTACATTTGCATTTAATAATTCCCATCTCTGTCTCCGGGCACGCGGCGTACAAGGTATGCAGAACGATAAATGCACCACGAGGGTGCAGGTGCAGTATATGATATCACGAAATCGCAGCCCAATCCCTGCACCGCACGTGGAATTCTCTTGCGGTGCCGCGGAAATGCTTTCCTACCTGTTTACTTTGCGATTGGGATAGTTTCGGGAATTAAATGTAGTCTTATGCTTCCTAGGTTAAGCATTAACGTAGACGTACATCTGTATTTTCTCAGTCTTCGATGATTACACCTGTGACGTTCAAATATTGGTTTAAGTAAAATTCATATTTCTGTACATATGCAATGCAGATTATTACGTGGACGTTGAACAGTTTTCATGGCTTGAATATCTAAATGAAAATATAGATAATCGTAGGCCACTAATATGCCACATATAAGTCAAAGCAAAACGGCATTTCACTCCGTTTCAGTTTGCAACCGTAACATACCCGTACACGGCAATGCGGACGTGCACCGACATATCGAGAGTCGAAGCGGTAATCGCGAAATCGCAACTCAATCCCAGAAGTGCAAGCGGAGTGGTTAGGGACCGGCCGGCGAGTGGCGTCGCGACGGTGGCAAGCTCGGGTGGCGCTCGGCCAACGGCGGCGGCCCCCGACGAGTCGCGGCCCTTCTCGCGCCCCGGCCTGCAACTTTGCCCGACTTCGGGGCCGAACTCGAATATCGGACGTATTTAGCGCCGGCTCATCGGCGTGGATTCGGCTCGGCCCTCCGGTTTTATTGGCGAAACTTTCCTAGGTGTCACGTCGGGACCTCCGCGTCCGCTCGGAAGTTAGCCGAGAACGGCGCTCTACCCTCCCAACGCGTTCGCGCTTTTCTCCCGCTGAGCCGTTTAAAGCTCGCGATATCTTCTTTCTTTCTCGCGGGGCAAAAGTGGAGGGCGAAAACACATCGCCGAGGACCGATGCGAGATTTACTCGCGGATCGGGCCTTGTCCGAATTCCGCGAGGCTTTGCGGGCGGAGGAGGCAGGCCCCTTAAATGACGACGCCTCGGAGGTGATGCGGATCAGCTCCTTCCTCCCGGCCGCGGAGTTGGATTTCCCGGTTAGTTTGACCATTGCCTCCGTTCGGAGCCGTGGCCACAAGAACAGCTTCAGCCCCGACTTCGGCTTCGACTCGGCACACCAGGGACAATTCAATAAGCTCGGCGAAGTGTGGATTTTTCTGATTAGCCGGCAAAGTTGGGGCGGGACGGGCCGAGCGTGACCGCCTTGCGGAATCGGCCTGCGGGGGCGAATTGGCGCGGAGCTTTGTCTTATTTTTCGAAACTTCAAACGGGCGAGCTCGACCATTCCCGTCATGCCCCCGAGAGATGCACTCAACACCTTAGAGGCCGCGGTCGGAGTTTCAATGGGTGTCGAAGCCAGTGGAGGCGAGTCGAGACGCCGCTCCGTGAGCTGCCTACCTCGTCGTTATTCCCTGAAAAGGAGAGCTCATTGGACCCGGATTCCAACTATCCGGTCCGCTAAACGCCTGCCATCCCCCGGACGACCCCATGAACCTGACGGCGTCGGATCTTCTCAGAAATTGAGCCTGGCTTTCTACCACCCGGGGGTACTAACGTTCTAATCCCTCTCGACTGTTGAAACTTGGGGCAAGAGGCCGTTTGAAATTCTGACAAACAAATATTTGGAGAAGAAGAGTAGTTCGTTGCTCCGGAGGATTGGTTACCCAAAGAACACGAAGTAGTGGAATACACGTTTCGAAGTTATGGAATATCGTTGACTATAATCCTATGGAGTGTTGCAAAATACGTGTTTGGCACGCTCTAATGTCGACCCCTTTTCCGACAAATTCAATGTTGAAATCTGAAAAATACTCCCATGAAATATGAGTTCAGGAAATGTTTTCTTCCGAGCTTCATACCATAACTCAACACGCTGTAACACGATTATACCATAATCTAATTACTGTAACATACTTTAATAGCACATGCAATTCCTAGTTTCTCGCGGCCACAGAGGACACGTCCCAAATGAAAAGTAGGAAAGGGAAAGAAGGAACAAAAAGTAAAGATGATTAAAGGTGTAGAGAAACTCAACGGACACGCCACAGTTACAGCGCCATAATTAGAAAATGCAGGGACACGAGCAGCTTTCCACCCGGCTATTACCACGACATAACATCGGTAACAATAATAACACATTTTAATAAGAGCAATATCTCCGAGGTTTCCGCCAGGCGAGGGGGAGGACACGTCCGAAATGAAAAGGACCAGGAGGGGAGCGGAGGGAAAAAGAGGGACGGCCAAGGAGGTGGGTGGCGGCGCGACTACGGGGACCTGGAATAGCTGACGTTTCGCTTACGTGCCGAAACTGGCAAGCACGGATATATTCTCAGCTAGATGGATTTATCGAGTGAGCATCGAGGGCCCATTGGAAAGTGGCGAAAATTGGACGGACGGATGGACGTACAGACGTCGCTAAAGGAGGGTGCCTGATACCGGGTCGACACGTGCTGGACGACTCGTCCAGCTACCACCCTCCTCATTCTGATTTCAACGTTCGCGATTTTTTTTGGCCACGCGGGATGAAGTCACGCAGGAACCGCCGAGCTCGGCTCTGCCAGAGGTTGGCTCCAGGTCTGACGTTGACAAAGGAGTTGCCGAGCTGGATGTTTACGTTACAGCTGCTTCCTACTTTCGTCCTAGGGAATCTCCCGTGGACCGGAATTGCAGGCTAGACCCCGAACGGTTTCTGCGGGAAAATAATCCGCTGTATCTACGACGCGGCAAAGAAGAAATCTGCTAGACTGTCAGGATGACGTGTGGGACCGCTTTGTGGACGATAAATATCCTTTGCGGTAGATGTAACATCTTACAGATGGACAGTGATACGTATGAAGTCGGATCGGTGCTTCTCGTATCCTTGTACACCAATTTTATTGGTCTCAAAATATAAAATATCTACGACGTGAAAAATATAAATGAAAAAAAGAAAACAAAAGTTAATTTTACGACTGTCGAGAAAAGGAGTCAGCGATGATCTTATGACAAGAAAATAACCTACCAGTTACCAGTTAGGTATAGAAAACGGATAAGCTAACAACGAACCACTTGAAAACTTGGCTGACGAAAGTTTACTTTGTTGAATACTAGCCGCGGTAATTCTTGGAGTGGACAATGGCCACGAACTGTACCTAAAGTTACCGCAGAAAGTACGAAATTTACATTAGTTACCATACTAAAGGAAACTACAGGAGAATTTCAAACAGTTGGTATCCATGGCTTCCGGATAGGAAAATTTATATGAACTTGAAGCATAATACTTTTCTCAGCACGTAATGCCCGTCTGCACAGTAGAAACAGCATTGTTTGGAATGTATTGATCTCCTGGGCCAGTACTCTCTCCCCATCGAGATTCGCGTTTTCATTCGTGTACTCGATACCCTATGGCATAAACTAAGATTCAAACAGGCTATCCAGGAAAATCGGATCGTAAGGAAGTTATAGGGGATTGGGCCTGAAGAAGAGCGCTTGCGCCGCCACCAGAGGATGGTCCACCGTTTGGGCGAAGGCGGATGGAATCCGTTATTTAGTCCGTAACGGAAATCGAAGCGGCATCTCGATCTAAACCAAAGGAAGGAGAAATGCGCCCTCGAGCGGCAGAGAAATAAGTCCGTAACACAAATCCGGAATGGAATCACGTGCCTCGCCCGCGGGTGAACGCGGGTGGCGGTTCGAGCCCCGTGGACCGCGCGGTACTTTCGATGCAAACGCAACCAAACTGGTATTGGGTAAGGAGCAACGAGCAACCCTGCCGACCAGCTAGGATCGCGTCCTGGCACCAGCGGCGTTGCATCGGAGCCGTTACGAGTGCCGCTCACCACCGAGTGGCCGGATCCACTCGATTCCGCTGCCGATGCCCACTAACAGCCAGGACGTATTTAATTCGCACCCGACCAGGCAAAGAGGCAAAGCGGCCCGAGCTCGCTTGGTAATGTAAACACGTACTTCCTTTCTGCGCACTCGACTCGCCGGCGAATCCAATAAAATCGTACTTCTCCGCTGCCTTCGGTGACACGAGGAGAGCGATCGCAGGGACGCAAAGTCTCGCAGCTCCAGCCATTTTCAAAGAGCCCGCTCGAGTATTCCCGCCCCGTTACGCAAAGAGCATTACGCCCTACCGTGCTCGCGTTGTGCCCGATTAAAGTGGAAAATCACTTTTTCTTACATAAGCCTCTGGGAAGGAATGCGCATTTCGCGCGACTTGGATAGTTAGCTACGTTGTGGGTGGGTGCTTACCTATGGTTTGTGCCGAGCACGTTCGCAATTCGTGTTTTTTTTTACAGGGTATGAGTATCGCTGGGGCAAAACGGGTGTATCGGTTGACGGGGATTATCAATCTATGGCGGCACTATTTCCCAGTGAATGGTGTTTCATACAATTAGACGACACATCCCAAGATAATACTATTGAAAAAGGAAGGAATAATGTACGTGTTTATATTTTACTTTGAGTTAGCTGTGCCTAAATTTGCGAATATAAATGGGTATTGTCCAAAGTTGAAAATTCGTACAATGAACCTAATATTTGACAGTCTAACGGGTATATTTACATTTCAATAGCTCGATCAGATAGCACATCATAAATACATTATTCATGTTCGTACAGTGTAAAGTGACTAATCGTAGGATAAAGCGCCACTGAACCGTGGTCGATCGATGAACTAGAATAAAAGGTGCATTCACTGACTGATATCAGATCTTTTTCGAATAAAATGATGTGATCAATCGATTTATGGTCCAAGTGCGTAAATTCGGGAAAACCGCGTTATTCGCAGAAAAAAACATGGAAAATGAAAGTATAGAAGTTGATATTCTTCCATAAAAATAAGGTAAAAACGGATTTTGAAATAATTACTTTTACTTCATTCTAACAATGAGTCAAGGGACGCCTTCCTTTAGCTAATTCATAAAAAAAATTGTCGATAATAATCGTTTAATAATATTTATCTTTTCGATGGTAAGAATAGTCGTCGTGTCCTATGAGTGATAATGGTGGCTCGACTATAGTTACGCAAAAAATAATCTGTTGTAACGCAACAATTATTCTAAAGTAATGCTAAGATTATTTAAAACCTATTTATCTACTTAGAGTTAGCGATCATAGATATTTGCTATAATGGAAACATCCTGCAATAAGTTGTAACACGAATTTATTCAATTTATGCATTAATACGTGCAGATATATATATATATATATATATCTGCATATATACATGTTGCAATTAGATGACGGTTGATAAGTTCTATTATGAAAGTAAAATTTTACTTTGTACTTATCTTTAGACGTTTCCTACACGTGCCCTGAAAATATTCAACCCATTCCTTGGAAATGAATTGGATATTTCCAATGTTTTACTTAGCAATGGTTTCTCTGTGCCCCTTAGCGGTCAAAGGACCCTGAAGAATCTTATTGATCTTATGAAGTACTCCAATGGGTAATCGTTCGTATTAATGCCGGCTGAACAATTGAGGTTTTACTAGCAGCATTATTACATAGCAGGTTTACTAGATCTAAATTTAAGAACCTAATTGCATTATTATTATTCTCTTATGGAATTTAATATTCACGTAACGGATTGAAAAATTATTAGGAAATTATAATTGATAAATGACTTTACATTTTTGCTCATTAACGCGTACGATCGATACGGTGCAACCGCTGTGCGATATCAGATACGAGCGCATACCGAATGGATATCACATTTAGCATCCCCGTGTAATTAATTTTCCAACGGCGATCATACATCAAAGTTACTTACAGATTTGTGCCATGACTGACCCACTTTATAGATGACTCGTTCAATGTATCATTTTAATTATTCTCGTTCCAATTTCGCCCATTTATGGATCCACGCATAAATACCGATTTTATGTAATAACCTGCGTAAGATGCGTAAAGTTAAAATCGACAGTATATATCATATGGTTTCTAATTGCTCTTTTGGTAAATTATATCACGGCGACTTAAAATTACAATCAGATTATAAATATCTTCCTGTTTCGCTAAATAATTTTTATAAATATGCTAAATCTTTTCATACATTACTTGATCTTTTTTGCAAATTTCTGTGGTTATTTATCGATACAAACACGAGGCTCCCTTCTTCTTCATTGCATTCCCGCATTTTTAATCGTAGTTGTACCTCCGATATCGCCGCACCTTAATCTTGCCCACGTCCCCTTATCCGACCCCTTAATATCATTCTTATTCCTACTTTCTTTTCACGCGAATGGGGTTTTTTTTTTTCGGGAACTTCTAAGTCGTCTCATCCGTTCCCCTCTCGTCTTTTTGTTCAGCTCGTTCTGGCTTCTTCCGTACTTCTTCTTCCAGGCTCCCCTCTATTTCCTCTGTTCGTTTCCCAGTTCGTAGCGTTTCGAGTGACCCTCATCCCCCATCTCGTTCAATGTTGCCTTTAACTATTCCTCGCAGTTCTGTTTGCTCCTTTATTTCTATTATGTTGTTAATATTTTCTTAAATTCTATATTTTTGTTTATATTTATACTTTGTTCACTTTTCTGAATTTATATCTTTGCGCGCCACGCCCAACTTCTAAATGTATATCAGAGCTTTTTTTACAACCTGATTACTCAGTTTGTACCCATACTGCATCCTTTCGTTCTCCTTACCTATCCCTTTTTCATTCGCAGATTTCTATCTTATATGATATTGCGTTAAGGTGTTATGAAAGTGAGCAAATCACAAACCTATCGCGAACCTTGGTATCTTCGATTTTGTAGAGGGTCGGCGTTTAATCAATGCCATGGCCGACGCCGGCAGAGAACCATCGGCAAGGGATTAACGTTGGCAATTAATGGGAAGTGAGACTTAATTAGTACAATCTCGACGGTGTTCCCTGGTACATGCCACACAGAGGGTAGCTCTATCGGCGACAACGTCCACCAGGAGGTGTACCCTAAATACCACGTATTCCGTGCGCGGCTCTGTGGAATTAAGATATCTTCGAAACTCCCCTTTGAGGATCGAATTCTGGCACATTGCTTGCGCCGGCCGTGGGGACAACTTAATCACCGCTGGACGCTCTCACGGTATCGGCCACGGAATCTCGAGTGGCACCTCCGACGCTTGTCGATTAACGAATGCCCTCTCTATTACTCGGTGTCCGTATTGGTACCAATACAATATCAATCACCAGCTGCCATTCGGACTGCTATTAAATTAAAGTAAAATCACAACAGTAATCATTTAATATAAAAATTAAAAATTAAAAGTTAAAACGTTGAAGAGGTAAGGGTTCTCAAGGAGGATAATATACACCTACGTCCATCATTTATAAGAAATCGTACATATAACTTGAAAATGAGAAAATGATATTATTCCGTTCTATTACGCGACTCCTCCTCCAATGTTCGGCATAAAACCAATTTAATATCAGTCACGTCGGGTATTCTTCCTTGGGTTTAGGATTTAAAAGTATAATTATGATATGCAGATTGGACGGAATGAAGAATACGCGGCTTAAAATGAAAAACGCACGCTAGTCATTCGGAGATATGTCACCGAAAGCTTCGGGATGAGATTCCTCATCCCACGGTATGCAGATGGCTCGGCATGAAAAATACCCAACTAGAAATGAACGAGGAGTCATTGTCGTCCGTACGCACGCTACCGAATACTTTGAAGCGCTTCGGAATAGGTTTCCGGGGTTCCATGGTATGAAGTTCAGCATATCCATATTGTATCGGTATACGCGTCTTGACGGCAAAACTTATAGCGTCTCTTCCGAATTTCTGTAATAACGTAAGTTTCCCCTAGTGCTGTATGCTCGAGGATTCGAATACATATTTGGCACGCTTATTCTGTTCGAACGCTCAAAGCGAATATACGCCGGGTACGCATACCGTAGACCAAATATGGCACGGAATACGTATTCAAATTTCCACCGTACAGCCATAGTTTCCTCCTAAGTGTAAGACATTCGCGACTACGCGAGATACAACGTACGCCCGAGACATGACAATGTTACCGTCAGAATCCCCCGGATGCTCGTCAGATTCCTACCGACTGGAAGAATCTTATTAGATTAATTCTTCTGCACATTTTACATTTCATGACAAATTATTAAATTACGGAGGAAGTCCCTTATGCCTTATAACATCTCATTGCTCCCTGTAAAAGTTTCAGCGAAATATAAATGGAGCGCTAATCGAAACATGTATAAGTCGATTCACTGAAACCACATTGACTTATCCTAAAATGTACAAATTAATATAGGTACAGAAGTGCGATGACTCTAATACTTTATATCTTTGTTAAATCGGACAGGACTATCGTTGCAATTGACAGTACATTAATTCTTCAAATATACATTTTTGAACAACATTGATGTTAAATTGTGACACTGTGTAAATCGTAAAGCGTTTCTGGCATACGGATCGTTCTCGGTATCTGCATTGACATTGACGGTTCTACAAGATGACGACGACCATTGATGAACCTCCCTCGTCGTCCGGATTCGCCCGAGCGATCTGGAAAAGAATGGAATAAAATGTGTGGTCGTGGTCGCTACACGGATGCAGCGACGGACATGTCCGAGGGGGACCTGCTCGGGTCCGGGCAGGAGGTGGACCGCACCCTGTGGAGATTCAACCGGAATGACAGTGGCGTCCAGTGGCTGCTAGGTACAATTGTCACGTTCGGTCTGGCAATCTATGACGATTGGAATGGCGGCCGGCGTTACCTACGGTCGTTACATGGCTGCGCCCGCGAAGACGATCTCGAAGCCCTCGGCCGAGGCCCTCGGGCTGCCCGATTAATGAAAACTGCGACGGAGGATACGCTCCTTCGCCTCTCGCTAATGAAGTGCCTCGTGGGAATGATCGTTGAATTTTCTTCTTCCTAGGGAGAGATCCCTTTCCACGGGGCCGCCGGTGGTCCAGCCCCGAGGTCGCGGCTGCGAGCCAAACTACTCCTGAATATAATTGGGGACGGGATACAAATGCACCCGGAACGAATCCCTCACCACGTCGTTACCCGGAAATACATTGAAAAGGAAGTTCGCTTCTGGAAAGAAATAATTATGTAAGAAACGCGTCGAATAAGTGGAAACCTCTCCTTCCGTGTCCCTTGTTGGCAGCACCACCAGGGATGGGCACAGCGTCGTCGAGTCGTTTCGAATTCTCCCAACGGCACGCGGATGCACTCTTCCAGAAAATTGCAGGGTATCCGAATAAAACGAAAATTCCCTAATGGACAGTTGCCGGGGCCACCCGAATTCCACGGGTTTTTGTATTAATGAGACCAGGGTCTCTAGGAAATAATTGTCCGAGATAAGTAAGTGAATATCGCAGAGATTAAGAAGTTATGTCATTTGGTCTCCATGACTACTTTTACGTGTACGGTTACTCTTTCCATGTCCTGGTGATTTTTAAGCTGTTTTACGAGCGCATCCATTATTTGTAATTCTCGATTGCAAAGTCACGAACTAGCAATACCGAATACGCGTTTACTCATGATTTCGCAAACTGGTATTTTTAATATCGTTTGTCCTGGCCCTATCTTTTTTAATACTTGGAAAATCTTGGTCATAGAAATGTGGCCTCCTAAAATACTTAGCGGAATAAATGAGGGTGAAATGTAGAGGTGAATTGTGAAAAGCTTATTTCGAATTCCAGCGGCGGCCCACGAATGCATTTTCGTTGAAAATTGCAGTGTATTCGAATAAAATGCAAATTCGCTTACAGAAATTTTCCGACGTGGGTTGAATATTCTAGCCACTGTAACTGCTTCTCTGAGAAATAGTTCTAAGGGGGAATTTTAAGGTGTTACAAGGGTACGAACTCCTTACCGTGAATCATATTTGAATAGCATATTTTCGTTAATTTATTTCATGGACGATACTAAAATTTCCGGTGTTCTCTTTTAATTTTCTAACGCTACAGGTCCGAAAAAAATCTTTTTGCCTTCATAATCTTCATTAGATTGCTTGTTACGTTGAAAGTTTAAGGGGATGTAAAAGTGGCATCTGAGGCGTCAATTGTTCATGAAACTTTTCTCCGAACTGGATGTACCGATTCGTTTCAATTTTTACAACGTGAATATGGAGGCCATAACCAAGTTCCTGACAGACATAAAATCATTTTTATATAAAAAAAGATGCTAAAGCGTCTAGAAATAAATTTAAAAAAAAATTGAATTTTCTTGGATGTCAAAAACTTCCTCCTAGTCTCCATATTCACGTTATAAGTTCAAAACAATTCGGTACACCCAGTTTGGAGAAAAGTTTTACAAACGAGACCACTTGGGCTAGAGGTACGTTGTTCACCTTTTCGAAAACATTTTTCCGACAATTCATGTCACATAACTGGATACATACGATTCAGAATAAAACAATGAATAACCTTTCCACCGAATCACGGTATTGACTAAATCCACGCAGAACATTCATCAGTTGGGAGCTAGAATTAATTAGGATTGAAATCGACTCAGGAATATTAATTCCTGCAGCAGTTGACGGTCTTAATTGAACGCGACTATGCGTTAGTGATTAGCCACGATATACTCATGTCATACATTAGACTGACGTGTAGTTACCCTTTGCGTTTAACTGGAAGGACATTAATGGTAATTATTACTACGCCGCCATACCAGGGGCACGAAGCCTGAGTCGATATGCGCGAGATTGACATTCGTTAATGTTATTGGCAAATAAGCACGCCTACCGTATTCGGATTTGCTCGCGTGTACTAGCACGCGTGCACTTTGCAGCGAACGCATTCACGCACCCGCGGTGTTGCTCCGCAGCGTCAAATGTGGAATGGGAAGTCACGCTTGTAACGCCTGCCATTATATACCCATGTACGCATCTATTTACTCAGAAGTAAATACATACGATTACTCGAAACATGCATAATTGCCTCCACTGATACATCGCCATACACGTTTTGGAACGCATTGCTTCGCCGCTGTTCGTGTCGTTGATAGGACTCCGGTGCATGCACTTAAGTGGTGGTAATTGGTCGTTGAAATCAATCACCCGGATCGAGGATTACGGTCCCTGAGGACCGACTTATTTTGCTAGAATTACCTCATCAGGTCCTCGGCAGAGAATTTAAAATCGATACAAGGAGACTCGTTTAACGAGCCGAATAATTGTCATTCCTACAAATGTATTATTATCTTCAATAGATCATTTCATATTATATCGTTACGAAGAATTCTAGTAAAACGAATTCTTTGCAGTCCGATTTTGATTACTCTTAACACTAAACCTACCGACGACTTATACCCCCATTACAAGCATCATTTAAACCGGTCAATTTGACCCGCCGGTGGTAGGTTTAGTGTTAATATACCGATAACTGTAGGGGGAAATTAGATATTTGTTCTTCGTGTGCGAACACGTAATTAATATTTTGTAATTAAGAAGCGAAATTAGCTTTCCAGAAGTAGCTACAACGGTATCACCCGGTATCACCAGCAAATGAGAATACAAATTTGCTCTTAGGAATATTCAGGGTATCCCAGAACCTGGCTCGAAGTTGTTCGGTATCGACGGGTACTCTCGAAGATTGCATCCCGGGAATTGAAAAGCATGTAGTCAACAAATGCACGAACGGTGAACAAGAGGTTGCTAGCGAAGAGCGACTGTTTAATTCGAAAGTAGGAACATCTATTCGAGATTCGAGCGGAATGTTCGCAAAAGGTAATTCTCTTCGGGTCGGAGAACGCCGTTGGCGGAGCGTATCTCGCGGTGCTTCAAGATGGACGAGCGCTTCGCTCGCAGGGGCGCCACAGGCGTAAATCGTCCGGACGGTAAAGAGGAATTCGAGAGATTTCTCTGTTTACCGACGAAGCTCGAAGCCATCTCCAGCCTCGGTCGTAAGCGATTCGTTGTCACGACGCGTCGCGGCTCGATTTGCCCGACGGCCAGCCAGCCAAATTGATCCCCATATTGAATTATCGCGCGCGCCCGATTCCACGTGAAACCGCACACGAGCTCTCATCGATTTTCAAACTTTTTTCTATCCATTTTTTATTTTCATTCTGCTGCGAGGTAAACTCATTATCAACGGATTTTGGCTTCACCGTCGCAGCGAGCGGTAAACCATTTGCTTATCCACTTTCGTGATTACCGCAAAAGCCATTTGGTGGAGACTTTTAGAAATAGGATATTTCTCTCGTGTGGGTTGAGGCAGGTAATTCCGTGATCGCTCGTCATAAGTTGACCAAGTTGACGAGGTTGCTAAACGACCATCCTGGACACTAGTTTTTAGGAAAATCTTGTTAAATATTTGCTGCTGTTCGATTAGCCTTAAAATGCATCAAATTCCTTGTATATTAAGATACGCAAAACATGCCGTCAATTATTCATGTTTGTCTCTCTCACGAAATTATTATTTTTCAAATCCAATGTGTCGGGGTAGATCGTAATTATACTTTTGATTGAACGCGAATACCATCGTAATCGATTGGTTTTGTAGTTACAGGGTTATAATTTTGTAATTTATAAGCGTCCTTCCCACATGCAATACAAATAACCACCCTTTCACGATATCATTAATTGGAACGATTGACAAACCATTTCAATATCGTTTTAAAATTACTACAACGAAATAAACTCAAAAATTAATATTACAATTCAGAAAAAATGTATAAAATGAAGCAAAATATATACTTTTCACATTATCAGGTACAGGTAGCATTGTAAAAAAGAAGTGGTCCATTCACATGATCATTCCGTTGTGTAACGATGAAATATTCGAAAACTTTTATCAGTTAATCTGTATTGACTCCTTGCGCTACAGGGACGAGCTAGATTCATTCAGCTAGAATGGTTCGAAAATGAAATCGAACCGCGGCGGACATAGAGGGCTCGAGGCGGAAGCACCGTGCCATTTCAGGGGACCCTCGAGGGCGTAGCAGAGTCGACCGGACCACCCGCGGAGCGTCCACGAGGTCAGGACCGGTGACACCGGTGACACCGGTGACACCGGTAACACCGTGGAGACCGGGCAGGCGGGAGTGTCCCACTCCTTTGGGCGGCTGGAGTGAGGCCCGCGGTCGGTAAGGGGACCTCGCGAGGAGCTAACCCCCCGAAAGTGACTCGAGGTCCCTCTACTGGACATTCCCGAGACTCCGCGACCCCGCGGGGCCCGGAAGGAAGCGGGCGCGGGAACGGGGGGTCGTCGCGATCGGACCCTTCAGTCTGCGTCGAACCCGCACACGAATTTGGACTGACGAGCGTGGGTCCGTCGGAAGTTGCCGGAAACCTGATCGATGATACCCCGTTTAGGCCTCGCGATTAGTGGCGGTGTTAGCGAGCAGTCCCGCGGAGGCGACGGCGTAGAGCAGGAGGCTAAGGGAGGCTGCTCGACAGTGGCAAGTAGCAACTTTCACGGGGTCCGATCGGGCCGTCGGGGGCCTTCGCGTCCTTGTATTTGCGCCGCCTCGTGGAGAGGAGATTCCCGAAGGTTTTCTCAAGAACCCAGAATTGGCACACTAAACCCTGAACCATATCTGCCGCAGAAATTTCTTCGCATATAAAAGAGAACGAGTTATTGGATTGTATTTCGATTTCAATATCAGAAAAGAAATACCATCGTTTCTGTCACCATTCCGTGATGTCCAATACACATTCGCGTTACATGTATTTTTGGTAACTAAATTAATTCAGTTTAAAAAAAAGTAGCAGACATGAAACTTCAAATGACACGGCTCCTAATTCGTCCCGGTGGTGGTAAATGGAATAGGTAGCTTGGGCAAATTAAGGGAGAAGGCATCGGAAGTTGGGACCCTGAAGGGAAATTGGAGATGTATCCGTTTATTATGCCCGTAAATAGTCGTGTCATCGGTAGGCGTCGCGCCGCAGCACAATCAGCACGATCACTCGGCGGAGACGCGTCGGGGGTAAATGCCATAAATCGGTAAGTGCGGCGACGAGTATAAATGCGACGCGCACGTGGCCTCCGAGTCACCCGCCGTCGATTAGCGTACCAGCGTTAATGCGAATGGGGCATTAGGCAACGATACGAGGCTAATATCACTGTACGGGGATAATATCGAGCTAATTAATTCGCGGCTGGATGGGGAGCGTCAGTGCCCTCACCGAAATGAACTAAATTAAATGTAATGCGACGGAATAATCGGTAATTAAAATAATAAGATGAACTGAAAATATGTAAGCATAATTACAAACATGAAAATTTCTTAAAATATTTCTTGAAATCGAAATTTAAGCTGTTAAATTGGGGTCCGGGTATACTTTATCTCTCCACGTGTTTGAACAAATAATTACATACAAGGAGAAAAATTATTCCCGCAGTTTCACCAGTTAAAGAAAGGTGGACATTTATACTGGAAAAATTACCACTCGTAGTAATGAAATATACCCTACTAAACTGGAATATCAACTCCTCGATTCATATAGAGATTTCCCTGTATTCATAGCTATCCGACATTATAACAGGAACAGGAACAATTCGCGCTGCGAAGAACAATTTTAATTCCGTGTTGTTATCATTGAAGCACTGACTACTAGTGGTGGGTCCATTGTACTTTCTCTCTGCAAGTATACCGCAGCCGAGAAGGAACACTCCACTGTTCCGTGGTACTTTTTACGGTAAAAACTGGACGCACGACAGTTACAGAGTTTTTCTGCAGTTATAGCGCTGCGAACGACGGACAAGTTTCAGCAAAGCATTGCAAAAAATTTCTCTCCGTCTACTAAAATTAACTGACGCTAGTCGCCGTGTTTCCTCAAAATATCTCCCGAATCATGTCTTTATACTTGATTGAAGTATTTACGAAATTAAACTCTAGGAATAATCTCGTAATATTCTAATTATACAATTAAATACAAATAAATACGGTATTCCCTCGTTTAACCTCTGATAGAGAATATGGAATCTTCGGAATCCCCTCTGGAAGCCAGTACCATATAACGCCACGTTGCGATTTACAAATCCCCGCAGCCAACGAGGTATTTTAAATTGAAGAAAATTACGTGTGCCAACCACGTCAGCGTAGGCAGGCTGATTGCCTCGCAAACATTGAGGGAGGGTTTTTGAAAAATCGCCCCTAGCCCCACGCGACGTATCGCATGATGCGTTTCACGGCCGATCGCCGATCTCGCCGAGCATGAAGGGGTGTAACCACACAAATCATTCCGTGTTCACTCGGCGCACAGGAAATCCATTGTGGAACGCATTGCTAAGCGTGAGTGCGCGAACCAAACGGAATCCGAGCGAAATGCCTTTCGTCAGAATGAAAATCGAGCGACGACCGCGACGTCGCTCCCTTTCGCAACCATTGATACGAAAGATGAAACGGGACTATTCACTCGGTCATCCATGATCGAATAAAATCCAAGTTATGCTCCGCTCTGGTATTCGTATATTACCCGTCGTATATAAATGTTTATCGAATGCATATAAGATGTATATGCATTCAGATAATTTCATTGCATCTCTGAGATCCTAGTAACTGTGAGATGGGAACAGCGGCGATTAAAATCCGCATCGTTTCTGGGCGCACTCTGCACATTTTGGGCCATCTCCTAAATTTGTGTTTTTACCCTGCTGCAATCGCTACTGGTGGCGAACGGTTATCAATAACGTGTAACGATTTTTACCTTAGGAAATTTTGAAAAATATAATATAATTACCGTACGAACGCATGCAATATCCTCCACACATTTTTCCGATACGAAAAATTCTTCCAACTCAACCCTGCGCACATCCTGCAATTTACACATTTAAACGAATTGTTAAATGTCATCAAATAATGATTTATTCTGTCCAATGTATATACTAATTCAACTAGAAGGAAACACATTTGAAAGAGTAGCGACAAACTGGACTTGTTTATTTCTAGTACATACTATTCTCATACCCTGAATTTAGGAATTATACCGCAAAAGTAGATGGAACATCATATTAAACACAAACCCCTCGACAATCATTGATAAATATTCTTCATCCACGAATTTAAGTCGATAGGTGGCCCTCGTGGCTTGGTCTCCACATGCAGTAACCGTCCTCCGCGCGGTGGCGGTTCGCGGAGGCCATTATTTATTAGGGAAGCGGGCTCACGCCGCTCCGAAGTCTCAGGCCCATAAATCGAGTGTTTAGCGGAGTTTTATCCGGAACACGGTGATGTAGTGCATTCGTCGGTCCGCCATGGGTTAGTGTGTCCCTTCGCAGCGATTCGCAGTACCGCAACGTCGCGACGCTCCTGGCGGCGGAGACGCGAACCATGGGCGAGACGGGGTCCGGAAATAGCCCTTGTAACCGAAGAACTTATTTCTGGAAATATGGCAGCAGTGGCCTATTTTAGACCCGCTCACGTTGCGCTCGTCCGTAGGGTTCGCGCTTCCTTCGAGAGCTCGAATCGCATCTAAGAGCGATCACGTCCTGACGCGAATAATATTTTCTGCAATTACGGGGAAATGTAGTGTAATTAATTAACGAGTAAGGCGATTGAGTTATCATTGCGCCTCGCATTGGTTGTTGCGCGATAATCTAATATTCGTATTTACCAGTGATCGATCTTTCTACGTTACACAGATGTTAAATTCAACAATCGTATTCTTCAACGTTGATTTCACGATTGGTTGAAGTCAGGAATCGGTAATTCGTCGACTTCGGCTTAACCTTTGTACCTTCTCTGGGTCCATTTAGACCCGCGCCAAATTTTCCTTATACATCTTTCTTGTGTTCGTAATTATTTAAATATGAATTGTATAAACAAATTTGCGGTGGTATCTTCTTTACAAAATATAACCACGAGTCCATTTGATCCCGATGAGAGTAAAATTGAAGACACGAAGGTTAAATAGATTTCGGTAAGTAAGAATTGAGTAAAAATACGTTTCGATCGATCTTACGGTCAAATCATTGTATCCCGAGACCGTAATAAAAGAACTTGAGAATTCTATTAGCAAATATGCCCATGCCCTTTAGGGCAATAATAGTATGCCGGGTACCAAGGAGTCAGAGTGGGGCTTTTTAGGTACGTCATCTTGCCATATCGAGCGAGGCGTAAAGTACCTGGCTCCCGTGGGGCACACGATACTTTAGGTACCGAAAGCATGGCTTACCCGCCCCTTTTGCGCATGTGCGGAGAACAAACATGGGCACATTATTGTCCTAGGACGTTTTGAGGCTATTTTCTGTCCTGCCCCCACACTCCGTCGTTTGATTACGTTCATGGTCGCAGAAAGGGCGACTTTAGGTACCGAGGACGCTCGTGAAAAGGCGCGTGAACCATGCTTGCCTTGCACAAAATACTTCGTCCCTATTAAGAATCAACGATTAAACTAAAATTATCTTCCAACAAACTTCGCAACGCGTTACAAATAATTCGGCGTTCTTACTATCAACGTACAATTTTCATTTCGAACGAGTCAGTCGCGGAACATGGTTACCACGCAACAAAGCATGAAATTGAAAAATAAAAGCTCCTATAAAGTGCTCGAAATAAATTGTGAAAAATTAATTTAGTTAACGCGTGGCTTCGGAATTTCCATTCGAGCACTCGTGAAAGCCCGAGACAATTTAAAGCGGCGCGGCGCCCGCTGCGATCTCCGCGTACCGCCACATCCGGCCCCTTTTCCGGCCTAGCAAGTCGGTTCCGGCTCGCTCTTCCGGTCGACCCGACAAGGGGCTCCGGGAAGGCAATGGCGCGCATGCGCGGGCCCGCAGCCGCCGAGTTACGTCACGCGTGCGCCTAGAGATCTGAACCATTTGGACTCCCGCTGTCATCTTCGGGACGCGCCGACAAGCCTGGGCGCAGCTCCATACTTCTTTACATTCCATACGTCGCATTCACTATGGGAAGTAAGGAAGCACGGAACAGTCGCCCGGTCCACGCCAATTGGTTCCTTTCCTCCTGAAATCTCTACACGAGAGGGCTGGCCCGGTGCTCTTCCAACCCGCTGCCTCCAGCCCACAAATCTCCACCCTCTATACGGTGGAAATTCGCAGGCTCCTCTGAACGAATTTTTCCATATCGCGTAGTCCACTCCTTATCTCGTTGCCGGAAAACTGTACTCTAGAATGTTCGATATTTCATGCAAAATATCGGCAAATTACGTAACGCGGTCAAACCAAATGCGTCCAGATAGGAATAAATTCGTTCAAAGAGCGCCACGAACTCCGTCGTATGCATGTGCTCTATGTTGCGTGCACTGTAAGAAATCTCGAGGTACAATTTGGCGGAATGGATTTCTATTATCGCGCCAGTCGATGTTCGATCGCCCCGATCGCCCCGATCGGCACCGTTCCAAGTTTACGTAAGCGGACCCCGCGAGAAAGGACTTTCGACCCTTTCCGGTGCACCGTTCGATCTACCTTCGCGGCACCCCCGCAACGACACCGCAACTAGCAATAAGAAGCACCAAGTACCAGTAGACCGCTCCTCCGATTACGTAAAGATGCACTTATCCCATATCACGTCCAGCGACTCTTCGAGGTGCCCCAGCGATCCAAGTATCTCGCGAGCGCGAGCCTCTCCAGGCCTTGGCGTTCCGAGTATTCCCCGGATTCTGGGTCTACACTTGCGGATCTCGGTCCATTTAAGAGTCATGCGTTGGGGCACCCCACCTTCCGACGTAGCCAGTGGTAATCCAAGGGCCATCCAACGAACCTACGGGCCGGGCAAACGCGAGGATTCCTCTTCCCGTCCTGGCTCCAGAAGACGCGGTTCTCCTGCCTGGCTGGCCGCTTCGTACTGAATGCCGCCAAAGCCGGGCACGGCTCCTTCAACGAGCCCTCTAAAAATGGCCGCACACATCCCATTGGCCTCCTTGTCACACCCAACAACCCCCTCCCCCACCGGCACGGCATGTAAGCTTACACTTGACTAGCGCGAGCCATGCTCGCTCGTAGCGCCTCGCGCCAAATTTGTCTTTACCCGAAAATAGGCGTCCCACGGCTGCCACCACATGGCGACTATTCCTGGGCCAGACTCGAGTGATAACTTTACCCAAGCCGCGTGCTGCCGTACAAAGGCGTCCCGATGCGGGGACGGCCGAGCCCTCCTGCAGCGTCCCCTCTTCTCTTTCGGAGGTCCTGCCCTCCGAGACCCCGTGCGTGCACCATTACGGCCACCGATCTTTGCGACTTTCCTCCGGTAGCCGCATTAATTGGATGGCGCTACGCAGCGAGTCTCGTCTCGGCTGGATCCGGAGTTTCGGCGCCGCGCCGGTTGCGAGGGTAAAACGGCTCGGTATATCGAGTTCCGAGTGCATGCAGGTGCATGCAGGTAATTGGCCTCTTCTGTCGTAGAATGGCTCTCATTGACCCGGAAAACCCTGGAGAAGCGATCGTCTCGATTCCATTCGGCCGCTCCGAATAACTGAGAATCTTTAAAAGCTTAATATTCTTACATTTTAATGATATTTTCCAGGTAGAAGGGAAAGGTGAGGTGATACATTGTTTGGGCTAACTGTCCTGTACTTTGGACGGAACTTTATTGTATCGAAATTTTATCAATGATAAATAAATGATACGTATTAAAGTTTCGTTGATTAAAGTGAGTAAACATTATTTAATGAAAATCAACGGTAGAAGTACCCGGACAATCTCCCCTTCTTTCTCTATCTCTTGTTACGTACGTACGTCTTGCTAAGTGCGGGGCTATTTTAAATGATGCACAAAGAATTATACGAACCACTGAATACTACTAAAAAATCTGCATTTTCAGTTTCAAATTTTCCTCCGTTTCGTGTTTGAAAATAGTGCTTTAAACGTGAATATGTAACGATCACCCAACGCTGATATCGACAACGCCTGACCCAAACCGATGGGCATAGAAACGTGAAATGTACGTTCCTTTCGTAACACAGGTGCTCTCTAAGCGGGATTTTATTTAAATAAAACCCTTAAAACGTGAAAAAGGGTAAGATGTGTTTTTATAAATTCCTTAATATCTTTGAAGCCCGCTGAGATCACGACATGTTTCCTATTTAAAAAGAATGCATACAAATGCCTAAAATCGAATTTCAGGATTTTGCCCTAGCGAATCCTTAAGAGAGTGAAAAGCGGTAAAAGCGAAAGATTATGAATTTAGAATTCTTACACGTATCGGGAGCGAAACCGCGACGGGGGATGATAGTCATCAATAAATTTCAGTGCCCAGGACAGATTACCCACTCAAATCGTAGAGGTCTATTGAATCTCTCGGCAACGTGCTCTTTCAACGACGGAATAGGTGTCAGAAAGGAACGAAAATGGACGAGGGCTGAAACCGATTTAACCATCGACCATATATGGTTAAGAATGGTCTTTTGGTCACTGGCTATTTTTGCTGGGTCCTCTAACAGCTTGAAGTACGTTTCGTCGTTCCTTTGGGGACAAGACCCTGCTCGAATAAAGGAATTCGGGTGCTTGTACATTTGTACGTGCACGTTTACGTGCCTAAATTAAACAGCTGCTTCGTTGAAGAGGGAACAACGAAGAAACGAGCTTTGCAGTTCTTCCTACAGTACCAGACGATTAAAGCTTGCATAGACTTTGCGTTATTTAACTGAAAGAGAGAGCTCCTTTGCTCGGTTCGTTCGCAATGGGGAAGAAACTGGAAAACTGGGAGACTTGCTGAACTTTTATTCCCAAATTGAGAACTGTGAACTTCAGTCTTTGATACGTTAGGCTGGGGTCCAATAACTGTAATGCTTCGAGTAACTCAAAGTGACCCAAGTTTTACGAGACTCGCTTCATGTAATGGTAAATATTACAGTTCCCATCGGTTCTCATATTCATAGTTATGGCAACATTATTTTTCGCCAAAGTTGATTTGCAACACCCCATATCGCGTTATGTTGTATCACAACATTTCGACTACACTCAATTTTACGTTACTTATATTATACTTAAAAATTCTGTAAGGTACTTGGCCAAGTTGAATTTTTAACATTAATCAGGAAAGAAAATTCCTTCTCAATCCGCTCTTCTTTGTGAGTGAAATAAGCTGAAGGCTTTATCTTGATACCACGTAAAATCAAATCTCGGTTCTTAAACTTTACTGGAAGAAGAATGCTTTCTTGCGAAGTGAAGTATTACAATGGATCTGAGAAACCTGTCTCGACTTTAAAAACTAACGCGGCAGTTTCAGAAAGCGAAGACTTTCTTTGAGTTTCATACCTTCTTTGCAATCCTTTACACCGCTATCCCCTGCATTCTGGTGCAACCCAATACATGCATTCAAACCTCTCTTGATACCAAATATGATCAAAGCTTAAACTTACGTTGCCGAGCGATATTAAAAAATGAAGGTTAACTTTCGGTCGCTTCCCTCTAGTATACTAGGGGATCTGTAAGATTGACCGTCTTACCAAATGAGACCAGGTTCTTGAACTCTGGGGAGCAACCCTGAAAATAGTCGTCTCCCTTGACGGTGTGTCGTAACGCATTACAATGCATTTTACGAAGTACGGATCAATTTTAGGGAAAATGGGGCAACTCGAAAAACGGGTCTGTCATAAAGTCACGTCTCTTTGACGAAACCAGCTGGCGTCTCGCGGTGCATCGCGGTGCATCGCGGTGCATCGCGGTGCATCGCGGTGCTTCGTGCCGCATCAGAGGGCTGGCGGAACCCGAGCGAAAACCTCGACGCATCACGAGCCACGATTTCGGATTTAGACCTGTTCTATTCATACGACGTTTACAACCCCGCGGTTTAAAGTCCTCCGCGTATTTTTAACGTCCCCGTATGCCTTGCACTTTCCTGGTTGCCGTCCATCTTTTTGTCGTGCTCGCCGAGTTTATAACGCTTCGCCTCGCGTACTATACTTTTATTTAATGCTGCGATATATACAGTCTATACAGCGTCGTCTCCGGTTACAATGGAAGCTTGTCGCGGTGGATGCAAATGCAACTGTTCCCTCCCTCCTCCCCCATCTGTGTTTATATTAAAGGTTGCAATAGTGGGTCATGATGTCGTAAATAAGCCCAGGTAATTCACCTTTGCCGGAGATTTATATTCATTTCCATTATCTGCTGCATCGCGGTTAAGTATTGACATTAGGGTTTGAGAAAATCTGTAAGCGCAATATTATTCATATTCAATATTAACTTGTCATAGTTAAGAGATTTTACGCTAATCACGGTTGGTGCAACCGATCCTATGTCGTACAGCGTGAAGGTGCTACAGACGCCGTTCCGAATTGATAATGAGGGAGATTCGGCAAGTTCCTACGGTGCAGGCTAATAAATCGGGTAGAATCATTTGAAGAAAGAACTAACCAATACCAACCTCCTCCGTCTGGGCACTACCGCGCAACGGTGAGCAACGGTGACCAACGGTGAGCAACGGTGAGCAACGGTGAGCAACGGTGAGCAACGGTGAGCAACGGTGAGCAACGGCGAGCAACGGCGAGCAACGGCGAGCAACGGCGAGCAATGGCGACGCGTCGGCGTCTCGTTGGTCGAGTCTAAAATTACCGGCCTCGCCGGCTATGTGGAGCTACGAGAGCCGATGCATCTCCAAACTGCGTGTTGTTAGGCTGTGTATAACGAGCGAGCACGTCCATTCGTCGAGCGGGCTGCGCCCGCTATTTCGGTAGCGTGACGTCGTTCGGTGGCAGATACCCCGCTTAGAGAAAATCGACGAGACTTGCCGTCGAAATGCCTCACTATTTTCTTCTTATTGTTCTTGCGAGAGAAGAAACGGACAGGAGGGGCAAATGGGGAAGGAGATAGCAACGAGGAACAAGTACCCAGGAAAAAGGTTGAGAGCCCTCGAAACCAAAATCGCTTAAACGGGAAAATTAAACTCAGGCTTTTCGTTATTTTTTTACTCGAATAGCTTTCGATTCGGGCAAAATGAGGCAACACTGGGAAGACAGTTTATCAATAATAATGAAAAAAGGAAGTACAGAAACTGTTGTCAAATGGAAGAGAAGATAAAATAGGGTTTACGGTTGCGAGAATTAGAAAATCTTCCCAGTTCCTGGACTAAAAATGTTTGTTAATATTACCCTACTCCGGTTTTATAAAAATTCACATATTAACGATATTGTCTTTTCTAACGTTCCAAGTTTGACTTGTTATAAATAAATTGAACTTTCTATCAAGTAATAGTCAATAGTTGCAGCTCATCTGTTTTAAGTAACGGATGTTATATAATAGACCCTACAATCTGTTAACGTTTTTCGTCGAAATTCCCGTGCTTTGGCCTCGCCACTGAAATTTTCTAATTTCTGTCTCCGAGTTCTCTGACCCTCTGCTCAGCGGGAGAGTCTAAGAGTCTCTGCCAAGGTGCCGCACATGTGCAGGAATCTCCATCCTGGAAAGAGATAGATTGCTACGTTTGTCAAACTTAAATCCTGGATAGACTTTCTATAGCGAGTAAAGTACCGTTTACAAATTGCCGCATCGTAGAAATAGTAGTTACCTCCATGGTATAATTATTACACGGCAATGACTATCCAGAGTTTGGTATTCGCAAGATATATGTCTATTTATGGAAATAGTAAAATGACAATTTCATTCATCATGAATCTCAGCAAAGGTTCGGCCAAATGCATTTTTAAACTGAGAAGATTGAACGGTCAGAGTTAGGCGAAACCAAATATAGTACAGCCGAAACGAGCCCGAGGTTCGTTATCCCGAAATATCGGTCTGGGATGGCATCCCGAAAGAAGAAACATTTTTATTTCAATAGACAGTACGCTTAGTGGGACGGTGAGATTTTATTTACTATCTTTGTATTTGAAAACTCGTTATTTCATTCACAATGAAACATTATCGAAAAATTTGATCAATTTGCCCCAGTCTCCCTTCCACTGACAATGTATGTTGAAGCATTCGTCTTTCCAGACTCATGGGGATACATTGTTGGATTCGCACTTGGTAATCATAAGGCCTCTAGCAAGCGCATCGGCATAATCACCGGTACCGGCAAAATTGGAGTCGACGTCGACTCTGATGATCATTTCGCATAAGATTGCATTAGAATCGGCAGGTCGATCACTGTTCCGGCACCCGGCGCGCTGGACGGTCGGACCGCCGGACCGCCGAAATTGCCGGATTACATCTGCAAGCTTCCATTTATTAACATTGCATCCGAGAAAAACGCCGGCGCTTTTCACCGGTCTTGCCGGTGCGTGTGCAAACGGCTTTAGACTTGCGTTTTTAAGAAGACTACGATCCCTGTAATGGAGTTATACTAAATCTTTCAGCTACGAAAGATAAGTATTTGTTTCGTTATCGTTCTTTACCGTAATATTATCGTACTTTTACGAAGATAATACTATTAATCCCGGATTTACTTTACTTATGCAGCTATATATACATAATAAATGTAGTTTAAATTATATTTGATGGGAAACTCTGCCGGATTTTTCATGATATAATATGCACTATGATCCAATTTTTAAAAAAGTCCAAAGTCACAATTCTGAAAAAAGAAGCGACGCTATAAAGTTCATTGCATAATGTATGAACTCATAAAAAGTTTTACAACCAGGAAACCTTTATTGAATCTGAAGTATATAGGTCCTACGAGAACAAGTGTATGCGAAGAAACCAAAAACGATGAACCCTTAAAATACCTCCCACCGTATAATACTCTGAAATTTTTTATATTATACCTTCATAAATTTGCACAAGACAACATGAAATTAATTCAAGTTATTCAAAACAACGTCACTTGATTTAAAAATGTTTGAAAACGTTTTCAACCGAAAGAACTCTTATTCTTCTGGTGCTAGGTATAGCGGAATGTGAAATCCTATAAATCATTTAGTGCTTCATAATAATCTACACAAGAAATATATAAAACAATAAGAAACAATACATAAATTATATGTTCACTTTAATGTGAGAGGAATATGATGAATATAAACAACACCAGCGAAAACGTTTACACAAATTCTGTCGATACTGAAACACAGAAACGAACGTAAATAATACTTAACTATAAAAAAGTAACGTTTTTCATCCCAAATCTATTCAACTTTGTAACGTGCGAGCTTAACTCCACTACCGTCGCATAAAAAGTCTTACTTTAAAAACATTTGTCAAAATAAAAATTTTTAACGCATTAGTACTCCAATACGCAAACAATTGGACGAAATTTAATTTCAAAACTTTACAACAGTGGTTACATCTCCAACACCCTACGATATTCCTCTGACATTCAAATGCATTTCTTTCTGCCCCGTTAACTCTGCACGAGAGGAACGCTTTGAAAAAACGCAACGAGAGCAAAGGACGAAGGAAAGGAGACAGCGCGGTAATATACGGGGTGTCCGTCAAGCGGAGCTGCTTTCTTTTTAAAATACCTCGTCCTTCTCGTACTCACGAAATTGTCGGAGAATTTTCGGAGAATTTTCAGAGAATTTCCGGAGAATTTTCGGAGCTGCGCAAAAATAAGGAATGATATCAGGAGAGTGAGGGACACCCGCGAAAGTGGGAACGCTCGTACTGAGAGAAAGATGTAATTGATTTAACTATTTTTTAACTAGTTTTCATAGTTTCGGAAATACTTTGTATAGTAAAATTAATTAGTTGTCGTAACGACAAAGCGTTGTAACAGTTACAATATTTTTGTCCTTTTTGGAAGTAGGAAAATTAGTAATTCTATTTTTAGTTTAGTTCTCTAGTAACAAAAGTGTACCATTATACAATACAATTTCACATTACTATTTGTTAGCATTACTAATATGTCACCGTAAATTTTATACGCCCAAGTAGTATTTTAAACAGTTATCCGCTAACATTATTTCCAGTAATCGATTTTATAATTATGGACTTTTATTAAACTTATTATTTTCGGCCTATCGGTATTCTCGTAACACCTTGATGTAAAGCTAGAGTGTCGGCATTTAAAACGATAAAGTAGAATGGCATTTCCGCGTAAAATAAGTATGACAAAGTGCCACAATTTCAGCCAGTTCGGTGGAATACCCTTAAAAAAAAGTGTCTTATTCGAATCAACTGATTTTAGGAGGGTTTTGCTTCACCTGAATGGTGCCAAGTTGATCAATATATCAGCTCTTTTTCTGTCGGTCCGTAAAGATGTTTCCGGCTTTCATAACTGCATGGGTCCCTAGAGAGATCCTCGGCAACGCGAAGCGTCATTTGGCCGTTCCTGTCGAGGATCATTAGGGACGACGATCGTTCCACAGTAATTCGAGACAGAACAGGGAGACGGACGAGAGCAAAGATCGACCGAGGGTGACCGGGTTAGGAACTCCTCAAGAGCAGCGCTCTTTGGAATAGTTAGAGACCAGAATAGACATCTAGCATTCATTCCGAATTGAAGCGTGCACTAGGGGCTAGATGTTTGCCACCTATCTCCGTCGAATATTCACTGAGTAACTTGGCACGAGACTCGACCGAGTCCCTTAATAAATAAACTCACTGTGGCCGAAGACAGTCCGCATGTCCAGTTCCCGGTGAACGCGAACGACGCCGCACCAAGGACATCTCGTCTCGCTTGCACCTCCGGCTTACCCTCGTCCATGCAAACGGGAGCCTCCCGTGCTTAGCGGATATTGCTTGTGCCCTTGCAAGCGCAAAACTCAAAGCTATGGGGTGCTTTTGCACTGACAGTGCACGGCAGACGTGTTTGCGATGCTTGGTAGTCAACAAACTCCGTAGCTTCGAGGAAACTTCCGGTTCCGTGGACCACTCCACGGATACCTCTGCTCTAGATACGGTATCTTCCGGCCTTGAAGGTTCTACGGGATTACCTACTTTCGCTGCAGTGCCTACCTACGGGATTGTGGAATGAAACCTTCCTATCCCGAAGCTTCAGCCTTTTTTGCCGGTTCAACAACGGCTCAGACCCAAATCAACTACGAATAGTCACTGGGTATTACCATGTTCCTCGAATCGTGTTAAATCATTGTAATACGTTTTCTGATAACAGATGTATAATTAATTGCGGCCACGATTTTGCGAAATCCACAAGATTAAGATGCCCTTTATAACACTTTAGACAACAGTGTTCTACATCAACAAGTTAATCATCATGTTTTTAATAACACGTTACAACAAAAACACCAAACTGGGAGTACCGAATCGTTTCATACTTTACAACGTGTGTATGGAGGCTATAAGGGAGGTCCTGGGAACCATTAAACTTCACTTTGTACCAAAGTTTCTAAATACCTGTAAACAAATTTTTTTAAAATTTAAATTTCGTGGGTGTCAGGACCTTCCTTACAGCCTTCGTATCGACATTGCAATGTTTAAAACGATTCGGTACACCCAGTTCGGTGAAAAGTTGCATTAGCAGGACCTTTTTGACGCCACTTTCACATCACCTTAATGGATGTATGCGTCCTATGGATGGTTTTATAAGGTACCTCAAAGTAATAAGTTCCGCCATAATTTAAAAGGCTTGTAAAAGCTAAAATATCAAGTATTTTAGAAAGGCAAAATGAGCAGGGTATACGCGAACAATGTTTATTTCAGTTACAAACTTGTGGTATGATGCTACCGAGCTTTGTTTCCCGCGCGTGTGTGGTTAATAAAACCCTTGGACATCGGTGGTAAAAGTACATGTTAATCTTTTGTTTTGTGACGAATTTCCTCTGACGATTGAAAGGGATCCATTATAACTCCAGGTAACAGAAATAGGGTTCGTCCAAACTGGCGATACATCTTACACATATTTATGTTTCTAATTGTAAGTAGATAGTACTTAGTAAACGAACTTCCTCGATGTCACAAGACCTTCGATCGAAATGGACAATCTCTCCAGCAAAAAAAGAGTTCGAGTTAGCTCAAGTATCTTCCACCCCAGATGGACGAGTAGTTATTCTTCTGGTCACTTTACAACCCCGTGAACCGAGCGTTTTCACCGTGGAACTTTAACCGCTCCTCCAGGATCGGATTACGAGATCCGACCTCGGTGAAAATAGCTTCGCGTGCGTTTCTGCCCACTGCGAAGACTTAATGCTACCTCGACTAGGCGAGGGTAGTTAGTTACATGACCGAACTGGTTAAAAGGTACCAACCTTTGGTACCTTTTAACGCCGAGGGATGGAGATGAATTTAAAAATACAATGACGATACAATGGAATTCAGACAATTTCTTAATGACTTTGATAACATTCCGGGCTTCCAGATCACTCTATTTTTCAAATATATATACCATAGATGCAGAGTTTCTGATCAGAACTTAATTCAATCAGTTAAGTAAATGAGCAATTACGTAAATCAAACAGTCCCGGAAGTATATGCAAATCAAAATCAATATGTGCAAATTACGTACAATTTAGTAACATGCAATTATATAAATACCGAATACTATGCTAAATTGGGTTTGCATTATTCCGATGTGTGTAGAATTTTTTCACGTATCGTTCGTTTTTTTAAATCGATCTCCATGGGTCGACCTGTATCAATAAGTCATTGTATTGTGCATATTATTGTTTACGTGGAGTTTCAACAAGATACGGAAAACATTGCGTACAAGAGTAATTGTCTCAAGATGAAAATATAAGTTAGGGAACAAATGCCACCTCTATCGCTACCTGAGTTCTTTTAGTAATAGAAAATTATAGTAATAGATAGGAGTAAATGGAATATAAACAACATGTATCAGTCGTGATAGAATGAAGTTCATTTAGGTACTATTTTTAAATTAAAGGTGCAGAAAGTACTGCACGAATTGACGCTGACATCTGACGTCAGTTGGTTACAGTATTACTGGATCGGTATTGTACCTATCGTGTAAGAATGAGACATCCCTTTGAAGTTAGTCAACGCAGCAAGATCACTTTAGAAGAAAGCACGAAAATCTAACGATATGTTGGCAAGCAACGGAAACTCCGCTTCATTCTTATGAGCAGAGAGAAAACGGAAGAGGGATCGCATTGCTATTTATTTAGGGTCGCGAAAAAAATCACAGAATACTCCGCCAAGAGCTCGGACGGTAAACGACGGTAGACAAGAGTAAACAGGGGAAATGAGGAGTAGCGCTGGTAATATTTTTTCGAAAAACAAGGAGTTGGTTTTTCTCGCAAGGGGGGACCCGTCGCGAAAACGCAAAATAAAAAGCTTCAAGAAAAACAGGAGGTTCGCATTTGCGTCATCGTAAGATTTCGTCGCACCGTCTGTTCGATGACGCGAAAAATGGTAAAGGCGGTTAGAAGTGAAATATACCACCAGTCGAATGAACAGCAGCATAAAATGTCCTTTCCACTCGGAAGCACGTCTGAATTAAGATTTCATATCACAACATCTTGGGGATTACTCCGGTGGTATTTTCAGGTTTTATTTCACGTTTTCATCGCCCTTCAGCCCAGCTGATATCGTGAGAAGCACAGCCTGCCATCTCGGTGGGGCAGTGAACTTCCCTCGAAGAGAGCCATAAGTCGGATACCGTAATCCTTCCTCGCTTCTTCCTATCGCGCCATTTTAACTGCCTAACCGTTAAACGTTGACAAATGTTTCCACACAACTTCGCGCTGGTAATTGCAACTTTCCGAAATGAATAATCGTGGAAGCCTAACGCTGAAATACGAAAGTCCTATCAAGTTCCCTTTATACCCTATCAAGTCCCTTTATTTTCCATACTCACTCTCCTCAATGAAGATGAATATAAATAAAGCGAAATAAAGAACCGACCCGTACTTATAAGTGCACACTCTTGTTCAAATAGGTCTCATACAGTGGAAAGTAAAGTATACCCATGAATACCCATTTACAAGAGAATTATCCTTCCTCTGAGCTTCGAAACGCAGGAACGTCCCCGGTGAAAAGACTCATAAACGAGACTCCCTGGATGTCACTTTTATATCACCTTAAGCAGACAACGGTCAACCGTCTTCTCTGGTGCAACTGCAACTGGATGAGCCAGCTAGACGGAGCAATCTCCGCCGGAGCGAGGAAGGAACAGCCTCGACGATGCATTATTTAATCCGTCATTCGACTCGCTGCACAAATGTTCCCGGGCAAACAAAACTTGACGTAACAGTCCCATGACGGTGGCGTGCCCAGTCGAGTCGAGTTAAAGCGAGTATTGCCCGCGGCGGGATTCACGTGGCGGTAAATCTAATGCGCGACAATTATGATTATTCGATGATAATTAGTAGCGTATTCACATGCGTAATAAACCGAATCTGGGCTAAAATACGCGATTCCCGTTGAAATCATGGAAATTCGTTTACGGCTAGCCCGACAGGATGGAGTTATGTCCGGATGACCAAACGCGTCGTATGCATACTGATATTTCGTTGATTCCCACGAGTGAAATATTATTTTCATCGAATTTCGCGATTGTGGTTCATTATTGCTAACGAGATGGCTTAACGCGTTCTTCCTTTGTTTTCTAACGGGTTTTGCGTTCCCGAGATTATGGGAATGTTTATTGGGTACATCATTTCATCCCCACTAAAAAGACTATCGTGTAAAAACACTCGCTGAGTACGAACTTGCAGCGTATACTCAACATTATGTTTCAAAATTCAGAAAATATTGAAAGCCCATTACCAAACCAAGTCACCGTTTGGTTGCTTCTCAAATGATCTGAAATCACTCCGTTATTTTAATTTCTACCTTCTAACTTTTACAGATGTTAACAACTTTACCGCTCTTTTTTGTGTTACTGCTGCTCCTTTACATTTAAATATGATGTTGTCATTTAATGATAAGACGTTAAGTGATTCCTTATTGAGTACTCCTTCACGGGGCCGTGAGCATAAGTATACAATACTGAAATTGAGCAGATCTTCGTTGAGACTAACATTTAAACAATTGATTATGGATTGTCTCTCAGAATTTTAACACACCTTTACAGTGAAGTGCACTTGGCGAGCTTTCTGTTACACCGAAGGTCTTTTTTGAGCATATAATATAATTTTAAACTTTTGGGGAAGGGATTTTGAGGTAACCCGTGTATGCAAGCTTGGCACGTAACTCTTGCGGTAATTCGTTAATGGCGAACACTAGAGTAGCTTCTTTGATGTTCTGAGTTCGTGCCTCGTTTGAATAACGAGGGAGTGGTGAAAAAGAGCGCGTGCGGGACATTTCAATGAAACGTACTAATGGATATCCATTACATATTTCTGGAGAATCCGGGATATAAAGAATGACGGTTGTACGGAAAAACGGATCACCATACACAACAATTTATACGACGAGTGAAGGGAATTGCAGGTATTATAATAGGCCAATGCAATACATTTTTAGTAGACAGTTACCGTTCCAATAAAGTACAATAGTACATTTAACACGCGATATTAAATGCCACAGTGTGAGTCAAGTTTCACTTCTACAATCGAAAAGAACCGATATAATTAATATCTTGGAAGCGGTAATAAATTAATTAACGATAACCTGCCCTGTAACGGTAACACATCTACCGTAAAGATGACGAAAAGCTGTCTTTTTCAAATCGTCTTTTCGACGCGAAGAAGAGATATCTAAAAGATGTCTAACGTTACATTTTGCTAAATATAGCAGACTAAAAGATGCCTCTGTATGGACGCCTAACAGAGGAAGTGAATATCTGTCCTATAAGATGTCAAAAAGACAGTAAAAGGGATCCCTTTAGATAACGTTTGGTACATAAATAAGTCTCTGATTTCTTCCCTAATTTATGGACCGGATGAAAATGACGGGACATTGTCAAGTGGCGTCCATGATGGCGCAAGTCACTTTCAGACGAAGTAGTTGGATAGCAGTAGAATAACATGGATACGGATATCCCGACGGATACGTGAATGCAGATGGATGAATAGATGGATTCGGCAAACGGGCGGACGTCTAGCCAACGTTTTTACGGATCCTCCCTTGGTTCACCCCATACGGATCCCGAGTTCTCTTCAAAGCACTCCCGACTGGCACCGCGAACCAGCCGAGCCAACCATCGTCATATTTTATTGAAGTCATTCCCATCGCCGTTGAAACTTTCCCGACCTTTTGCAATAACTTTAAAGGGGCTCGGAATTAATATATTTTTTTTCAACCAGCCTGCGGAATGGCAAGAAGTGTGGGACGATGAGGTGGGAGGAGCGGAAGGAAGACCACGACGGTTGGTATTGAACGCATAAATTACACGACTCGACCCGCAGTGCTTCTTTTGCACTATTCACCCCCAACCCTTCCGACGCCCCCGAGGCTCAACTTCTCGATAGAATTAGTTGGTAGTTGTGATTTAGTTTTTCGCCCGTCTGTCGGCGGGAATTTCAATTTTCCGCGGCTTCGAATGAAAGGACCGCGTTGCCCTAACTTTCCGATCAGCTCCCAAGACCCGGGACGTGAATGACCACCAGGAAATCGAACGATCGTGGTTCCGCGTTAACGGCCCAGAGTTCTTGCCCCCCGAGCTTTGTCTCTTTGCTTTCCGAACTCCGCGAGGTAATCAGTGGTTTAATACCTTGCATTTTAAGTCGGCCCCAGAGTTTGCCCAAGAAAGAGGAGTAAATAAACGAAGACGTTCACGCCTATCAGAAATTCCTAAAGCGGCCGAGTCAACGAATTAATTATTTCAGCGCCTTCGACTACTTTCTAACTCGCAATTATATTTCATGTCAACGTAACACGATAACTGCCTAACTGCCTTCAATAAAAAAAAAACCTTACTGCTATGCTGCATATATTTGCCTAGATCAATGTTTCCGTGGTATGAGCATGGTTAGGTATGCATACAACCATTTGTCGGGTGACAAATCGTATAAATTTGTCAAATCGTCTCCCAAGTGAGCTGCACGATATTACGTCCGTGGAGGAAACCAATAATCAATCAAATCAAATACAATGGCTACAAGGCGAACTTCTGGATAGGAATGAGAATTTCAAGTTCGCCAACCATCGAAGGTGTACGAGCGCCGAAGACGAGAAACGGAAGGGAAACGGTGCTCCTACCGTCATGGCCGAGGAATAAAATCGCCCAGACTACTTATATTCGCCGATTAATATGTAAACGACGTGCTTCAGCAACTCCCGATTTTCCTTAAAGTTTTAGAAAATATCAGAAAAGGGATTGCCCAGTATAACGCGAATCGCGATGGGGCGTTGCCGCAGTTCTGCATTTTTCCATCCTTTCCTCGCCCATACAGACCGATCCTTAATGATTGCATTTTCCTTAACTGGGGCGTTTCTCCTACAAAATTAAATCCGAGGCCTCGTTTATGCAAATTTTACGAGACCAGTAGTTTGCGAGACACTCGATACTGGAAATGGCCATTCTCCCGTGGATAACGGTAGTCATACTGCAAATTCTTTCAAATACAAGCAGAAGGTTCCCTGCTAAACGGAATATTTATAATTCGTAATTTTAGAATAATTTAGCTTTAACATGAAAATACAACGTTTTCAAGATGATGAATGTAAGCCCGGTATTTGTTCGCGTTAATTAAGTCTGAATAGCAATCCGCAAGAGGTGGAAGAACCCACGGCATTCCAATAAAAATCCCGCTGCATTTTGAAATACCTTACACCCCGTACTTTCCGTAAACATCTTGTGTTAATATTTCATTAATGCGGTAGCGCTAAATGAAAAAAGTTGCGACTACATTTTCCACCGGTTGGAACAAATTCATTTTACCATGTACCAACGGCAAATAATAAAGAGGACCTAAGCCAAAATTTGTGCGATTACTAGAGCACGCAATTTTCATGTCGCAAATGTTGAATCATATTTCTTAGAATTATTATCGAAATTATTATATTATTTTACCAAGTAGCATTAACATTAAACCGCAAAACCCGAATATTAGTCCTTTCGGCCGTTTTCCGATAACTTTTTAACATTTCATGACCATGAAAGAATAATGAAGAAAGTAAATGATTATTTTTAACTTAAAAGTTTCACCTTCAATGCGCGTAGCGGCCACGCGCCAATTTTTTATAATCTTAATTTCTAATTTTTCCTAGCAATACGGTGCTCTGTGAATTTATCTCCGGATAGATTCTTGTTGCACGGGTGAAAATCCTAAACACTAAAAAATCAGACCTCTAGATGCGGGATATCGGCACAGCGCAAATTGCTCCGCGGTAATACGACAACGAGCGTCTGAATTTTTCCACGCTCTTCTCTGCTTATAAAAGAGCGCGGGAGAAGCAAACCACTTCATGGTATTCCATTGAAAGGCCGGGCTCCACTTTGAAATGCACCGACCCTCGCTGGGAGTGCCAATTCTGATGGAGGCGCCGGAAATTACGTCATGGGTGTCTACATTCTTGGTAGCTCTATATTGCACCGGCGAGATCATCGCGATGCTTCGTGGCGACGACCGAATCCTATGAATTAAACGCGACCTGGCTTAAAGGGGCGAATGTCGATCAATCGCTGCGATTCATCCGGACGGTTAAACACGGCTCGTACACCCATGGATGGCCACTCAGGGAAGATTTCGGCTCGATCGGCGATTCGATCGATCGCAATCTAAGGACCGACTCTGCAACTACGATACGAGTACCAAATGGTGGAACGAACTACAGAAACGAAATGGAGCAGTCCTATGAAGGAAGCGCGACATAGCCGAAATGAGCAAATGCCAATGCATCACTGCGATTCGTCTTGCGGATCTAAGATCAGAGCGGGCCAGAAGTGAAAGAAAAAAAATAACTTTCGAATCTTCGAGCGAACTTGGGATTATTGAATTGATAGAAAAAATGAAGGGTATCGCAAAGTCAGTTTAAAGATCACCAGAAGGTAAAGTGTGGATGAAACGAAACAGACGATGTTGAAAATTGTTGTCGATAGGTGCACATCACCCCGGGGATATTCATTGCTGATGACCTCTTCGCACGGATCGCGACGATCGCGATGCTTCGTCTCAACGAGTGAACCTATGAATTAAACGCGGCCCGACTTAAAGGGGCCAATGTCTATCAATTGCTGCGATTTGCTCGGACGATCGAACTCGGCTCGTCCACCCGTGGATTGAAAATCGCGGAAGGCCTCGGCTCGATCACCGGCCAAATCGAACGGAAAGGAACGCCTTCAAATTTTCAATAAGCTCTCGAAATTACGGAACCAAGCACTGCGTCGCAGAAATTGGCGATGGAAGTTAACGGAATGGAACGAAAATTAACGACGCCAGAAATTGCGATTGGTGTGCGTTTCCGTCCTTGGTAGTTTTATACCGATCCAGAGCATATTAGACTCTGAAAATCGTTTGCCACGAATCGCAATAATCTCTAATTATTTGTCACTACTTAGGACTGTTTGTTATCAATTATAATTACTTAACGACTTCCCGATTTAAACCTTTGAAAGATGCGTTCTTCTAGCTCCGTCTTAATACTAAAATTAATATTGTCATATTTCAGTTATTCGACTGTTTTACATTATCCAAAGTCATCGAAGCCGTTTACATTGCTAATAAAAGAATTACCTTCCAGAATGTGACGGAGTTAACATTGAGGTCCCATTTTGTAACAAAGTGATAATCAACTAGTAATGTAAAAGAATCCTTAAACTATAGACGTAAATTAACGGCAGTACTGCCCTCGTGCAGAATTCAAATCGTACACGTACGTTAGTACCGCAGCATGGCGGCAGAGGTAAGACATGAATATAGGTCCGTACCGTTCAAAGGGTTAAAGGGGCCAACCTCGATCAATTACAGCGATTCGTCCAGGCGATCGGACCATGCCCGTTCGTCCGTAAATTGAAACCCAACCCAACCGACGATCAAATCGAATGGAAAGGAACAACTTTCGAGTTTTCAATATTATCCCGGGATTACGAAATTGCCCACCACATTGTTGGAATTGCCGACAAAAATTAACGGCACGAACTCCGATGGCCGTAGAATACCGTGGCTAATAATTATAGGCATCTCGGTATAATCCATTTTTACTTGCGCAATTTAAAATTCAGACTCACGTTTTTTTCCTTTACTACATATTAGAATACTTCTAAATATAGTGATGGTAATGCATGGATGGAGAGAATGTACCACTGCTAGTACTAGACGGCTGGGTTTGTTTGTAAAGGATATTGCAATTGTAGCATGTTCCATGTTGACGCAACGGAACATGCAATACTGTCCTTTTAAACGTGTTTTAACAGTAAATGTTTTTCCCTGTTTTACCTCGTGACAATGAGATTTTTGTTATTTCATGGAGCTCGATTCTGGGAACGCGTAAATGATGCAGGGCAGAAAATTCAGTGGGGCTGGGTCGTTTGGAGGCACAGTAACGTAGACTGTGAAAGTTAATAAAGAATTATTATAATTCGTGGAATTTTACGAATGTGTTAACACGCGTCATTGGGTTTTAATATCAGTTCATTCGGGTATAAGTTCACTTTTAGAGATTCCCCTTCGTATCACCTTAAGCAGAATATTCCTTAAGATTTCCGAGAGTGCTGTTGGATCTTCTGAACCGAAAAACTCAGTCTCGTTAATCCGACTCATGGTATGGCTGTTGTCCGAAAATCACGCAGTAGCCGTTCGACGTGAGAAGTCAGCAATTGGCGTGAAAAGTGCGGCATCGGGACCGCGCGACTTGACGGGCGACGTTGAGGAACGCAGGACACTTCAGAAGATACGAATATCGGATAACCTCGAATATTAAAGGGAAAGTTATTTCTCGGGGTCTCGGGAATTTCCTGCTCCTCGTCCGAAGGCGGTCCGTGGGTCTCGGGACTGAATTTTGATTGACAGTAAAGCGACGAGCCGGGAAGATGGCGGAAGGGAGCGAAATGGAAGCTTTATTTATTGCTCGGAGTTTGATCGAATTGGATCCTCGGCAGACGCGAATGACTGACGGAAAAGTCGAACTTTAAAACAATCTCTCGCGAACTTGTCCCGCGCAATTCGAGGCGAAGATAAATAGAATTCCCGAGTTTTCGAAAGCTCAGCTCTCGGAGCTAAAGAAAAGCTGGACGGCGAGTCGCGTCGATTGAAGAACCTCCGCTTTTTCTCCTGTTTATCTGTTTGGCTGGAATCCAACGCGACGAAAATGTCGAAACGTTTAATTCGACTGAAACCGGGAACTTCGGTCCCACTCTCACGGACGGCTCTTTCGAACAAACATGTACTCGTCTAACAATTGAAGTCGGGGTATGATTGCGCAATAACAATGTCTAATTTACTTTCTTTTCCGGTAACCAATAATACATAAAAAAAAAAACCAAGGAGAACTCACGTTACATTGATCGATTGATCGCTTGAAAAGAAAAATATATCGCGCTTCTTAATCATCCATTGAATAAATAAATGGAAACAAATGAATCTTACGCGGTTATCGCAAAATGTTACTCTATGGTCGAGGAGTGAAATGTAGACAATATTTTTTAATTTTCTTGCTTTAAATGATACCTACAATATCGCTGCATATATTTTACGAAAATTGATCAAAATTTCTAAATTTCGTAAAGAATGATTTTACGAGAAAAATCATTACAATAGCAAACACGAGACCTTAATGAACTAATAAATAAACTAATGAATTACAAATAAGCAATAATGCAGCAATAAATACAACCTCGGCAGTTCTCTGGTTGACGCGTTTCACTTACTTTAGCAAACCCGTTTACCTGAACCCAAATTTGAGAACTATATCAAGTAATAATTTTTGTCCGTCACTCTGAATAACTTCTTTCCATGCGGTCTGGCAAACTTCCACGAGTTTATCTTGTAAACATGCCGTGATATGATAACTTATTAATACAAAAAATGACATCCTTCCTCTCAGAATAATTCTCCAACAAGAGTCATATGTGCAGCTGTTGGTCCTAACTTATCTTTCGACGTACTTGACGTTCCGCCCCTTGCCTTGATAGCGATCAACTATCCCTCGTTTAACTAGGTATCGGATAGCAGCCCGACGTCGTAACGCGTAAGTTGGCTCCTTTCGAGTCCGAACCACCTTCCGTAACGTAACGTTATCGGGAACATATATAATATATCCTGACACGACGAGTAACGCAGAGTCCGGGCTTTTAAGACGCGACACGTAGAACATGGTTGCGCGAACAGTCAAGCAATGGTCGGCCGTCACTCGCTCACTAAATGCTCAGACCCCGATGCGATACGAGCTCTGTCCGAGATTCGCGTGCGTATATAGTCATATGGTCATACGGTCAGACGATCGTACGATCGTACGATCGTACACAAGCACATGTTCCTGTGTACTCGCTTGGTTGACAGCAATGGAGTAAACGCATGGACTCGGGTGAGTCGTTCGGAGTGGCCCTTTCATTACTGACTAGGGGAGACCGGGGCAAGTTGTCCTACCGGGTAAATTGACCAATATTTTCTTAACATCGATCTTAATTTTGTCGTACATTCTTAATCGTGTCCCACGCCTTTGATGGTACTTGACATAATTTCTTGCAACTTCGTTTATGTATAAAAAATTAAAACCCAAAAACTATGTTGGGAAGTACATTTTTTCAGTCTTCATTCTTTAACTTGAAACTACATTACATTTTAAACGTGGTAAGTTTAAAACTACGTAACGTGGTACACGAATGAAATGAAGAAACGTTATGATAAGATGCTCGATGACGTCGACGTAAAGATGTCTCGTAGGGTGTACTGGGTGAAACCTCTTTAGGTCTATCGATTCCTTTCTTCGCAATGACATTTTGAGTCTAAGAGCCAATATATCTCGTTAAAAGTAAGCGACATCGTAAGGCGGTAGAGTTTCCCCTTGGTTTCCTCTGCGCCCGATTTCCCAAGGTAGGACTGGCAGGCTGTTTCACCTAATCGCAGATCCATTCCCCAGAGATCACGAGGGAAGCACTTTAAAGTTCTAAGTCAAAGAGGAAAGACATCCCGAAGGTCTGGAAACACTGTAATCTGTAGGTTTTTTCCACAGGAACTTCCACTTCTCGGAAAGACTTTTCGTTACGTGATTATCGTTCCTCAAGATGATGTCGAGAAGACTCCATCGAGTGGACTCGGAAAACTAAAGTTTGCACCCGCCACGCAAGTATTCCCATTAATTTTAAGTACTTAAACAACAAATAGTCTCGTGACAGCGGACTGATTTTGTGCACTCGGCGCGGCCGAAGAACGATTAACAAACTCGCTGGAGTGCACGTGGACGGGAAGAACCGTACAGCTACTTTACTCCGTGGCATCAGCGAACCAATCAATTGAATTTGCAACGGCATAATATTTCTTCGTGCAGGACTGCCGTAACAACATATTGTATTTAGGTATAAAAAAAGAAAACATCGAAGAGGGAAGTACTGAGGAGGAAACTGAACCGAATTCTCGATGTGCGGGAATTCGTAAGATATTTCCTTGCCAATGAGGAGCTGGCAAGTCCGCTCGGTTTCCTTTGCCAACATGAATATGCATACACCCTCGAATGTTATTATCCTTGCATTAATTACTATAAATTGATTACCCCACCAATTGCGGGTGAATTCCCAACGGCATTAAGTGTTATTACATCATTACCGCTTGCCAAATATCTGCATTAAGTGCCTTTTCTCCGCAGTCTCCGGGCAATCAGGGATCCTCTTAAGGAATTTGAGCATCGATAAAAATGACTCTTGTTCAAATTACTTAGAGTGTCCTTCTATCGAGAGTAAGAACTGGGGGCACCCGGGAACACCATGAAAGTATGAGCAGTGCGGCCCTGTTGGGGACCTCGGAGTTAGGTGCCGGTGCTAAACATGTGTACGGTCGCCACATGTGCGTATCTGCCTCCTTGCTCATTGCGTGGCTCATTCCTCGAGGTCTTCGACTTGAAAAGGCCACGTTAACGACAGCTGCCCGCTGCCGGGGGGGATGCAACCCTTAAGACCTGGCGTCCGGTCCGTGGGGCAACACCCCCTCGGAGGGGGAGATCTTTTAAACACGCCTCGCGAATGCACGTCTTCGACTGAGGCAGTTAATGAGCCAGGCATAATGTTACGTGACACGTGACAAATGTTCTTTCGACCCATCGGGATATTTCTTCCGTAAATGATCTTTCAAATAAAACCGACCCGATTCGTCTTCTTAAAGAAAGTGTAATCTTGAAAATATAAACTTCGTGCAATGGATTTTGGATTTTTCAATTCAAAAGTTACACGAAGAGTGTATTAGAGTAATCTAATATTAGATGTCATCAAAAAACCCATTAAAGATAAAAGAGATTCGCAAAATTATAATTGACTGCAACTCTTTTTCGTTTCGATCATACGTGACATAGGTACTGCATTTATTAAATGATTAAACAATTTTCCAAACAGAAATTTTAGCCATCTGTTTCCTATGGATAAACAAATTTTATTCTCAACGGTGCAAACACCTGTATTTCAAATTTGTAATAACACCTTCGAATGTATCCATCATTGGTGTAATGACGGGGACAAGCTACTTGGTGACACCTAATAAGGATGAGAAGAGCAAACATTTACCGAAAGATGATACATCTTGTTTAAAGGGAAATAGGAATCGTACATATACGTGATGAGGTATAGTCCGTACATGTAGGAAAACAGCTTCGTCACCAAGCCGTGCGAACTTAATTCCGGCCATGTAATCCCGCAAGAATGGATTTCGGTGGTTCCTTTGACACTCACTTGTATTCGTTAGGCAGCCCTAGGGGTATACATTTGAATTAGGACGGTACATTACGCGAGTTATGGCTTGTTTGCGAAAACTAAACGCAGACAATCCCCCCGAAGCCATGCATTACCTTCTTCGATACGTTCCGGACTCTCCGGTGAATCATCGAACTTCCAAAAGTTCGTTAATTCACCGAAAGGGTCCAACGCCATCGCGATCGTTTGCGCCGTATCACCCTAAGCCAGTGACACCACATTTGCTTTCTCCAAATTCTGCCGTCCAATCAAATGTCAATGTGGATTCGAAAGGAGGAGAAACTTTGCTTTTCCCTTACAACTCCTTTTAAACGACTCCAGAATTCTAACAAAGTGTCACTCTGGACAGAACAATAAATCATACTTCAAGGTTTCGGACCCACACAAATAGTTCTGCCGGAAAGAATGCGCCTATGTAGTGGAATTGGAAAATTTAACGCCTTCTTGGAAAAACGACAAAGCGCGTAGGAAGAAGAAGTAATACGCGTACGCTTTCGTCCTCTTTTATTAGCCAGTTTTATTCCCGTTTGGCTTGAAAAAGAGTCGTAAAAAAGTAAAGAATAATTACGCAGCAGCAGCATATGTGTTTTTTATTTTATTTCGTTATTCCTTCGGGACGCTTTTTTATTTTGTTCCTATTTCGAATCACTTTCCATCTGCTATGCTGGCTAGCATTTAATGAATTAAAAAAGTGTATTCTGTGTGAAAAAAAAGCGTTTTTCTTATAAATAAAGAAGAAGTATTATGAGTATAATAGTGTCCTATTTCTTTGAACTATAAAAAATTCAATACATGTTTGATGTAATTCTTCCATATCATCGTTTTTTATAGTCAGATAATGTCTAGAGTACTGGCGCTCAAATGACTTCTACTGTTAATATTACTTAAAAGTTAAAATAATAATACGAGTTTTAAATGCAACCCGTTATATACAATTTCCTAGGTATCATATGCAGAATTCTAATACACGAACTTCATTGCACAACACAACTGTAGCATTACTAAAATTGGAATTTGTTTTCCTCGCAGGAGTGATTTTTGAATAACTACTTCTCTTGAATCCATTAATTGTTTTAAAATGAAAAAGAAACGAATTTTTCTGTACATTTTATGAAAATCATCCGTGGAATATACGATGAAATACCGTCATGAACGATGTAGAAGACACATATTTACGGTGCTGACCACCAAAGCGGGGACGATGACTTCAACCACTAGATGGCATTGGTATCGAATTCGGTGGGAGGTAAGAAAAATGTTATTTCTCACTCGGATGAGTGACACACAACCCATAATGGGCGATGTCTAGCGACGCTCTAAAAGTCTGTGCATCGCTTTGCACATTGGATTGTCTCATTTTCTTTCAAGGCGTGTCTTGTCCCTCTTCGAAAGAAGACGTTGGTCCTATGAACAAGGTCATTATCGAGCTCCTTAACTTCTACGGTCAAAAAATTCTACGTATCCGACATACGGCAACCTCCCGAAGGAGAACATTTTCCCGGATAAACGGCCACATGATCATTATCCATAACCAGGAGATATTATGTTCACCAGCAATGTTTGTACCTAATGTGTAATTATCATATGTATTAAGTTCTTCAAACTTGAATGAAAATTTTAATAAAGGATTCTTCTCTTTTATAGTTCATTTGTAAACGTTAAAGGTCAATAAATAAATACCATCAAGGAACCAACATTGGTGTAAGATTAAACTCGACACAGTTTCTATTGTCGTAACGCCCATGTAAAACTGCTATTATAAGCTGCGTTCCGTAAAATGGCACTTGATCTAAAAAAATGAACATAAGTATCTTTGCTTATTATTGCAGCGCTATGCGAGTCCTGCTGTCTAAACTTCCTCGCCCGTGGATAGTCGACGAAAAGAAGGACGATGGATATACGGCACTCCACCTCGCGGCTCTGAACAACCACGTGGAAGTAGCCGAGCAGTTGGCACGATCTGGAAAGGCAGACCTAGACCTACAGAACGTCAATCTACAAACGGCCCTTCATCTCGCCGTTGAACGACAGCACACGCAGATCGTCCGGGTAAGAAACCCTTTTTACCGCAGTAGGTACTCTCCAATTTATCGCAAACTGTACAGCGTTTAATTCCCTGACTAAAAATTGTCAGGTCATTATTAACGAATGGGTACTATTAATTATGTCCTACTTGAGGGGGCATTCTCATCTAGAGCTTCAAAAAATAGGTCACTTTTATGCCTTTCTTTCCCGTAAAAACATAACTACAACTTAATGCTTTTTAGTATATTTTTATTAATCTTTCAATATATTGTTTCAAGTATAATTTTTAAAAAATTAATGATTTGGCTGCTACATCATTGAAATTCCAAATACATGAAATATTTCCGGTATGATGGGTGACATGATTCCATTTTTTGTGACTAATAGGAACTGTAATTATTATAATGAAGTAGGTTGACGTTATGTCAAGGATTAAAATAATTAAAAAGAAATGCTAATTTATCAGTATTAAAAAAATACGTTACAGACGCACTTTGATGTGTTTCATAAGAAAAGGAAACTACATTTCTATCACCATCTACGTATTACGCTAAACAAAATAACAACAGTAAGTTACTAACATCCTGTACAAGGTGAGGCATGGGGAGTTCCTAACTCAGGTGTGGCTTTGCACGAACGATGTTACGCTCTCTAACTCCTAATAGTAATGAGATCAAACCGCTCCAAGTGGTTAAAAATCCTAATCGGTGAAGGGTCAACGATACATAATCGAGTCCAAGTCACAATTACACAGGATATGTATTTATATCATCGATCCAAACGTCACACAGTGATCATGAGTACTTTCAATGCGCAGGGTAAATTGCAGCATTAAAATCTAAAGCATGCGATAACGTAATGTATATAAATTAATATCATCATTCCACTCTCCCTTTCCCACTCAACCATTTGTTTCTCACTCTCTGTCCTCATGTTACTTATATTTATTTTAATATTTACGTTTATTACATTGTGCGCTGTTATGCCTATTTTCGTACATTATCTCTATTTCCGCCAGCGTAAAGATGATCTAACTAAAGTAAATAAAATAATCGCAAATGTTTCAGCTATTGGTGCGCGAAGGCGCGAATTTGAACGTCGCCGATAAGGACGGTGACACGCCGCTGCACGAGGCTCTTCGTTACCACACTCTATCGCAATTGCGTCAGTTACAAGACGTACAAGACGTGGAACGTCTTCTGATGGGCCTTGGAGCTCAGGGGCAAGACAAGAAGAGCAGCTCCTTTATCGCCTGCTTCCTGGCCGCTCACGGCGCCGATCTCGAACTCAAGAACAAGAAAGGCCAGACGCCGTTGGACCTCTGCCCGGATCCCAACTTATGCAAGACTCTCACGACTTGCCACAAAGATAAAGAATCGTTAGTTTGCATATTCCTTCCATTTACATATCGCGAATTCGTTCACTTTCTAGTACCTACCGTGGTACACGGGCAGGGCAGAACTAATTGAACTTCGTTTTGGAAGTTTAATTAACATCGATTGAACATGAATGATGAATTGAACCCTCGGTTCATGTCGCGGTTTTCGATTAACGTAGCTCACGTTCATGGATCCTTCGTGTTCCGGGTTTACTAAATAACGTTGAAATTCTGTAAATGAGATCAATTTGCATCGAAATATTCATTGAACCTCCTAGATCTGGAAACATCGACTTAGAAGAGAAAAAGCAATATTTGAATAATCGCTTAAACGGATTGAAGTTAAAAGAATCTTTGGAGATAATACGGATAACAGATTTCGGCCAGACACAAAAAACCTTCCGACATGAGCTGAGGGTTAACATCAAAAGAGATGAGTGTAAAACATCAAAACAATTTAAATACATCGTATATTTTACATTCCCGTAAAAGCAAAATGTACAGCAATTAAATGTTCATTTAACCCGAAATGAAGTATTACGTTGATTAGCAAATATTTATATTGTACATCGAAACAGCACTTATCTATTGTAAATGATCTTTTCGATGTTTTTTCGTTAGCCTTAACGAACATTTGTTAGAGATGAATTATTTGTAAATAACTCTTTAGGTCCGTGCACATAAAAATTCAGTCGTTTTAGTGTATAAATAAGTTCAATTTTCTATCATATATTTTCACGAACACATGAATAGAACTTTATTGCTCAACATGGTGATATTAATATTCGTATTTTGGTAGGCATGAAATCGCACCTCCACCGCCATCGGCTACCATAAACGAATGTCTAGTCTGCTCCGATAGAAAAAGGGAGGTACTCTTCGGACCTTGCGGCCATGTTACTTGCTGTAACGTATGTGCTCCCAGGGTGAAAAAGTGCCTGATTTGCAGGGAGAATGTGCTTTCCAGAACTAAGGTGAGAGCAATATATTTTTACGATGTGCTTGACAATGTACCAGAACGTGTCCAATGATTTTTTTTTAAAACGTTCTAGAAAATGTGAACAACATTGTCACGTTATAATTAATTGATTCATATTCATAATCGACTAAAAATGGTGGATTTGTGTAATTTCAAATGATTAAGTATAGTCAAGATTCTTCTGAGCGCGTAGTGTCAGAAAATGGCAATCGGACAAGGGCTGACTTTGAAATATGTAGAAATCGAGATTTTAAATAATGCTTTTTGTAAAATAGCAGACCAAATTAATTCAATTCTGAGACTTTATATCACTCAAGAATACCTCCTCGAGCTAACATCAAGCACTCTATAAAACTTGTCAACAATGTTACTAATTTTGCAACATTACACTTTCCCAGTATTTCTCAAGGCACTACATGGTATACAGGGTGCAAACTCAGACTCAAAACATGTCGCTAACTTTTAACCATGCAATGTTTTATACATAATTTAATTAATTTTTTTTTAATTCCATGAATTGTATCTGTTAGAGATATGTAAATCATATCTAAAACGTTTGTCCATATTGGTAAAAGCAGAAGAGATAATAATACATTCTGTTTCTAGTGGAATATCCTACAAAGTTTCTTTCAGTTCCTTACGTAATTTTTTATTTTACCCTATCTTTCCTTTCAGATCGAGGAATGCGTAGTTTGCTCCGATCGCAAGGCCGGAGTACTTTTTCGCCCTTGCAGTCATATGTGCGCTTGTGAAAGCTGTGCTGCTTTGATGAAAAAATGTGTCCAATGTCGTGCACAAATTCAACACATGGTACCGATGTCCATCTGTTACGGCGAAGAAGGTAATTCAGAAAGTTACTTGCGTACATTAATCCTTTGCCTACTAAAAGCGTCCGACGTTTGGTTTAATAACGTTTTTGGTTTAATTAATTATCATTAATGAATTTCGCCCATAGGTCAAAAGCGTTCGTACTCAAAGGGTAAAGGAGTACACTAGTATAACGATAAGTATAAAGACCTTTAGGATGTGACTCGCTTATAGCCGATCAGATCAGACCAGACCAGACCAGACCAGACCAGACCAGACCAGACCAGACCAGACCAAACCAGATTTGATCAGATTTGATCAGATTTGATCAGATTAGATCAGATTAGATCAGATTAGATCAGATCTGATCAGATTAGATCAGATTAGATCAGATTAGATCAGATTAGATCAGATCAGATCAGATCAGATCAGATTAGATCAGATCAGATTCGACAGAAAGAAATGTATTACTTCTTACAGACATGGCAACCCTATATCCGTCAAATCGGATCGAATTCGGGTGCAGTGCAGCCACGCCCGAAAAAAGTAATACATTTGTTCCTGCCGGAACTAATCTGGTCTGATCTGATCTGATCCAATCGACTGTCATGTAGCCAGTCTTAGCCAGATTTAACAGTCAACAGACATATCCCGTTAACGAAATTGTCGATGTGCCACGTCAATCACAACCATTAAATAGGATAGCTATATTTTGATAAAGTAATTGTCTTTTTTGTTTATGCGATAGTCGATGTCCACTCGTTGAAACAAATTTACTGTAACTTTAACTCCACGCATATAAAATAGTAATTTTATTAAGTTTTTTTTACTAAGATATTTGTAAAACCATGATACTCTTAGCCTTTAATACCTGGCACTACACTGAAAGTTGTTACATTCTCATATCGTCTTGCATAATTGTAACATCATCAATGACCAAATCAATATAAATGGAAAATTGTCGCAATATATGTATGCGTTCTGACCTACATTTACACTGCTGATCACATACTTCTAAAACGGCATAGTAAAGATCTAATTGTATTAACCTTTTACTCTCTTATGCCGAGTTGAAAATAAGATTAATATGGTATTTTAGAAAATGTTGATCATGGGGTATACTCTAATTTTAATCTCTAGAAAATGAATACTATTCAAATACTGGTACCCCTGATTTCAAAAAATAATATATTGCTATACCATAATTAACACAATGAAAGTGATGGGAATATGTACTGTATGATCTTTATCATTTTTATAGCACTGATAAATAGCAGATAAGGTACAATTAATTATGCGTTTGATTACCATCATTGATAAATTTGTTATACGCCAAGATGTTCTGTTTTTTATAAATATAAGATAGAAATGAGTAAAATAACGATGTAATCAAGGTATAAATGAAAAGTTACATAATTCGCAATCCCCCGTACTTCGGTGAAACGGTGCAACAACCGAGGATTCATAATTTTCCTTATTTACAGGATATTTATATCAGATCTTGCTTCACTTTTATGTGGAAACCGCAAAGCTGGCTTTGCAGTAAATACTTTGATGCAGACAATTATACTAATGTAATATATTTTTTCTTATTTTTCTTATGCCCACGTACATCCTCAGAGGTAAAAGCCGCTCCCGAAGAAGAATCTGCTCCATCAAACACCGAAGGAGGTGAAGCTGCATTAATGAATAATGGAAGCCGAGACACATCTCGTAGTGACATACAAAAATTACAACAACAGTTACAAGACATCAAAGAGCAGGTATAGCATGTTTACGACACATTTAAACAATATAGCTACATTTCCTAAACACTCTCCAAAACTAATTTACCATAAGAAACGTATTTAAAGAATTGCTGAGGTGTTTTGGAATAATTTGGATATTCGTTCCTTTCAGACCATGTGCCCCGTTTGCCTGGATCGCTTGAAGAACATGATCTTTCTCTGCGGTCACGGCACCTGCCAAATGTGCGGTGATCGTATGTCTGAGTGCCCGATTTGTCGTAAAGCAGTGGACAAGCGAATTCTACTGTATTAATAAGACAGAATGTGTATGACCACATTAAAGTTACGAGAATTCAAGCAATCGGCATGACAGGAAAGACAGTTTACACCTTCAACGTACTTTAATGTTTAATGAAATGCAATCCATTTACAGCCGATTTCTGTATCTGTGAACAGTCTAATGACTGCACTAAATCTTCCGTATACTTAACTCATCGGACAAATGAAATGAATCATGTATTGAACATTATGTAACGCTTAACCCGTTCCGCAATATTGGCATGTATGCATATGAACGAGTTCCTTAACGTTCCAGAATACTATGGCATATATTTGACAAGAACTGAATCATCTAATGTATTCGTCTATAGCAGGAGGCACATTATTGAGCATTAATTATTTAATATTTTTAAAAGCTATAAATTCTCAAATATAAATTCTAAATTCTGTGAAATGTTAAACATAATTTCTTTTTAAGTTAAACCGGTTAGGCTCCATATCTTTGTGTATACTTTCAAAACAAAAGAGTGCGCGTGTACTTGCAATAGAAAACGATCTTCCACAATAGATGATTCGGTTCATTACAGAGTAACAAAATGCAGATACGATATCACTGTTACAAAACAAATGCGTCAATGTGCTTGCCATATAATAAGGATTTAATTGCATTCTGTATGGTTTATGGCACAGTAACATTTCTGAGACGCGAAAAGTACAAACATGTATTTATTACTTTCTTGAATTGAACATATTGAATTAACTAGTGCATAACAGTGGTGTCATATTTAAGATCTTTAACTGGAAGTATTCCGACAAAAATTTAACATATGTGTGAAAGGCATATAAATTTTCCTAAAACAAGTTCTGCTCCTTAAACGGTATATACAGTTAATCTGAACCGCAAGTTCTGACGATAATTACGTTGATATTTGAATCAGCTGATAACAAATCCAGTTTAATGAATTAAAAATTAATTCCAGTTGCTTTATAGTTCCACGGACGTATTATGCACATTATTACATTACTCCTAATGAAGAACAATATCCGTGCTAGGCTTAAAGGACCTGGACATTACGAAAAACGATGATCAATATTGCAATACATAGTATTCCATCAATGACATGGTTCCAAATATTCTAACAATGCGTATCTGCCGAAGGAAAGCCAAAAACTGGCGTCATTCTAACTTTAATTGTCTCAATTATTAACGTAATCGTTATGTAAAACAGTATTTTTAAAATTATTCTTATTTTGTATTAGTCGAGCAACTTATTTACACAATGAACATCTACGGATGTTTCTTGATTTATTGTATGGTTTTTATGGGTCAACTATCACATTTGATGTTACACTTAATTTTAATCATGCATGGGTGTGGGAATTTATTGGATGTCGGATCTTCGTAAAAATCAGGGTTGCAGACTTATTGAATCTATAATTTTGTCAGTTCATTCGAAAATTAGATGATGTAAAAAATGTATGAAACACGCTGAAATAAATATAATGATTTTCATATGAAATAATAAAATGGATACTCAAGAAACTCACATTCGATGCAGTTATTCTATTACTTCAATGGATATTGTTATTCGGTTGCTTCAACGCCTTCAAACTATTTTTGTTTCCATTGTATCGGACCTCATGTTTTCATAGTTACATATATTTTACTAACTTCTGAAATGATTGTAACTTAACTAATACGGGCATTATTAAATTTGATTAAATTCTTCAATCAAGTAAAACAAAAAGCAATTTCTGCCTTATGATCGACTATGCACTATGGTCAATACCATGAAAGGGCTTTTAGTTTATTCCGAATTTATTATTTCATTTTAAGCAAACTAAACGAAGTTCTGCAATCCTAAGAAAAATAGTTAACGTACTATAGTGCTAGGTGACTAATATGCGTTTTCGTCATCACAATAGATGCGAATTATGTTCGTGCATTAGCAATAAGGTTATGGTATGTTGTTCACATAAACATAAGTATTGTAATCCTTTCATGATAAGATTATAATCCAATTATAATAAGACTACAACGCGAATTTGATGGCTATCAATTTTTAATGTAAAAGATTATTGTCTGAAACGGACTCTTGATGCAAATAGCTTACTGAGAATGAATTTACGGTCTTCAGATAAAGGATTCCGAAAGTAATTAAATGTTCGCGGCAAATTATGTACTGAAAACATAACAACATCATTCCTACGACTTCATTTTGACAAAATTAGTTTACAATTGCAAAATGTCACATTTCTGACGGATATTGGAAAAGAACGTTGAATTTATTATTAAACTGGTATCGTAAATCGCGCGCACGATAACTGAACGATAACAAGGAATAATTAAAGACTTCCCACCTCGATTTTATTTGAAATTCATGCTACATGTTCTTCAAACTTCAGATTCAGACAAGTTTATTAACATTCTACATTTAACATTCATTAACCCTTTGCACTCATTTATCGAGTGTGACTCGACATCTCAATAATTGGGAATGCAAAGGGTTAAAAAATACGCATCCCTAAACAAGGTGTAACAGAATTCGTAGTTACGGTTTACATGTTGTTCTTATTGAAAATGGAATAGAAATGTCTTGCACAATTTTTTTTATGGGGTATAGTTTTCTTGTAATAATTAATTTAAAAATAGTCGCGTTGATTAGCGGAACGCGAATATAAAGAAATAGTACAAATCTATTGACCGTTGACTGGACTTTCAACAAGGATAGCATTGTATAAATAATGACCGCAAATTCTGTTACACTCTATATAGATTGCAAAATCAAATTCCATTTAGCCTTCAAATTTTTCAGAATCTCCATGTTGAATAACTTTATTCAAAACTAAAATAGAGAACATTTTTAAAAGAGAAATTAATTTCTTTCTCCATTTGGTTGTACACAGTAAAAGGGTCCTTCGCTCTACGATCAACAACCACATAAGCAAATCCCAATATTCCTCATAAGAATCAATCTGAAATTTCAAAATGTAATGAGACTGTAGAATTTAATAAAGCTCTAGAAAAGAGCGATTCCAAAATTTATGAAAATATTTCTTAAAAGGAAGACTCTTAATTTTCAGAATCTGTCTTGATTAAGCAGCCACTCTAATTCAAAGTGCAGTACTCTACAGCGATTCTATTAAGGCATTGCTCATAGCTACAGTAGCCCTATCCATTTTGGTCCATTATAATCCATCTCTATCGCCACGCTTAGTTGTCACAGAATTCACGTTCGGAATATGCATCAAATTCGCGGTTTAATTATAATACATGTCCTACAGACCCTATATCGCTGATAGGTTTTCATCATTGACGAAAGCAATGTTATCGCTTCCAAATTAATGAAATAACAACTGCAATGCGTTTCTGATTCAATTGGGTAATTTAGGGAGAAAATGCTATCATTAACCATTCACATTTAATTGAAAACGTTTTCCGTTAACAAAATCGTATGACTTATGTACACCATTGCAAATATCTTTTATTTCGCAAGAAGATGTAAAGTGAATCCCTTCCAACCAAGAAAAGGTAACATACAATCTTCATTTTCTAATATTCTTATAATAACTATTCAAAAAACATACATTCTTTTCATGTCTTTTCTTATACTGTCGTATGTTATTGTACACTGCATGTCATACTATTTTATCAAAGTAGTGTCCTATTTAATATTGCATTTAAAGCTAATGCTTTATACAGTTTTACGGTGAAGAAATAAAATTTATAATTTCTGAGGGGTTATTCACTTAAAAATCAGTGAAAACAATTTCCTCCTTTAAGAGCCAATTGCGTTTGATTTCATGTTTGGCCTTAAAATTGTAACATTATTCGGTCATTTCCAATGATTTCTGCTTGCGATTTTCAGCTGATTTCCACACTATTTCAAGCATTAAAATCCATGATTTCCTAAGTGAATAACCCCTTGTTAATTTCTTCATTTTTACTGAAAATAGTTACCAATAATTGAAGATTAAATAGTGACGCTCCATGTATGTTTGTTTTCTAATAATAATTTGGAATAATCACATCACAAAAAAAAAAGAACTACATTCGCAAAGAAAACAATTAACCCAATGAAGAAGAATGTCAAACTGCACTGAGAAAATGATATGAATAGCAATAGATTCACATGCTTGACACTACATATAACTTAAGAAATACTACTTCTGTTTAATGTACATCTCTAAATGGAATTTAATTTGCCATCCTATTAATAAGTTACCTAAAAACTTTCATGTACAATTATTAATATGAACTAGAGCGTAAGGCTTTTATGTAACAACCCTAACGAATAAATCAATATGGCTGGCATGTTAAACAATATATGTATATATAGGTACATTTATTCATTGAAAAAGTCATGGGCCCTTCACAAAAGCTTCAAACTCTATATTTCCTCTGAAAAAATCGTATCCACTAGTACGACGCCTCAATTTGAACGAAAGAACCTTTTCTATGGAGAACGCGTACTTGCTCTCAATGGCGGCCCAACGAATTTCTGGTAGTCCCTACTCGCGTACTCGAAGTGATGACACGATCAAATGAAGTGTAAAGTCAAAGAGGGCGCCACGAGTGTTTGTCCCTTACCATAAAAAGCGAGCAGTGCCGGTAAGCATAGGTAAGCCACCACCGTCAACTGCCACATGGTATTACCCCAAAGAATACGTGAGCCGCCAACGGCGACCGATAGATGGCACGGCCATCGCGAGTGCGCGAGCCCCTACCAGAATTCGTTACACCGCCTTTAGGGGCAAAAACGATGAAAGCTAACGTACGAAACCAGAGGGCAGCACAGGATGCGATCGCGCGACCCTGCCCGTGAGCAATCTCTCAACTCATCTCTGCTCATCTATGTCGAAAAGTCTCAGTAACATCTGGTAACATAAAATTGAAGAAGGTAACTGTAAAACATACCGTAAGTTACCAAGAATATCGAGAATTTATGAAAACATTAATTTTTTTTTAATTTATATACTTTAAGTTTCTTTGTTTAAATAACATTTCTTTTCAATGCCCTTCGAAGTTCAAGTTAAAGAGCAATGAATATTATGAAAAAAAATATTAATTATAGAGTTTCATTTACTACCAGTTAAAAATATTTACATCCTATTACAAATGATATTTTAAGTAGAAACTGTAAACTCCATAGTTTTATTATAATTATCCACTGGTATGTAAAAAGTGGAAATAATTCGAAAAGGTTCCACTAAATGTCATTATTTAGTAATATAATCTTTACCATATATATTTCCTTTTACTTGATTAACTATTTCTAATTAATTTAATATTATTAGTAGAAAATGGCATATACTTGTGATCCTTCTGTCGAAAGACATTTTAAGGGTCATAAAAATGACATTACTGGTTTGTCCTTTCATCCAAGTTCAAACCAAATTATATCAAGCAGTTTGGATCGCACAATAATTGTGTGGAACTTTGGGGATTCTACAAGGGCATATCGATTTTCGGGACACAAAGATCAAGTTCTAGATGTAGCTTATGCTCCATCGGGAGAAGTATTTGCCAGTGTGTCAAATGATCGCTCCATTAGAATATGGGTACCTAAAATTCGAGGGCACTCGTTAAATTTTGGTTCCCATATGGGTGCAGTAAGATCAGTTCGATTTAGTCCTGATGGCAAAAAGGTAAGTTTACTGAGTTACATATGTATAGTTAAAAATTATACATAGAATATGTTGAGGAATTGTCAATAAATTTTAATTATGAGAAATTGTTTGATATATTATTGACTATACTTTTCCAGCATATTTACCAATAACATTATAATTTATACTTTCTTAAAATTTCATAGCATTTAAAAAAAAAGTATCATCTTTCATTTAAATTTTAGCTTATAACGGCTTCCAATGATAAAAGTATTAAATTATGGGTATTATCTCGAAAAAAATTTCTTACGTCATTCATGGGCCACACAAACTGGGTCAATACTGCAAAATTTTCACCAGATGGGAGATTGGTTGTGTCTTGTAGTGATGATAAAAAAATTAAATTATGGGATACAGTCAGCGGTCGAAATGTCAAGACATTTCATGAAGTAAAAGGTTAACATTGTTTTAAAGAATACAGGCCATGTAGATGGCTTTTAACTAAATATTAATTTTAACATTTGACCGATAACAATATGAACTTATTAGAGGCAGCTTCTGATGTGGAATTCCATCCAAGTGGAGCTGCTATTGGCACGGCAAACATTGGAGGCAGCATAAAAGTGTATGATTTGAGGACTGCTTGTTTATATCAACATTACGATTGCCACAAAGGACCTGTTAGTAAAATTAGGTTTCATCCTAATGGAAACTTCATGTTAACAGCTTCGTGGGATTCAACAATGAAGGTACATTTTATATTTGATTTATTAACATCTACTTTTACCAGCTTTCTTATTTTTTGCTAATATGATGTTTACTAAAAAATTACAGATTCTTGACCTATTAGAAGGTCGGCCAATTTATACACTGAAGGGACATTCTGGACGAGTCACAGCAATTCAATTTTCTACATGTGGTGAACATTTTATTTCCGGTGGATCCGACAAACAATTGTTCATGTGGAAATCTAATTTTGATAAAGATGATGTTATCAGAAAAATTCCACGAAGGCTAATACCATGTAATGCGAAATTGAAGTTAGATAGTGAACTTTCTTCCGAATCAACAATTGACAATGATTTCATTGGTCAACAAGAAATTCACGAACAAGATGAATCTGAGGTAATTATAAAAGCAAGAAACTTTTTATCATTTCTGTATCACACTCTAAAATGCACTTTTTCTGTAATTTGCAAAAAAATACTCTAAATTTTGCTGTATCTTTGGACATAACCATAAATAAGGTTAATTTTTCTACAAATGTTATCAGTAAAAATATACAAACTGTTGGTCAATAAAATACAATTTTGGATGCTCAATACTGGTAGGAAAAAATATGTTTGGAATGAATTCAATTTTCTCTTTTGTTTAGTCTCTTTCAACATATATTGACGAATTGAGTATTGAACGTTCACTTCATGGAAGAACTTGTACTGGACCATTTTCTGACATGCCTCGCGATGAAGTGGATGCGGAGGTGATCAATATGCGGAACATGAGAAATCCAGGCAGAGGTCGTGTGGCTACTCTTTCACTTTGTGAACATGGAACTAGATCTACGTACAAGATCACCTAGTCATAGTACCATCGAGATATTTGATAATTGAATAGATACACTGAATGACATTGTGGCAACCATAAATAAACGTTTATCTGTGCAACAAAAGGAGATTAAAAAGTAATTGTTAAAGAGAAGAGAAGTGATATTTACCATCTTTGTTAAAAGAAGATATTTACTGCTGTAGGAAAGAATGAGCGCTATCATAATGAACTTGCCATAAATAGTTCATTTAGTACCACACTTTCTATCGGGTGTGAAGCAGAATTTTATATACAGATACATTTATTCAATAAATATTTACTAACGTTGACATAATTAATGGCGTAATTATAGAATAAATTCTCTCATTTAATCTTGGAAAATCATATTCTTTTGCTTAGTTTTGTACATTATATCACATAGTACACTCAGTTATAAATTTCGTATCTACTGCATTGTAAACTGTTTGCAAATATAATATAGATCTTCATATATTCATTGAAAGCTGCCTGAAAGTAAAATTCAGGTGTTGCCATATATTCTTACCAATTGTAAAATGTATTACTTATTAATTCCTACGAATGTACACGATTTACCAGTCTTCTTAATATAACTCAAAATTTCATCCGAAGATAATGTAGAAGTAACTAATACTTTTTTTCCTGGGAGGTCGACAGTAACATTATCTATACCTACAAAGCAAAAGCGTTGAAATTAATTCACTCTGCTATCACATGTAAGGTTCTACAAAAAAGCCATTCTATACATATTAAAACATCAAAATATTTATAAAACTTTTTCCCAAACTGGGTGCAGCAAATCATTTGAAACTTCAGCACGTGATTATGGAGCCCCTGAAATAGAATGTGATGCTCATGAAATTTCATTTTTCAAAAAACACATCCTAGGTTGTAGTTTGGAATAAAAAAATGTATTTTAACAATAAAATTTCGTGAGCATCGCATTCTTCCTTAGGGCCACCTTAATCACATGCTGAAGTTTAAAACAATTTAGTGCATCCAGTTTGAAATGAAATTTAATAAATATTTTGACATTTTGATACATATAGACTGATCCTTTCATAATACTTCACCACATTCGGACACTCTCAGAAAATTAGTACAATTAAATTAATACTTGACACATATGATTAAAAAAAAATAAGATACCTACAAATTATCAAGAAAAAAGAATACATTGAAATGCTTATTAGCTTATCAATAACTAAACATGAGAAGATTAACACTATATAAAAATAGTAATTTTTCTTACAAATGTTAATACTTTTGACATTTTCCTCACCTGCCTTGTTACAAAGCACTTTCTGTACCGCATTGGAACATCCTTCACATGTCATCTCCACGTCAAAAACATACGTCTGAAATAAATGAATTACAATTCCGAACCGCTCACAATATAATAACATAAGTTATACCTGAGTTGCCATTTGAGGACACGAATTTATAAATATGGCCTATATCCGTGTACAGTTTAAGATGTTTGAATAATTTTGACTGAACTGAACCAGTTTGCCACGTATTTCATGGACGTAAGAATATATCGACCATTGCCAAGAGATTACAGAGATAAGTTGGGAGATTGCTCACGGGCAGGGTTTCGCGATCGCATTCTGTGCTGCCCTCTGGTTTCGTACGTTAACTTTCACCCTTTTTTGCCCCCCAAGAGCGGTGCAACGAATTTCTGGTAGGGGCTCGCGCACTCACGATGGCCGTGCCATCTATCAGTCGCCGTTGGCGGTTCACGTATTCTTTGGGGTAATACCATGCGGCAGTTGACGGTGGTCGCTTATCTACGCTTACCGACACTGCTCGCTTTTGATGGTAAGGGAAAAACATTCGGGGCGTCCTCTTTGACTTTACACTTCATTTACCCTATTTATTTTATCCGCAAATGATGCAGGCAAAACTACAACGTGGGTGTTGAGAGTTAAATTATACTTTATATACAATTTTTGCAGCAAGCTCGATTTCGATTAACTGCTCATGATGATTTTACCAAAAATGGCTGCTTCCAGGGGATCCACCTAAACCTGCAAAGGGGCACAAAAATACAGGTAAAACAGATCATTGAAGAAACACCAGGAAGTTGCCAGATACTCCGAAGTGGTCCACCTAAAGCTGAAAGGGAACACAAAGGCACAAACGAATCCATTGGGAAAGCGAGAAAGAGACGGTATACAAGAGCTAATAACTTACGAAAGTTGCCATTAAAGTCAATAATATTTCGCAGTGCATCGATCTCGTATAATTGATCCAGTAAAAATGTATTCAATTGTACATTAGCTGGCGTGACAAAAATCTAATATATTTATCATACTTAAATGCAGACTCGAGAAAATTTCGTGAAAACGATAGTTCACCGTCTCTCCCCGTTAATCCTGATAAAATACGTATAAAAATATAGGAGGGACAACGTGGCCAAATAAATGATGATTGTCCGTTCTTTCGAACGAAAGACCATCGTAGTTGCCCTCTTCTTAAGGGGCCGCTTCGGCATATAGCCTCTTCGACTCTTGAAGTCTCTTCGGGTAGAGCCCCCTACGTCTCGAACGCTTGGCAATCTCCTGATTTGTCGGATTAATAAAAAAAAAAAAATCGCGAACAGATCTAAAAGCTAGCAAAACG